>NW_025113151.1:4639780-5214780 GCF_010416935.1 Polistes fuscatus | reverse complement strand
AATCTTCAAGCAAGTAATATATCTTCTATCTATCAACTGACATTCTAAAGTTTGCGACTAGTTATTTGGCCTTTTACAAGCTTCCAAAACTAATCATAATTGGTATCAACTAACGTTAATATCGTCGAATACTTCGAGTAAAATAAAATTGATGAAAATTTCAAGGTATGTAATAGTCGATCGATTACACGAGTTTTGTTACACGCTAACTCTCTACCTTGATATTTATCAATTATCTTCAATTATTATCTCTTTAACTGTTAGCACGCGATCGTTTGTAATATAAGTTGACGTTGGAGAAATGTAGAGGTCATTAAACGAAATTTTTCATATACGTAACACGGAAATGCCAAAGTACGAAAAGTTCCTTCGTTCGTTGGTTCGTTCCTACATTAAATAAATAGATAGATAGATAGATAGATAGATAGATAGATAGATAGATAGATAGATAGATAGATGGATAGATAGTTAGTTAAATAGTTAGGAGAAGATAGGTAGCACGAGAAGAAACAAATAATAATTCCGAGATGCCGGCTGCAATTTACTTAGGGTGAATTTACACGTTAATCTTATAAACTTGGTGTGCGTCTTGCGTTGAATGGAGGCAAGCAGAACCGATGCTTGGATGATATCGCTAGAACATCAGCAAGAACGTGTCTAGTCAAAGTACGTTTCACTTGGTCAAGACAGATACGAAAGATAGAGAAAGATAGAGAAAGATAGAGATAGAAAGAGTCTGCCTGCTTATACATTGTACGTATGTGCATACAAAAGCGAAGAAGAAAAATTGAACGATAGAAAGAGAAAGAGAGAGAAAAAGATAGATAGAGCACACACACGTGTATTTGATCGATGAACACATTACCTACGTCATTGCTTCTCGCGAGTCCAACGGTGTTCGTGCATCGACTTCCTGTCCGCAAAAAATATTGAGAACGCTCGTTCTCGACAAAAGGAAATATTCTATTCAAAAAAGAAAGAAAAAAGAGTGAGTGAGAGGGAGAGAGAGAAAGAGAGAGAGAGAGAGAAATAAAAAGAGGAAGCGATTACACACGCTGCATTGGTTCTCATAAAATATTCTAATATATAAAAGAAATAAAAAAAAGAAAAGAAAAAAACTAATATTCTCATATTTTTCATATTTTTCATATTTATTTCTCTCTTATTTAAAAATCATGAAACTTAAGACGATTTAATTATCGTTTGTTAATAACTCTAAGGTAAGGTATAATATCTAGAATATGAAGAAGTTAGGGTAAAAATTGAATCGAAAAATAAAAAATATAAAGAAACGCGTGGGCTTTTTCGACGAATGGAAGAGAAGGAGTAGAAGAAGAAGTAGAAGAAGTAGAGGAAGTAGCAGAAGAAGCAGAAGAAGCAAAAGAAGAAGGAGAAGGAAGAGAAGGAGAGGTAGAAGGAGGAGGAATCATATTGGTGCGAGTGCAGCGCGCCATATTCTTTGTCCTATGACACGGCGAAGTTAAAGCTCGCTGGCTAAATTTAAACGCAGGCACCAGGGCTCCGGAGTCTGAGGCTGAGCAGGAGCAGCCGCCAGAAAGCAGAGCACGTGCTTCGAGTAAGTGACGTGTGCCCATACTCTCTCTCTCTCTCTCTCTCTGTCTCTCTCTCTCTTTCTCTCTCTCTCTCTCTTACTCTATGCTATCTTCTTCTTCTCCCTCTTAACTGTTTGTAACTCTCTCGCTCTTGCTCTCTTCATACGTGTGTACATACATGTGTGTGTGTGTGTGTGTGTGTGTGTGTTTTCGACGACTAAACCTTCCTCCCCCTTCAAACTATGGAAAAGCTTTCCGAAGCATACACCTGCTCTCTCCTCGCTCCTCATACCTCCCTTCTTATTCTCCCCTTCTTCCTTCCTAAACGAATTCCCTCTGGTACAACATACACTCGATGGTCTTTACTATCAATTATCCTAACCCTTTCGTACACGCGCTTGTATCGATATTTATATGCACCGATTATTTTCTATACAAATTGAATTAAGAAAAAAAAAAAGTTAATGAAAATTTATCCGATAACATAATTCATTTCATATTTAATCGTATCGGTGTTGAGTGGTTAGAAAGTTTGTACCCTACCATAGATAACAATTATTTTTTCGGTTCAAATTTATTTGTACTTTTTTGTGATTCTCGTTAGAAAAGAATAAGCTCGTAATTTTTCAACTCATACTCGTGTTAATCGTAAGAATTAATTTTTAACAATTTTTTTTTGTTCATTCCACTTTCGTAATTACCAACACACACAAATTTATATAACAAATATGTTTGAATTACACTTAATCCACCCGATAATAATTTCAAAATCAACTATAATATGTTTCGATAGTTTGTAATATTAGAGAAGTCCAAATCACGTGTCTGGAATTCGTTAGATTCGTTTCACGAAACTCTCGCTATTAAATAGGAATAAGAGGTTTATTAAAAGATTATTATTTTAAATGGTGGTTATGATAATCTTGCTCCAAGAGATCCTTGTAACGTATATATCAATAATTTTGGTGAGAGTTAATGTACAACGTAATTTGATTCTATATTTCTATACCCAAGTAATTCCACCGAATGTGTTCGATACGAACGTGATATACGAATTTAACGATCTCCATCATGTTCATATTCGAGAACATGCTCCCGGGACGTTTCATTTCTATGAAGCAGATAATGATTTTACCTAAGACGAATCCTTTGGGAACTATGTGTTTCTACCTAATCCGTTTCGAAGGGATTAATATCCTTTCCAAATAAATTTCACCTAACTTTACCAATACCTGCAACAATGTTAATTCAATTTATTTAAATTAATTATAAGAATAATACGATAATAATAATTAACATTTAATCCTGTTTTAATATCTTAAATTACTTTTTTCAATACTCACAAAATTCAAATATTATTAACAATTACGTGGATTGGTTGAAATGTTTCGAGTCTAACGTGGAACCAATTTTTGTCGATCAAACTTTTATTTAAAAAAAAAAAATAAATAAATGAAAATGTATTTTTTGTTGAAACTCTAAACGTTTCGTAACGTATCCACGTATACATTCTAAAAAATTATTGTAATAAATAAATTTATTTGAAATCAAATAAAATATTTATTCTCATATTTCCTCTATTACTCGCACGCAGAAAGATCTGAAGTATAGATTTAAAATAAACAAAAAATGTTGGGAACATGGGAAACGTGAGTCTTGATTTAATCGTAAAGAAAATTCTCATGGCCGGAATCACGATCACCATAGCGCGTGCCATCACGAAAGGGAAGGATAGGAAAGGGAAGGAAGGGATGGGAGAACTAATGGTATGTCCAATTCGAAGCAACCAAAAGATTCCTTATCCCACAGAGAAATCTCTCTGTAGGAGAGCAAGAAACACGTGTACTGCATACATTGGTATCAGACAGGGGCCACGTGTGGGGTAGAAGATGCCTAGTTCAATGTTCTTCTCATTTTTCCGATATATTTCTCTTTTATTAATCTGTACTGAATACATGAAACAATTTCTTCTTTGACCATGATGACTCCTATCATTTACCTCAATTCACGAACAATTACAATCACGATTAATCAAAAATTATAATCGACAACATCTACGAACTGTTAAATCAATGATTGATCAAATTGTAAATTATAATGTTCTTTAATATTTATTATTATTTGATTAATTTAAATACAAATTATGATCGACTATGTCTACGATCTGTTAAAATAATTATTGATAAAATTATAAATTGTAACATTTATTTATATGTTTATGCAATTATTTCATAAACTTAAGTAACGACGAGGATCGACAATATTTACAATCAACCAAGTGAATGATAGATAAACCTACTCGACAAATCACATAATACTCTGTCTAATATACCTAAACATTATATTCTCTTATCTATGATACGTTTGATTAATGATAACAGAGAACAAAGATACCTTTTATAAAACACGATAGGTACTTCAAAAGCTATGATTATGATTATCTACAATACAAACGTATCGAATCGACGATAATTAATGATAATTTAAAAAAAAGAAGAAAAAACAGAAACCAAATTTCCCTTGCCCCCCACCCCAGTACTGATACTAAATCCACAAATTAAAATTTAATGAATCGTAAACCAAAAATCAGGTGCTAATTCTTTCTTCTGCAAAGTACAATGCAAATCAAAAAAAGACAGAGGAGAAAAAAAAATGAAAGAAGGGTGGCTTGCAGAGCGCATCAGCCTTCCGATAATGCACCGTGACGCTGTTCTGCGCTACTGGGGCGCTGTTGCACACACGTCAACGCATCTGCACGCGCGTGTGCACCCTCCTTCTTCCCTTCCACCTCTTCCTCCTCTTCATCCTCTTCCTCCCCATCCTCCTCCTTCTCCTCCTCTTCCTATCACCTCCTTTCCCCTGACCCCTTCTTCCTCTCTTACACTCACTCACTCTAGGCATACGTCCGTAGTGGAGTTTGAAACGCGATACCCGGCAGCAGGATACACTGTGTGCCATAGTCAACGTGTAGGATGACGACACTACGGACGAGGATGATGATGATAATGATGATGATGATGATGATGACGAGGACTTCAGAAGAAGAAGTAATAGAGAAGGTGGAGGAGGAGGAGGAAATTAAAAAAAGAGAAAGAGAGAAAGATGTATGAACAAGCAAGTGTACATCCTCAAGTTCGTCCTCTAACAAACGCTAGACTCTGCTCTTCTACAAGGTGCTTCGATTAAAATCGTTGCACATTTAATAATTGAAAAAAAACCATGTAACCTTGAAAAATATACATCGTAAAAAGCGTCAATAATTCTTACACCAAAATTGATCATTTTGTATTTAAAACAATCGAATAATTTTGTAAAACAATTTTTTTTTTGTTTATTATATCATTCGACTAATATAACAATATCGTTGAAAATGTTATATCGATATCGAATAAAATGAAACACCTTGTAGATTTACATACATTTTATACACACATCTTTAAAAGAGTTGCGTGTGGTGTCAGGAAAGAAAAGAGATGGTTATATGAGAGTGAGAAAGAGTAACACGGAGAGGGGAAAATACGCGCGTGCGTATGCGCGGAGGAGGGAAGAGTACACTTGGATCCTTGAGTAAAAAAGAGATGGATAGATACAAGGAGAGTGAGAAAGTGTACAAGAGAGAGAGAGAAAGAGAGAAACAGAGAGAGAGAGAGAAAGAGAGAGCGAGAGAAAGAGAGAAGAGTAGAGTGGAAAGAGGAGGAAAGAAGACGAGAAGAACGAAGGAGAGCTGGCAGCTGTTGGGCGCGTGCGGCGTCGAACCTTTTAAGGCGCGATCACCGGACGCCCGGCGTCGCAACGGCCCTCCCTATCTCCCCACCTACCCCTCATCCATCCAAAGCAACACTAACCTCCCTCCTTCTCTTCCTCTTCTTCATCCTCCTCCTCATCCTTCTCTTCTTCTTCTTCTTCTTCTTCTTCCACCATCGCGACACCTTCTTACAAGTACACTCACTCAGTCAGTCGTCTCCACGAAATCTACGAAATCTCATTTTTCTCTTCCTTTTTTTTTCTATTTTTTCGTTTTCTTTCTTTAAATTTGTCTCTTTCTTTTTCATTTTGTTTATTTGTTTGTTTGTTTGTCTTATTTATTTAGATGAATTAGATGGGTGGAAAGTATTCGTCTATTTTTCTCTTAGAATCTTCGTTGGATACACGTGGTGTTCCCGTTAAAGGCGCCGCTTCTGCCAGGGGGATTCACCCTGTTGGCTCGTAGCATGACTACTCCTACGTGTTTTTAAATTACTTCAATGTATACAGGGTTGCATTCGAAAGGAACTACTCGACCATGTCTGACTACCTTTTACTACTTCCAAGTGTATAAAACACTTTTCGATTTTAATACTTGTTTCTATGTATTTTCATATAATAATATTATATCTACAAGTCTATTAGGATATGTGTTATACTAATATTATTTATAATTATAATATTTCTTTAAGAAATATTATTAATCATCTTCATGTCAAATTTATTCCTTAATATCCCTTCCTTCGATTTCAAACTATATTAGATATAAAAATGTAATAAGTAAAAATAAAAATTATTATTGCAAATTATCAACAACTAGCCAAATAATAATAATAATAATAATAATAATAATAATAATAATAATAATAATAATAATAATAATAAAAGACAGAAAAAATTATATATACCTCCTTGTATATATTTTATTGCAATCTTCATACTTTAAACCTACGTAAAAAAAAAAAGGAGAAAAGAAACAAAAAATAAATATAACTAAAATAAAATATTTGTTTTTTACATTACGAAACGCAAACGAACTTTGTTTTAGAGAGTCATATGGGGCAGGGGGAGGGAGCATACTCACGAGTTCGTAATGGCAATGGAAGCTGCGTATGAATCTTCAACTAATTTTTTATTTTGTTTTCTTACTCCACGACCAGTCTACACTCACGTGTTCATAAATATGTGTTAGCGTGTTTGTGAGAGAAGCACGTAACGCCAGTTTCGAATTACACACGATCTCCTTATCTCTCTCTCTCTCTCTCTCTCTCTCTCTTTTTCACGCTCTTTTCTCTTTCTTCTTCTTGTTCTTTCTTTACTTAACATCGCTATACGACTCGTCAGCTGACCGGTAACGAAGATTCTCCTCTCTCTCTCACTCTTTCTCGTATCGATTCGCAAAAGGTCGCGTTACGTGTTGCAAACGCCTTGATTTCATTCTTTCTTTCTTTCTTTTTTTCCTCACTCAATCTTTCGTTAATCTCAAATTTTTCCTCGTCACATTCCTTCAAGTCTTCGCATACTTTCTCAACAATTGCGACAAATCTATCAAAATAAAAAATGATACTCCTAATCGTTCTATTTTTCTTCATGCAATTCTTAACATTCTTTTTTTCAGGTTTCTTCTTAAAGTAAATATACCTTCGTGTAAAATCATTTTATGCTTGAGTTTAACGAAGGATATAACCGAATGTCATTAATATCTCTCTCTAGGACACGAAATATCGGTATTAAAATAGTTATCCTAATCATACGATTTATCTTTGAACAATTCATAATATTTTTTCCCTTGTTCCAGTATAAAAAAAACGATTAAAAAAATCTAAAAATTACACTTTCGTATAAAATAATATTTTATACGCTCGTTAACGAAGGGATATAGAAGAAAATTTGTTCAAAGTAGATACTACGACCTGATCGATCTCTCGAAATTTCGAAGGTATATAATGGCGAACGAATTCTTGCTAGCGTATCTTGAATAGTGTAAAGCAGTAAAGCACAAAGCTCTGCATATACCTACACATATAAATATACAAAAGTAGAGTGTAAATGTATATGTGAGTATATATACCATGTGTTTGTCTATACGAATAAGCGATGGTGTTCGTGCATATGTGTGTATATATGTGTGTATGGGTAGAAGCAAATCAGCGGCGTAATCACTTAAGAGCTTAACTTTTCCATTCTCGAAGTTAGCCGAGTAACATGGTGTTGCTAATGAGAGATCCCGTGGCATCTCTCATCTCCGTAATGACGACACCAAAATACATTACCCAAAGTTCGCGATTTATCTCAAGATCAACGAAATCGAATTATTCCAGAAAATAGATTTAAAATATTATCTTTTCCCTCTAATTGTTCCACTAACATAAAACATTCTCTCTCTTTCTCTTTCTTTCTCTCTCTCTCTCTCTTCCTTTCTATCTCTAATATTATCGAAACTTAACGAGATCAATAGTCAAATAAAATCTAAAGATTTTGTAATTCGAAAAAATTTAAATGACGACGTTTTTAACACGAATACTTTTCGTCGGAATTTATTTTCATTCTTACGCCAATGCACAACGTTGATACACAAGGCGAACAAAGATAACCTAATAATCGCAAACTATATCTTCTTCTTCTCTTTCTCTTTCGTTTCGTTGTCGAATTTTGAGGATTTTTTATTTACCAAAAAGAAAAAAAAAGAAAAAAAAAAATAAAGAAATAATATCGCACGACATTAGTAGAACGATGAAAGATCATCCCCGTTCGATGAATTATAAAACGACAGAAATACAAAAAAAGAGAAGCGCAAAAAAAGAAAATCCGAGAAGACAATTGGATAAAATTAAAAAACCCTTGGACCGTTAATTATTAACAAGATAGAATATCACATTCGTACTTAAAACCAATTTTACATACGAACTTTCATTTAACGTCCCGCAGTTAAATTGAATTATACGAAATGAAGATAAAAAAAAAAAAAAAGAAAAAAAAAATACAATTAATTATTTAACCTTTTAAGCGCGTATAATTGAATCCCTCGTATAAAAATTGGACAAAAGAAAATTGTTTCGATCAATAAAGGAAAAAAAAGATTATATATTTTTTAAAAGTGAAAATTAACTAGAACGATAAAAAAAAAGGATAAAAATAGGGAATAAAGGAGAGAAAGAGATGGAGAACGGAAGGTAGCAAAAGTTGGCTTAACAGGTACATAGAACGCACCTAACGCGAGAACTATAGCTATGACTACGTTCCTTGATAGCTACGTAGACACGGCTGTTAGGTATATGTCGTACATGGTAGAGAAAAGGTGTATCATGCATGCGCTCGGCGTGCAGGTAAAAGAAACGTCGTCATGGAAACGACCATGGCCATCCTCAATCAATACGCGATGGGGTGTCGGTTCGGTTTGTGACGCAGGCGAGAAGGCCCACGTGGTCCTATCGGCCACGTGCGAGGCCTCGAGATTTTATTACATTTGCATACGTTTAACCCTTTATATATACACTTTATCCTTTTCTCCATTTTTCTTTTCTTTCTTTTTTTGTTTTACATTATTTAAATTAGAAAGGATACGATTTTACATTACGATTTATTAATCCTTTAAAATTTTATGCGAGTTTGAAGTTATGTGTAAACTCGTAGGTCTTATCTGTTAATTCAAATTTCATATACCGTTTGCTAAGTATTGGTTATGCTTAATACATTAATATGAATTAGTATAGTATATAGAAATTATTTTATAAATTTAACTCATACTTATTGTTAATGTGTGTGTATGTGTGTATAGAAATATTATAAGTATTGCAAGCATAATTTGTATCTAATTTATTACTCTTTTTTGTTATTTTTAATTTTATATTATATATAATTGTAAGTTGTATATATATATAAAGAAAAAAAGAAACCTGTACAAATAACACGAAACTTTCACGTGAACGAAAAAAATTAAATATTTCGTTATTAAATATATGCATTTACATTCTTAATTCCTGTCTCGCTATTAGATCTCTTAAAATAAAACTATTACAAGCTAAACATTTTACAAATGACAAACATTCGCCACGCAAATCATGAAATTGGAAATAACATTTCATTGGCCATTTAAAGAATACATTTTTCTTATGGCAATGATTTTCTCTTTAATTGCTGTCACTGTACCATATTTTAATGGAAATCTATACACACACTTCAAATGTAATCCCGGCGTGCATAAAATTGTTGCATTCTCTCGTGACAGGAAAAGAAGAAGTAAAAGAAGGAAGAAGAAGAAGAAGAACGAGAAAGAAAAAAAAGGATCACGCATAAGGATCGGTGAAAGCGAAAGAAATTTCTGCGGAGAACAAAGTTGTTCAGGAATGTCGAAGAATTTTCTACAATCTTTCTACCTCATTCCTTTTTTACAAAGATTCTATTCCAAACCACATCCTATTCTACAATTATTACTACTACTACTAATACTAATACTACTACTAACTAACCAACATTATCGCGATACATTGAAATAATAAATTGACGAACGTGCTATAGAAAAAATTAGTCACGCAAAAGTCTACTCAACAAGAAGAAATAAAGAATTACTCGTGACCATATTCCGAGTAGAAATTCATCAAAGATCATAGAACAACGTAAAAGATCATCTAACGACTTGCAAAAAAAGAAAAAAGAATAATTGTAAAAAATAAAAATAAAGAGAACGTATATTTTTCTCCAAAATTAATATATGCAAAAAGCGATTTATTATCTAAAAAAAATATCAAAAAATCGATTAACACAACCGTGCATAAAATAACCAAAAATCATATACAAGAGACAAAAACGTATACATATATACATGTGTATATATGTGTTCGTAAATATCGTTGATTATTTTTAACCGACAAATTAATTCGTATAATAATCAATCTATTATCTAACAACGAATCAAAAAATTATTTTAAAGAACGGTAAATAAAATAAAAAAGAAAAAACAATACAAACGTATCGTGCGTGTGCGTGTGTATGTATGCATGTATTCGTGGGTGTCATTGAATATCTAACAAATTGATGATTTATTCGAGTGTCAAAGAATCGGATAATAAACGAGGGAAAGAATATGAGAATTTCTGAAAGATAGAAAAAGAGAGAGAGAGAGAGTGGGACTGTTGAAAAAGGACAAAGACGAAAAAAAAAGGGAGAAAAAAGATGAGACGATTCTACGCATATTGTAGTATCAAAGTTCTCTCTTTTTTCTCTCTCTCTCTCTCTCTCTCTCTCTCTCTCTCTCTATTTCTCGTTGTATTAAAAAAGAGAAAGAAGGAGAGAACCACCTACGTCGAACGCTTTTATAAGACAAGCGATGCGAACGACGTACGTACGCTTCATAGCGATGATGATACCCACGTGCGTTTTACACGTGAAAGAGGGATGAAAAACTGATCGGATTTGCACGGACCAAGTGGAAGGGCTTACGTCAATGGCGACCTGATATGCTCCTGTCTCCAAAGAAAAAGATTGAAACAAGATAGATAGATAGATAGATGGATGGATGGATGGATAGAGAGAGGGAGAGAGAGGAAGAGAGAGGGAGAGAGAGAGAGGGAGATACCTTTAACGAAGGTAGAAAGAAAATCCTAAAAGAAATAAAAATCAAGAAAGAAAGAAAAAAAGAAAATATCCTTTTGGTATTTTGTTTTTCATTCATTTTTCCATCTACCACCATATATTTTCGTTTTTCTTTTAACTATTTTTCCACTTTTATATCGATCTATCTATCTATCTATTTATTTGTCTTTCTCGCTTTTTGAAAACAGTAGAATTTGAAAAAGGTGTTGGTTTCATTAGATAGTTTTTGAGGTGAAAAGAGGTCGAAAGGTCGGCGAGGTCCACGTTGAAACCTGACCTTTTTCCCGAGATCTGATTCTACTTTGAGAGAGAGAGAGAGAGAGAGAGAGAATGAGAGAAAAAAAGAGAATGCGAGAAAGAGAGAGATAACGATCGATATATCGTCGATCTAATGGCACCTTCGACTTTCTAACTGTCAGAATGTATTTTTATCTATGCGTGTCTATGTGTGTGTGATTTTTCTTCCAATGCTTGTTACGTCTTATTAATAAATGAAAACACTTATATGTGCCCATAATTATGAAAGTGGTCTAAGTCAAAATTAAAAAAAAATAAGTTTATTAGTTATTTCACAGCACATTATTTGAAACTAAATGAATTCAATGTAATTTTCACGATATTGTCAAAAATGAACCGTTAGATAGTGTTTGTTATTTCAATATTATATAGAATTCATTGAATGTTCAAATGTAATCCTTTAAATGAGCCGTTCAGTGCACACATCGATTAACCCCACTTTTTGAAAAATCTTAAATTTATGTGTCAAAGCACTTGGTATAGTCATAACTTTTTATATTTATAATAATTTTCCTGAATAATAAAGATTAACACCATTAAACGACAAAATTTGTTTTGGCCATTGAAAAATAAGTAATTTATTTCAGAAACCATTTTGATTATTTTTTGGCTATTCTTTATAATATATAGATATATAAATATCTGTATTTATGCATTCTACATTATATATGTGAATCTATATTATAACAGGAATTTAAAAAACAATGTACATTATTTCATCGCGTTTCTCGACTTTTTGTTTTATGGAGTTAATCGATGCGTGCACTGAACGGCTCAAATATCTCGAAACAAGAAATATATGACTTAGACCACTTTCATAATTATGGGCACATATGTGTATGTGTATAATGGAAATAAAAATTATTCGATTAGTAAAGTTTTGAGAATAAAAAGAAGAAGGAAAAAAATTAAAGAAAAGAGAAAAGAATTAAATAAAAAAAAGTTTTTAATGCAATTTCCCGATCACGATCTCTTTCACAATGTTGCCCGGATACTCTCCTAATGCATTTACATTTCTCTTATTAGGAATCTATCTAGATCGGTAGACCAAAAATACCTTTACTAACGTTCAATTATTAAACCGAGCGTCAGAATTTCAAAGTAACTTCTAGCCAAATTGGTCAATACTCCGACCTATATAAAAATATTGTATGTCCTGTTGAGAGAACGTTTATTAGAGACCTTCCTCCCCCTTTTTCCACCTCCTTATCCTTCTCATCCTTTTCTTCACCCTTCTTCTCCTCCTCCTCCTCCTCTTACTCCTCCCCTTCCTCATCCTTACGAAGAAATTGTAACGAATATAAACTCGCTTGCTTATCACTCCCTGAGAAACGATTATGAAATATGTATGGAGCATAAATGTTTGATCATTTGTCCTTGCTTATATTCATTTCTTTCTCGCATCAGCCCAATTCTTGCCTCACCATTCTAAATCACGATCATCGATCCTTGGATTTTAAAATTCGACTTGAACTCGAGAGAGTTTATCGTTTAAAAAATATTTAACCGACCAGAGAACAAAAAAAAAGAAAAAAAAAGAATATAAAATTCCACCAATTTGAATTTTATATCACTGTCTCCCGTTCACAGTTTCCAACGAAAATCTCGACGCGAATCTGGACATTTATTTTCTTTTTTTCTTCCTTTATCGACGTGAACTCATTACCGTTACCTATTTGCTTGTTTTCTTTTTTTGGTTTAAAAAGAAAAAGAAAAAATATAAAGAAGAGAATAATAAAATGTCCGCTTGATTTTTCTTCGATAAGAAATATCGGATAAACAAAAGGAAAGGAAAAGAAATTGTTATGATAAAAGTTTTCTCTTCATTTTCACAAGATACGTATATTAATAATCGTCGCGTAACTTTCATATCGAGAAAGAAATTAGTAATCTCTCTTGTCTTTTTAAATTTAACGCCGAATATTCTTGAAAAGAAAAAGAAAAGAAGTCGTAACTTATCCTTGATTCTCGCGAAACAATTTCTTAGATTCGTTATCTCGATTTATCTTTCTCTCTAAAAATTGAATTAGAAGAAGGTACTTATTCACGTATCGTTTCGAGATCATAATCTATTTCTACATCGATTAATATCTCGAAAGAGAAAGCAGTAATAAATTAATCTCGATGAACTTCGATCGATTTTTTGTAAAAATTTGTTTTCTTGCAGTAAAAAAGAATAAATTAAACTGCAAATAAAATAACAAACAAAAAATTAATTAAATAATAATAAAAGCGATTATTCGTCATTCGAAAAGATTTTTCTTTCGAGAAAAAAAGAAGAAAATAAGAAAAGAACTTTCATGTAAATAGAAAGATACAAGTACCGGGTTGAGAAAGAAATTCGCTACCTGAAATGATAATTGAAATTCTCATTCGCGTGTCATTCGTCAGTTCTCTTTTCTTTATATATATATATCTCTCTCTCTTTCGCATACACATAACAGAGTTGGTTTCAGGCGTGAAACGAGCTTCGAAGAGATGGGCGTGTTTCACGTGCGAAACTTCCAACCCACCGTTGCTGCTGCTCCCTTTTTACGGATGCATTAGCACGAAAAGGGGCTATTTTTTAAATGTACCTGCGTAATATACGTAACACACCGCGAAACGTTTCCTACGATTTTCCTTCTTTCATTATTCTTACATTTTTTTGGTCGAAGCGCAAAAACGAATAAATTTTACATGAAAATTATCTTAAACGGGTGAAACAAGAAACGAATTAACGTAACGCGATTTACTCGAACGATAACATCAAACTTATGCGAATATATGTATGTGTATATAAATACGTTTATGTACATTTCTTACTGTTTGTATTAGCACATGTGTGTGTGTGTGTGTGTGTGCGTGCGTACGTATGTCTGCATGTAAGAAAGAAATAATCCAAGAGAGTCATATGAAATTTGTCTTCGCATTAGTTGCAACTTGCATAACGTTTCCAAAACGTATGACGTCAGCACTTCCAGTGTGTATTCCTGAGAAGATTATCGATGAAACCATTCTCTCTCTCTCTATCTCTCTTACTCTCTCATACTAACACTAACTTACACACTCCTTTCGTTACCTCTATCTATCCATCTATCTCCCTATCTCTCTTACACATTCTCTCTTTCTCTTTCTAACTTAGGCTCTCAGGTGGATCGATGTCGAGACCGCGACGTTGCAGTTTCTTCCTAGAATTTTTATGAAGTCAAACCTTTTTTCGGCTTTCCAATCGAAAATATATGCAAATCGAAAAGAAACGAGAGAGATCTATAAGACACGCAACTATTATTTTCAAAAGAAAAAAAAAGAAAATAAAAAGCAAAAAAAATGTCACCGCGATTGAAAATTCTAGTTAGCCGCATGGGATACATACAACTCAAACGCGCGTATTCGTTTTTCTTTTGATCATTTTACATACGACAGCTTACAGAAATTCACGAATATTTAAAAGGCCCCCGTCAACGAACGTTATCTCTCTCATACCCCGTAACAGATAACAAAAAATTAGGAAGGAGGAAGGTGAAATAAAATCAAGTTAATCGAGTTATTACTTAAATACTGCTCCCGGGGTCTTGCAAAATCAGTACGAGTTTGTTATTTTTTTTTTCTATTTCTCTTTCTCTCTTTTATTTCTTTTTTTTGGGATGATCCAAATTTCATCGACCATTTTCGCAAATTATTTCTACGTATAAATGTAATTTTGAAGATTATAAATTGAATATATTCATAGATTTTTGTTATACAAATAACAATATATACGCTATATGAGAGACAAATGATTTCCAATTCTCTAATGATTTTGATTTCTTTTTTTGGGATGATCCAAATTTCATCGACCATTTTCGCAAATTATTTCTACGTATAAATTAATTTGGAAGATTATAAATGATTAATTCATAGCTTTTTGTTATACAAATAACAATATATACGCTATATGAGAGCCAAATGATTTCCAATTCTCTAATGATTTTGATAATCCTTTTAAACATCTTTTCTATCCAAGAAACAAACGACTTTCAAATCTAATGATTTTGAAGATCTTTATAAATCTCTTCTAAAACTAAAAACATTAAATAATTTCTGGATGATTTCAATATCGTGAAATTGCCAAGTAAATGGTATTGTCAGAAAACGTATAAAGAATTGATATAAATATACAGTATATCTACTATTATTACGTTACATGAGAGGAAAAATACAAGAAAAACTTACGCCATTCTATTGGATATTCATTTGCCTTTCATTTTGTATAAAGCGCGTATTGTAATATTACGAATGTTCCGCATGCCATGAATAAAATGAAGGGAAACTTAGTTTTGTATTGTCGACGAATGTGAAGAAGGAAAAAAGAAAAAAATATATGCAGAAAGAGAGAAAGAAAGGGAAAGGGAGAGAGAGAAAGAAAGAGAAAAAGAGAGAAAGAGAGAAAAAAGAAGAAGAGAAGAAAAAAATCAAACTACTCCTACGTAATTTCGTATAGAATTCTTTCCTGCATTTTGTGAGACTTCAAATGCATGCAATAAAATATAATAAAATAAAACAAAAGGGAAAACAGAAATTCCAGGTATATTCCAAACGAATATTTGTAAAGAAAAAAAAAAGAGAGAATAATATAATGATATAACAAAAATGCATATCTCGTAATATCATTCAACCGGTGTCGAGGAACGTAGAAAGTAATTAAACGCAATTTACAATAGGTTTAAAACTTTTTTTCTTCAAAAAGATAATAATGATCTTTAATGAGAATTCCGATAAAATCGTCTCTTTTTTTATTCATTTATTTCTCCTTCTTTTTCTTTCAATTACAACGATTTATGTCATCGAATGATCTCGGAATGGAGCGTAGCCCATTCTGAGCGTATGGTGTCAGGCATTTTCTATGAATGAAAGAAGTCAACGTTTAGGTCATACGTATTAGATGTTCATTTCAATTTACATATGTTTCAAAGAAGACCCCACATTGTGTGTATTGTGCTATGAGGTCACGGCATTGCGCGAGATAAGTACTATTATCAATATTATTATTATTATTATTATTGTTATTGTGTTGTTGTTGTTGTTGTAAATGCACGTAAAGCGGGCACGTTGGTCTAGGCTCTTCTCTTCTTATTTTTTTTTTTGTTAAAAATCTAACGATAAAAACCGACAGTCTGATAAGATTGCCCAAACAAGCGAACATAAGAGGCTTAAAGAATTTTCTAGCATAAACTCTTGCGCGTGTATAATAAAATATACATCATACGTGCACAGATGTTTTTATACATGTACTACTAAAGAACAACTTTCCATAACCGAAAAATGTTTCACGTGGGAAGAAATCATGGGAAAATATTTTTCAATCAATCGATCGATCGATCTTCTTCTTTTTCTTCTTCTTATTGTTAGACCGGATGTCATCCGATCTTTAAAATATGACAGAAGTCTCACATCACTTTAGTGATAAGATTATAAAAGGTACGCACGTATCATGCATATATGGATGCGTATATGTGCATATGCGTGTGTGTATGTTACGTGTGAAGAAATTAAAAGAAAATTTTTTTAAATTAAAATTGCAAATACATCTGTGATTACAATCGTTGAATGTAAATAAATGAATTGACGAAGTGCCTTGAATTTTACTAATTTAAACTAAATCATTTAGGTATATAAAAAAATATATATATATATATATTTTGTTTAAATATTAAAGACAGTTTATTTGCAATTATCTTTTTCGCAAATGAAATTCTTTTTTGTACTCCTTTTTCTTCCTAATGTTTAACGTTCTATCTAACGTCTGAATAATTTTTTCGCACGTGCAATTCGTTGATATTAACTGCGTAACTTCAAGACACATTTCAAAATGTTTATTTTATAACTTATATTGAAACTTTCTGTAATACCGATGCAGTTTAACCCGCACGAGATTAGTTACCGACAGATGGCAGTATCTCATAGAATCTGCTCCACATTGCACATATTGTTTTTGTTTTCTTTTAGCTTTCCCTCAACATAATTAAAAGAACTTTGATGCTTTATTTTACTTAGAAATTATAATTAGAGTTTAGAGAACATTGATGTATTCTATTTGATGAGATGACACTTGTTTCTGTAATGAAAAATCTCTATGAAATGTATCGCAATTAATTGATGTAATCATACGTATTCTTAACTCTCTATGCGTATACTTTTAATATATAGAATATAAAATAGATTAAATGGTATAGTAAATAGTATTATAAATATTGTTACAATACATTTTGCAAAGATTTTAGATTCGATGAGATGATACTCTTATTTTTGTAATACAAAATCTTTACAAAATGTATTCCAATTAGTCCATGCAATCATGCGTATTCTTAACTCTATGCGTATACTTCTAATAAATATAATTAAAAATACATTAAATGTTAGATAATACTATAAATGTTATTACAATACATTTTGCAAGGATTTCAAATATGAAAATTATACATAAACAAACAAAATATATTAGATTATTATATGGTAAATTTCTTGCATTATCAATGATGTTTCTACGTATGTTAACGAACACAATTCTATTGTAAAGAATTAAATACTAAAGTTAAACAACAAGTACAAGAAAACATTCTCCTCGAATTTGATTATTTTAATAGAAGAAACTTTTTACTTTGTATGCACCACAAAGCACTGGATATTATTTGGCAAAGCGATATTATTAAAGCTATATTTTAAAGTGACCTAAGTACGAATACTTTGTATAACTAAATCTAACCATAAATAACAACTTTCCGTTACAAATCTCATACAATCTTTCATCGCTGACCATCTTACATTCTCAATAAACCTTAAAATTAAAAGAATAGAAGAAAATATCGCCATAAAACACCAACAGCTAAAACAAATATATGAACCTGAAATAGATGAAAGAAAATTAAACGTAACATTAAAAAAAACAATCCTATGATAAAAAATTCATTTTACGGACTATCCTCCTTTAACGACTAACTCTTAACTTGTAACTTAAACTTGTAAAATCAATATTACAACTCTTTCTCATTAAAGATTCCCAATGGTAGACACTAGAAGATATAAACAGATCTCACAATTAACTCAATTTGTTCGATCTTTGTAAAACTAGTTCACATACTACAAAAGTTACAGTGTTAAATGTTTAGCCAAGATGCATCTTGACAAGCTAATCTCTTTCTTTCTTTCACACATTCTCAATCACTGACATAAAAATCCAAACATACAAAAAATACAGAAAAGAAAATAGATATACCCAAGAACGTATTTGGCCTCACTCATTCACCCTAATTTTTTTTGCCTAATCTAAACCAAAAAAATCGCACAGTAGCAGGCAAACATTATGGCAACATGCATGTTTAGAAATGCGTGAAGGCTATGTCCCTCACCCTTCCACAGCCCGGTTTTATAGCTGAACATGTTATGAGCTATAAGACGAGATGACGTTTTTTTTAGAAAAAGGTAAACAGGTGAACAGAGTAAACAACACAGTTTACTTACATTTTGTCACCGACTGGTGGTCCTCCTCTTCCTCCTCCTCCTCCCCCTCCTTCTCCTCGTCGTCGTCTCGGTTTCTTCCGGACGATTTCCCCCTTCGCACCGCTAATTATTTTTGACTTCGCGCAGCAACATTATTTCTTGACGGTTGTATATACACGTACAACATACGCGGAGGGAGGAGGGCCGGAGGGCAGCGGGGATGGTCGAGCGGGTGGCGATGGTGATGATGATGGTGGTGGTGGTGGTGGTGGAAATGTTGCTGGTGATGGACGATGGGGGGGGAATCGAGAGGGAAAAAAAGGTCCGAGAGCGAGTTTGATCAAAACCACAATTTTCGTGACGTCATCGGCTCTCGGGCATGCGCAAAAAGATATCGGTGATTTTCCATCGAACCGCGAAAACACGTGCAACCAGTCGACACGCCACTTTTTCTTCTTTTTCTCTTCTTCCTTTTCGTCGTCGTCGTCGTCGTCGTCGTTGTCTTCTTCTTCTTCTTCTTCTTCTTCTCCACTTTCTGTTCTCTTTCTCTTTCTCTCTCTCTGTCGCGCGCTCACTCACTCGTTCACTCAGCCGCTGCTCACTCTCTTATTCGCTCTTACTTATTCACACTCCGTTCTTTCGTTCGTATTATCTTTCTCTTTCTCTCTCTTTCTTTTTTTCTTTCTCTCTCGTATCCACTTGATTTTCTTTCGATTGATACATGCACCTACATTGTTAAGAAACACGTAACATTATCGCATCGAAGCGGTTTGGTCTTCTACAGATTCCAACTGCGATTCGCGAAACCGACAACCAAGACTGCCGACATCCATCCATCCACTCCCACTTGTTAAGTGACGTACACTGACGTCATCGATAGTTTACCTTGAAGCATGACATTGAGTTGCAGGCTGGACAATCCTTTAATACCAAATTTACTACAAACTCACGATGCAGTAACTTTTCGCTTCAACGTTCGAACACGTACTGAGCTACCTATATTTCCAAATATGATTACGAATATATACGAATATTTACGAATAAATACGAATGTATGTTTATATGATTCTTATTTTAATTTTGCAATTAATCTTTTCCATAGCTACGTATGACAGTGTTTATACACGTAACACGTTAGAGAATGAACTGAACCGTTTCGCGATTATTTTAATATGTTTCTACGCGAACGCTGATTGGCTGACATAAAATGGAGTATGTTTATATAATTTGGACGACTTTTATAAATATAATTATTATTTAATTATCGAATTATTATTGTATTTATTTGATTTTTTTCATTATAATAATTAATACTTATCTTTTGTTATTTGTATATTAGATAATAAAATGCAATTTAAAAAGGGTTAATAAATAGTAGCCAACAATATCGCAGATATGAAAATGCGTGAATCCTATTGGTTCGATTCTTCCCACCAATTTTGTGTCTCATTTAAATGTAACATAGTGTTTTTTGACAGCTATCTAATTGTCATTAATTAAATGTTCAAATGTATAACCTAGAATAACAGTTATATTTCACTACAAAATTATGAAATTAATAATTATTAAAACAAATAAATTTATAAGGTAAAATTACATTATAATTAAATCAAAATGTAAGAAAAATAAATAAGATTTGAATATAAATTCAAATAGTGCATAGATACATAGTTGCATGTGTACCTATATAGTATATTACGTACCTTTAAAATGACTCATTTTTTATTTGCAATTAGTATTTGTATCTATTTACGCAGTAATTTTAAATGTTGCATTCATTTTATTTCATTGTAATTATCTTTCCCACTATTAAAATGAACATACTATTTTATGATAATAGAATTGTATAATATTTTTCAAGTATTAATACAATGATATATTGATTCATCAAATATTGATACAATGATACATTGATTGATCAATTATTAATAAAATGATACATTACAATTATTATAGTAAAATATTTTTAATATTTAACGCTTTAAGACAAATCTTTACCATTAAAAAACCGTATACTCTTTTGAGTAAATCGAAATAAAAATCTCAAAGAAATGGATACAGATATAATATTTGTCTTAACTATTTGCGTGGTACAAGGAAAATCATCTTTAATCATCTAGCAATAAATTAATTTCTTTTATTAACAGTATTTATCTAAAATTTACAATGCTTGTAAATACATTGGAAGATAGGACGGAATTTAAAAAAGATTCAACATGTACCAATCCTAATTTTTCCTAATGTATCCTAATTTTTTAAGAGAAATGGCACAAAATCTTTACAAGCTGTTAGGAAAATTTTATTGCTGTGGAGTGGTGCTTGTCGCATGGATTGTATCCTTTGGAGTAGTGCTTGATGAATGGATTACATTCTTCGGAGTAGTGCTTGATGAATGGATTGTATCTTTTGGAGTAGTGCTTGACGCATGGATTGCACTATTTGGTGTGGTATTTGATGCATGGATTGCACCATTTGGTGTGGTATTTGATGCACGGATTGTACTCTTTGGAGTCGTAGCTTCTTTGTGATTACTATTCTCTGTTACTTTCTTATCGTTATCTTTCTGTGTAACAGCTGTTTCGTTACTGAGTTCAATTTTAATTGTTTTTTCAGTTGGTTTTTCCAGATTCTTATTTAAAGGTACTGTGATGGTTAATATTCCATCATTTGATATCTTGGAAGTAATTTTATCTGTCTCTGCTTGATATGGTAACAAATATCTACGAACAAATTTTCTAGAGACGAAACCATCTTTGTCCTTTCTTTCTTCGTGCTGACCCTCAATGATGATGTATCCATCAGCGACTTTGACTTTGATTTCGTTAGGTTTAAATCCTTTTACATCCAAGACGATTTTGAAATTATTTTCATCAGTGGTTACACTGGAAGGACGTTTATTCTGTTTCAAAAATTCAAACCATGGTCGGTCAAGCAGAGCATTGGCAAAAGGTGACAATGGAAATAAGCTGTTCATTTCAGGAAACAAGGGATCCTCCAAACTGTTATCTATCAGCTTTTGAGGCTGATCTATATCCGTCAACAAAGAAGAGAATAAAAGTGGTAGCAAAAACATAATTATTGTTTTTCTTTTTTTCTTCTTCTTCTTAAATTTATATAATTTATTCTCTTTCTTGTACTTGCTTCTTGTTTGTCTTGAAAATTTTCACTCGCTCTTGATATTTAAACCACGCAAATACCAGCAGTGAATTTTCTCGTTTTTCTTTATTCTTATCTCGTATATATTTTACAACTGAAGGATCGTCCTCATGCACGTCGGTATTTATCTACAACTGTTCTTATCAGTAGTGGGGATAAGAATTTATGGAAATTTCAAGAAACGTCAAAATGCCACGTAAGGGACTCGGAAACCTGACGTTTTTTTTGTATTATACATAAGGAAGTGCGTATCTCTTCTTTTCTGAAACCAGCATGAAATTAGATTATCAATCGATGTTGTTTTTATGTATATGTGGTTTTGTTTTTATTTATTGTTTTTTTTTATTTCGATTTATAAATTTTCGATCATTCTTTTTATTTTATTTTTTATACATCTTTAACTTCGTAATCGCTCGCATAAGTTGTGTCAAGGAAACAAAATTTAAATGTTTTATATCTCATACGAAACTTATCATTTGTTATTTAAAATTCTATTTTTACAAATGAATTTTAATTTTACTTCATTCCTTCAATTTTTGGTGAATTTTTTTGCGAAGTAAAATATAAAGTTGCTAGGATTTTTGTATGGAACGTGCAAAAATTTAATTATTTATATTATTCGTGCTACTTTATTATTAAAATTAATTTAATATAATATATGTATGTTTATATATAAAAAAAAATTTGTAATTTAACTAGGAAATAAAGAAAGAAATATGTCATATTTTTCATATATACGTATTTTCATGCATCTGTTTAAACTTATTTTGTGTAACAATACTGTTGACTCACTCATAGTATGATGAAATTTTTTCTTCTATTTTTAAAAAGAGGAGTCAGGTATTTACAACATTATGCGTAATGTTCTTCGGACATTTTTTTACATTGTTTAAAAATCAAAGCTATATTATTTTATTAATAAATATAATTATAGTTTTCATTTACGTTTTAAAATATTCCATATAAGCAGATGTCCTAATTATTATTTTTAGGCTCTAAATTTAAATGTAAGACGTGTTCGTAAGCGAATCAAAAATTGTTTTATGTTTCAACATATTGTATAATAAAGAAAAAGAAAGAATTTAAAATTATGCGACGCTAGAAATTTGTGTTTAATCGATTGATAATCTACTGACAATGAGTCAAAATAACTGCTTATACAAAAAATGATCCAATTAAAATTTTTTTATGTGGCCAAAATCATTCATATGTTATCGATTCGAAATGTTATTACGTGGCTTTCATTTTGATATATAACAAGTAATTTTAAACAAGCTGACGTGTCTTATTGTTAGTACGTCTAATCCAGATAATCATTACGTGAAAAAGGATTTCTTCGTGATTTGTAAACAAATAAAATATATAAACATATGTATAAACAATCGGGGGGCTTTCTGTTCTTAGAAATTGCATTTAAATAAAAAGAAAACAAGTTCTATTTTATAAATTGCTAAAATAAATTATTAAAATATTTGGGATAATTAAAACTACAAAAAAAAAACAAATGATGAATCTCATAAAATGTAATCAAATTTCATTATTTTGAATGAACGAACTTTGAAATACTCTAACAATAAAATTATTTATACATTCTGTAAAGACCGCCTTTGAAATCGTTCGAAGTAAACATTCGAATCTTCTAATCGTCTGAATCCATTCTCTGAATTATTCTAAATTCATAAATAACGCATATATAAATACTTAACATATGTATTGTCTCGGGAACGTTCTCTTTCGTTTACATATCAAATATTCGAGAAGTCTCGATAATTCAAGACTTCACATATATAAATAAATACTTATTTATTTCTTTTTCTTCTTCCATTTACAATGCTAAATTCTCTTTTTCTTGCATTTTGCGATTTACTGTCCTAACATTAATAATAATTCAACCTATTTAATATCGAGTTCATTTAATTTATATTCTTAATATAAACAAAATTGACATAACTATCATTAATATAAAACTATCTCAAAAAAAAATCTTAATTAAATTAATTATTAAAGTAGAAAAACAAAAACAAACATTACGTATTAAATTTGGATTCAAAATTTTACCAAATTTGTATTTATTTGAATAAAATTATGTAGAAGTACGTTTTCAAAGGTCAAGGCTATGCGTGCAGTCACGTCAATCGTGAGAAATCGTTGGTACGTTTCGTTGAAGAGACGAGTCTCGTTTTACAAAATGATCGGGTGAGAAAGAGGAGAGAGAGGAGGAGAGGTCGAGAATGATCGAGAGTAAGAAAGAATAAAGATACAACGGTCAACGTACTCTTTGAAGCTTCGAGACATAACACATGGACGAATGCGTCGACGCAATGAAAACTTTCCGTCTGACCACCGCCTACTATCAATTTTCAAATTGCGATTTCAATACGTTTGCTTACATAAATGATATGAAAGTTTATTCAGAAGAATACGTGAGAATTTTTGGAAAAGAAATTGCATCATGCTTTATTAATTTTTTTCAATCTATTTTATCCTAAAAATAAATTGTGTTTGCTTGCATAAACAATAAAAAAAAGTTCATTCGAAGCTATTCCTATACATGAGAAATTTTTGAAATTAATTACATCGCTTTTTTATTTTTCTAAATATTTTTTTATCATAAAAATAAATAAAAATCAAGATAGCAACATCTGCAAGAAAATTTAAATAAAAAATATGATTTGTTAATGAAAATTAATATTTACTAATTGTAGAAATATGTTGCATCTTGTTTTTATTTATTTTTAATACGTCGAATGTGTGAATTGATAACAAACGTTGTTTATACCGTACGTTTATCTAATCAGAAACGAGAATATTGGAAGAACTTTCATGAGAATTATTGTTTCTCTGTTAAATTGTATTTATTTTTTCGCTAAAACTTTATGTCGTATTTTTCGATGTTTTATTAATGAATATAATTAATTATTAATTTGATATCGTATGTATTTATGCATATCCATTACTTATGTATTGTCGTGTATTTGAAAATAACCACGGCTGATGCACTTCAATATTTTCTCTTACGTTGACGTTCTATTTTAAAAACTTGAAACACGTTTTATTAATGTAATGACACGTAAGATGGTTACGTTCATTTTCTAATTAGTTGCATTTATTTCTCTACAATACAAAATTTTAAATATTCGTTAAAAAAGAATCCGCAGAATCTTATATCATTTCAAAAAAATTACAAAATTTCATTTATAAAATGTATAGAAATATTTCTAAGCAACCAAATGTAGGAAAATATTAAGCAAACGAGTTCTGCATTGACATCAATTAAAAAAATAAGAAAAGAATATTTTTTTATATCAAGCAGAATGTTCTGAACAATTATGAAACCTTGAAACATTTTTATGAACGAACATACCTTGAAAATGATTAAACAAACAAGCCTCTTCATTGATGTACATTATAAATACAAAAAAAAAGGAAAGAAAATTATTTCGATACATTCTAGAAATTTCGATTGAAAAAGACATGCGAGTATTGTCTCGAAATTTCGATAGAAGACTCGAATACTCTTTCTGTGCGTCACCTCATTTCGAGCGGATATAAAAGCACGTCACCAAGATACCTAGACTCAGTTAACGTACAACTGACAACGAGTAAACTTTATAAGCAAAAATCAAACTATCAACGCAGTTTACAGAGATTTTAAAATCCAATTTGAAAAAATTAAAAAAGGAAAAGTTTTGAATAAAAACATAGATGAGAATAAGAATGTCGCTGATACCAAGATTATTTTCACATTGGTGGGAGACGTTGGAACAACCACATAGATTATGGGGTCAACGTTTTGGTATGGGAATCCATCCAGAAGAATTTTTCCAACCATCCATGTTAAACCGATTGGAGAATAGAAGATTATCACCACTATTAGTATCATCACCATCGTTTTACAACTATTATCGACCATGGGCTGATCTCGTACATGACGAAGATATCAGTGGTTTGTCTGTCGTTAAAAATGACAAGGATAAATTTCACGTAACTTTGGATGTTCAACAATTTAAGCCTGATGAGATTAACGTCAAAATTGTCAATAATTACATCATCGTTGAAGGTAAGAATCAATGTTGCATTCATTTTAATTCAAATGCAATAAACCAACGTTTTTGAAAATTAAATTTAATTACTTGATTAAATGAATCTGGATTTTTAATTTGATTCATTTTGCAATTATTTTTTATATTGTTAAACAGGCAAACACGAAGAAAAAGAAGATGAACACGGTATTATTTCAAGACAGTTTGTTCGAAAATATTTAATACCTGATCAATGTGATCCTGAAAAAGCAACAAGTACCTTATCATCCGATGGTATCCTCACAATAACAGCACCTAGGAAACCAGAGGCTATCGAAGAAAAAAAGGAACGAGCTATTAAAATCGAACATACTGGAAAACCAGCTTTGGAAAAAGAAGAGGAGAAGAAGGCTGCTGTTGAACAATAAACAAAAAATGTTAATTAATTAATGTTTTATCCTACGATCACTATCATTCATTTCTTTTTGTATTACATTTATACATTATCATACACACACATATTATTATTTTTTATTAGTTATTATTATTAATGATCTATTAGTTATAATATTTTGTAGTACCTGTATTTTAATAAAATATTTTTAATAATACAAATTTGTTATCCATTTGAAATCGACTTGTTGCATAAAACAAATCCTTCTCGCACCCACAAATTATGCGGATAATTGGCAGAATCGATTAGATCGTACGATATGCTATAATTGCTCTAAAATTACTTCGAACCTACGTAAACATCTAATTATGAAATTTCTTGATTTATGAAATAAGATTACGTTGCAAGAATAATAGAAATTGCTGATGATTGCAACTGATATTCGAATTCAATTGTAATAGAAAAAAAAATAATTAGTTTTTTATTCAAATATTTTTTTATTTCGAACAGTAATTCGACTTTGAAATCGTTGATTATATAAGTAGATACTTTTTATGTAACTTCTCTGTAAAAAAAGACATACAAATTATACTTTGTATTGAAGTATGAATTTCAAAATAGAAATTTTTGTATGACATTAAAAAATATTATAAATGAAATTGCAATTTTGTTTTCATACGAGCAAAGATTTTACTCTGTAATATTTTATTAAGAATTAAATTTTGCTTTGGTTTTATTAGTTTTATTCGTATAATAAGTTTGTGGGTTAAATTATTTCAAACTATTTTTAGATGTTGACAAAACCGAAAATACCAAAAGACTGTGCGAATTAAGCTGTTATTTTGATCTGCTACCGTCACTGTTTACGCCGTATCGTTTGTTACCACCGGCAACGCAACACACACACATTTATATTCTGTACCAAATTTTGTTTTGATATTAAATTTAACCGATAAATATGTTTCAAAGGTAATTCATTTTATGAGTTTTCTTAATCTTTTTCAAGCTTTTATCTAATATTTTTCAATACTCAATATTTCTACTAACAAATAAATGAAAATGAACAAATTCAAATTACTACGATTTATTGAAAAAATTTATTTAAACATAGGAAAATATAAAATATGAAAAATACGAATTTTCCACAAATAGTTGAATTTTTGTGTTAAACATCATTTAATTTCTAAAATAAATGAATTGTATCTTTGAAATTTTAATTTGAAGGAAAAATAACGCAGATTGACAAGACTTTTGGATTAATGCAATAAAATACGTGTATTTATTAAATTATAAAAAGAAACAAAATTTTAAATATGTTTACAATATTCTTTACTATAAAGAACATCACAAAGAAAAAAGAACACTAATACACACTTAGTCGTAGTTCTTAAATACAAATATTAAGAAATGAAATGTTTGGTTTATTTAACTGCTAACATTGTCCTAATATAAGTGAGCAAATGACATTGTATTAGGTAGATATTATGTATACAATAATTGTTCTACAATACTACATACCAGCATTTCAAATGTAGCAGTTATAATAAGTTTAAGTGTAAGTATAAGTGTTGTATTATCCTGTATATAATATTATCTTAACTCTAATGAGATATAATATACGAGGAACTATTATTAATTATTATGAAATGGTAAAGCAAAAATTATTAAGAGAAGAATGATCAAGAAAAAGTAAATAAAAAATGTCAATATTAGTCCAATATTCTCTCTCTGATTTTACTTCTTTAAGAGAAGAAAATACTTTTACTTCTTTTCTTCCTCCTTGCTCTCCACCTCCTCTTCCTGTTTCTTCTGAACCTTCTGGGACTGGACTGCAGGTCTTCCAGTATGTTCGATCTTAATGGTTCTTTCATTCTCCACCTTGTGTTGTTCCTTTCTCGGTGCAGTGATGGTCAGAACACCATCGGAAGACAATTTCGATGCAACCTCATCGATATCACATTGTTCTGGAATCATATATTTCCGAACAAATTGTCTCGAGATCCATCCATGCTCGTCACGTTTCTCTTCGTGTTTAGCCGTGACTACCACAAATCTGTCAACAACTTTAACGTCGATCTCGTTCGGTTGGAATTGTTGAACGTCCAAGACAACTTGAAATTTGTCTTTGTCAGCTTTAACCACCGACGATCCGTTATCTTTCTGACGAATCATTTCAGCCCACGGACGATAATAACCCATCGGGCATCTTTCTCTCGGTCTGAGTAATTCCATTCTGTTCGGAATGGCCACCAGTTGATCAGGTGTCAATGCCAGACCAAAATTTTGATCCAAAAGACGATGTGGTCTTTCCAAATCCTCCCACCAATCGGAGAAAATAAGCGGTAAAAGCGACATGTTTAAAAATTTAGATTTTTAATATCCTTCCAACCAAGAAATCGTTGTTTCTTCTCCTTCTTGATCTTCTTTTATTTCGTTATTCTTAGATAACTTTGTTATACTCGCTTTAGAGTTCGCTTGGAAAGTTCTCTCTAGTATGTGATCACTCGTAGCTTGCTCGGCTTAAACTGACATCTGCCTGCACTCTGCCGGCTTTATATTGATCGTCCGTTCTCCCAAACGAACATTCACGAAGCCTCGAGAAAGAAGATAGCGCCGACGCGTTTTCATTGACGTTTTCTCTCTTTCTCTGTGTGTTTTTCTAAAACTGATAAATTTAATTATTTTATCGATTGAATCGTTATTATTTCATTCGATCCTTTTCGATATTTTTTGTTTAATTATTTGAAATTATTTCTATATAATCCTGTTTTCGTTTATTTTCTGACAATGAGAAAGGTACTAGAATTTTCGATCTCTTCTAAACGCTAACGTGCGTTCATTCTCAACCGTTCGTTGATCGAAGGTCGAATAAACTTTACAAATTGTCTTTCCCTTTCTTTTTCTTACGAATTTTGTTATTGTTCATATTATTTTCTTGTTTTGAATTTTGAAAAAAAAGTTATTGTAGTTATTTAATATATGGTAGAAAGTTCTCGATATTGAATTTATCAGATACTATAGTTATTTTTATCAAAATATCTCAAATTAGCTTATTGTTCTTTCTCTTGGATTTTTTTATACGCAACAACATTTTTAAAGGCACTTGAAAGGGAGAATTATTATTAATTTAAATTATGTTTTTATATTGTAAGTTTGAAATGACAAGCAGAAAATTAAGACTTGAATTTTAATCGATGACATTACAACTATCATTTAAATACCAACAATACAGTTTGATTTAAAAAGAAAATTTACTTTTTTTACATTTAAAATAGCTTGAAATAAAATTAAATCTTTTTGTGTATATGTCGATACTACAAATTTAGGAACTTATTTGTCTTTATGTTTATAAAGAATTAAACAATTACATAATTATCAAATAATTTTACTGGAAGTTTTAAAAATTGTGTTGAAAATACGTTCAAAATTTATAACTTATAATTTAATGTGTCTTTTTTTATGATTTCATGATTGATTTAATTATTATAAATAATAAAATAATTTTCAAATGATTTTCAAACGAAACCTTGGAAAATAACACGTTGAGAATTCGTTATATCTTTTTATAAAATTACGTTCGAGGTCTATAACCTGTAATTCAATGTGTACTACAGTGTCTATTGATTTTCTATTAAAACCCTTTTGGGATTTCCACAATTGCAAAGAATGTCTCTTCATTTTACAAATCAATCTAATATCTAATAAATTCTATCTCATTTTTATTGATAATCGTTTAGTTGAAAGAGATAAAAAAGGAATAGCTTTCGCATGTTTACTTTTTGATTAAAGCCGTTCGCATAACCGTCATAATATTTTTATTTCGTTCTTGAACTAGTTCTTTCGAAGTTATTCTACTCGCTTAATAAAAACGATTTCTCTCAATCGATTTAATCTCAAAATGAAACCAGTTTTGCATACATCAGGTAGAGCAATTTCTGTATTTGTATTTTTCTTCTATATATTTAACAAAAAAATAAATTTCATAATAATAATTATTATATAATATTATAAAATATTATTATATTATATTATAAAATAAACAATAATTTATTTATTACATCGCCGTAAGAAAAACAAATGTTCTTCTGTAAGTGCATTAGAATCTTTCTTGATTATGCAACAAATAAATTCTGGCACAAAATCAAACGTTCTTACGCAATTTCGTGACTTTTAATATTCATTTTTAGGAACGTTTATTAATATCACACGAATGATTTATTAATACCAAAGAACATAATTCTAACTATTTGATGATAAGATGGGATAAATCGAAAAATACGATATATCTCGAATATTCTAGATTAAGATAATATTTTATTCCAAATGAACACGCTACGATCGATACGAAATTTCCCGCCATTTCTAGCAATTCAAGAAGGTTCGGCGTGTTTCTCGAAGGCGTTTATTAACTAACGTCTTATTAATCAAACTATTAATCCCGCTCTTAAGCCGGCATTCCTATAATAAATCTACGTATACACGTGTAAATATTTAGTATTAAAGAAAATTTTAAAGGATATTACGTCTGAAATGTTATAACGAGAATCTTCTACAAGTTTAACCAAAAAGAAATAGAGCTAGGTTAGAAATTAATAAGAAATATTTGGTTAATAAGATAAATCATTGATTTCAAATTCATATAAAACAAATAATTATTATAAGTTAAAAAGGAAAACAAACAAAGAAGACAGGATCAAAATACGTTATTGGATTATCGTTGAATAACAATTAACAAAAAGTCAAAAAGTAACCTATGTTTTTGTTACCGATACTGTTTTCAAATTGATTGGAGGGTTTGACGTTTATTTAATCAACATTTAAAATTAGATTTAAAACATTATAATTTGTTTATATTCATTATATTAGGATAACGCAGATACTTTAGTATACAAATCAATCTTGTTAAGCTTTCTATAACAATTATCATCTATTAGTTAGAATTATGTCTTACAAATCAGCTTCATGTTCACCATTGATGAAAAAGTTTAAAAATAAGTATAAAATAAGTTTGGATGCTCGAAAATTTAAGCCAGAGGAAATAAGTATAACAGTAACTGGGAGGAAAGTTACCATTATAGGTAAACAGAAAGATAAAAGGAACAAAAATGGTTACGAAGTTAAACCATTTAAAAGGAGGTACATGTTTCCTGAGATATGCAATATGGATCGTGTATGCTCTACTTTTTCAACTAACGGAGTTCTTACTATCATTGCTCCTGAAATGGTATACGAAAGAATTGTCAACATTGACATTATAGAAAAACTTGAGTCGATGGAAGACGATGAAACTGAAATGTCTGATGAAACTGAAATGTCTGATGAAAATTAAATAGACTTCAAATCCTGAACTTAATGCAATAGACAAAACAAAATAAGACTGCTGAAGATCATTAAAAACTAGTTTCTATATAAATTTGCAATTAAATATTATTATATATTAATACTATGCCGTCCAATGACATTATGTTGCTGTCGCATGAAAATTATTGGACAAATGCCAGCATTAAAAGAAAGAATCTTGGTCATATGTGCAGATATTAAAGTGTTAAGTCTACATAATTAATTATTATTTTATTTTCTCTAAGATAGAATTCCATAATTTAAGAAATGTTTGGATATTTTATATAATAAAAGTTATATTTTGTCTATAAATCTGCTTTCATTCTTATTTATAAATTAAATGCCTCTTTTGAGTTGTAAAAAAACAAAAATTTCGGCCACATTGATGACTAATGGAATGTCTAAGGTTGGTTCATAAGAACCTTCATAGGATTCTCTTCTATCAGTTTTTTGCAATTAAATTGTTTTTACTATTTGTACAAAGTTGAAAGGTCTGTGGATTCTTGACTATCTATGGTAGAAATATTCAAAAATTATTTCATATAAATTACAGCCATGTAATTTGTTATAAATATAAAGTATAAATATATTTTCTTTATGGACGGATAATTGTACATTAAACATACAAAGTATATTAAATATACAAATATATATATATATAAGCTTACAGGAAAGTCACTAACATTATATAAAAGTAATACTAATTTTTATGATCAATTCATGTGATATTAAACATTTGCTTTTCTTTTAAAAATTAACTTGGTAACATTACCGCTCTATATAATTGTTATTAACAATATTAAATTTTATCTTACTTTCATGATAAATATAACCCCTTGCGCTATAATTTAACAAGTCGAATTACATGCTAAAGTTATTGCTACATTTCGTGCTTCTTATGTTTGACCCATAAAATTTGCCATGAGTAGGATTCGTGTTTCTCGTATTTAGGCTACAAAGCGTATCATGAATCTTATACGTTGTTACAATGCAAGGGGTTAATAACATAACATTCTAATCAAAATAATAAAAAATATTTTTTTAAATACAAAAGTATTAATACATTTTAAGTATTAATTGCTAATTTATGGACGGATTAATCGAGTTAATACATTTCTGTGTAATTATTAGATTTCAAATCTTTCTAAAGACATATATGTGTTTAACTAAATATTTAATGATTATTTTGTTGTACTCTTAAAATGGTATCTTAGCGTCATAACGCTTGATAATAAAAATCTATACAGTATTTTCTGCACGGCACGCATAAGAACACTTCAGTTACATTGTTTTATAAAAACAATCATTTTAAAAGCATGAACGAATAATTTTATAGTCGTCAAAATAGATGCGTTCAGATCTGGATATTTGAAAATTAACAGAAAAAAAATTTTGCACAATCTTTGAACAATCTATGATGATTGATTCCTAACATTATGTTGCAAAATATCCTATAATACTAGAAACCACTAACAAAAAGATAGAAATATTAAAATTAGTGGCACTGTTGCATCGGTTATCAAAATAACAGAAACACCATGTTACCTCATCGTAATAATCTCTATGGATATCTAGCTGATTAATACTATTGTTAACGTAATGTCCTAGGCGAACATCTTTTGCAGCAGGACGACATCCTTCATAACGATCAGCTGGTATATCTGTTCTGAAACTGCGTACTGAACTCAAGCATTCTCTTGTAATGATGGTCTCAGCTGCATAAATATAAATTCATAACATTCAATCTTATATTTAACAATAAAAAGAACATATTTTTAAATGATTGATTATTATAAGAATTAGAAGCATTACCGCCTTTTCTTTCAATTATTTTAACACATTTGTCATCGTACTCGGGACAAGATTCTCCCCAGTACCATAACCAATTTAACGGAGTGCCACACCCTGGATGATTACTGTTGCATCTGTAACACAGAAGACTTTCCCCTAAAATTATAATATTATTTATTAAATAATGTTTAATAAATATAAAATTGTCAATGAAAACTAATCCATAAGACCACACCTTACCTTTATTGATTAGTAAACTTAGTAGAAAAATAGAAAATACAATTTTCTTTTCCATGTTAACGAATTCATACAATTGTCGTCACTAATTGTAAATATTAACAGTATTGTTTAAAATATTATTATTATTTGTTCTTTTAAATGTAATAAAATATATACAAACACAATAAAATTCTTTTCTGTTATTCAACAAACCCGTAGTTTTGATGAAACATGAGTGTTAGTAATTAGTTTTCCCATGAAGAATAGCTGGTTAAGTATTTAAGCCAATCACAATGCTCCATTTAGAAATATTTTTTAACAAGATAATTCATAATTTATTATTATGAGTTTATTTATATTATTAATAATGATTAATCGAAGTAAATTTGTAATATGAAAATTTGTTGAGCATTGAAGTAAGTAGGAGAGCATAATATTTGAATTCAACTTGGCGTTTTATCTAAAGTAAGCTTAATTTACAATTATCGACAGTTAGGAAGAAAATCTAGTGACATTTATCCCTGAATTCCAAATACGGGAACATACAATGATTTATTATCGACGATTAAAAAAACAGGAATCTACAGCTATCGATAACTTAGAACAATTCTAAATCTGTTCATTTTAAGAAAATGAATTTACTATTATGTACATACGGTCAGAATAGATCCTTATTTATTCTATCAACAATCGGTAATAGTAGATTCCTATCTTAGCTACTAAAAACATAGTACATATTTAAATTCAAAACAATTCGATTTAAAAGGAAAGGCTATTTAATTTTTAAGGAGCCGCTTTTAAAGGATAATTTCTTATAAAATAAAAAAATTGTTGTTCACGATCATCTTTCGCTGTGTTAATTAAAAGCATAAATTAATTGATGTCTTTCGCAAAAGAATCCGAAAAAAGAAGAAAGAAAATTAGAAAAGAAAAATATTTGAGAAGATAGCATGGATTTGTAATTTTGTCTTTTCCTTTCTTTCTCAAGATAGATAGCTCTAGATAAGTAGATGGATAGATAGATGGAGATGAAAACTTTAGGGATATTCTCTTTTGAAACGGTTTTCCTCTTCTTCTTTTTTTTTCTTTACTTTCTGTCTTACTCTTTCTACATTTTAGCTTCGATCACTGAAAACTCAATTTCGTTATCTTGGATAAAAGTAGTATCTATCTATCTATATATATATATATATCTATGTATATGTATTATACATACAGTTATGCCTGCTTCTTTAGTGTACCTATAACGTAGCTTGAAAAGCTTTTGAGATATTAGATACGAACTTAAAGCTTTTCTCTTTCTTTTTCTCTCTCTCTCTCTCTTTTCGAAAGAAGAAATGAAAGAATAAAAGGAAAAAGAAAGAAGAGAAAGAAGAAGAAGAAGAAGAAGAAGAAGAGGATATCTTGCGGAGTCCCACGGTGGCAGCCCGAGGCGCTCAACCAATTAGCTAACTCCATGGCACTTTACCCTCGAAACCGCTAACGAAGGAGCCGAGCGAGCAAAGAAAATCGGACGAAGGAAGCGTAATCCAAGCTTTCTCTCTTTTTCTTGCATTAAGAATCCTTCTTTCTTTCTTTCATACACCCTCGCTCGATTCGATTCACTCGAAGCTATTTTCGATTTTGGAAAGCATGATGCTTAGCGAATACAATCTCGTTTTTACGTCTCTTTTATCGATTGCATATTTTTTATTACTATTATTAAAACAATACGTTTTTTCTTATTAACTTATGTATTAAAAATATCATTTATTAATGAATTATTTGTTGTATTTATTTTTGTATAGACCTGATCATCCATTCTTTACGATTGCATTGTTTTTATTTAAGAAAATTATCACAAAAGAAAGAGAGAAACAGAGACAGAATAAGCAAAGATATAAATATTAAGGAAATTCGAATTTTCTTTCGGAAAGGAAAAATCGACAGAACAAGGGTTTTATACTTTTCTTTTACGATGAGAATAACAAGTTTTCAGATGCATAATAATTTGATGTAATGACTCCGAGAACGAAGCGAGTGAAAAATTATGGAAAAGGAAAGCAAAAGAGAAACAGAGAGAAATAGAGAGAGAGAGAGAGATTAAGAGAGAAAATAAAAGAAAGATAAAGATAGAGTATATACACGTCAAAGGAAACCGAGAAAGGATTTTTCTCTTTTCTATCATGTTTACATACATATAATCATGTACGAAGTTCTCGTGATATTGCCTTTGGCTACAGAGAAACGGATTAATTCGAGATGTTAATTTACAGGGGTGATAACAATCGGTAAGTGTGCTTCTCCTCTACCCCCTCTCGTTGTCTTTTTCTTTTCTTCATCTCTTCTTCTCCTCTAGCACCCCTTATTTTTCTTTATCGTATTCACGACCTTTATCCTCGTGTCTCGTCGAAATATTTTCTATCTTTTTCTTTCTCTTTCTCTTTCTCTCTTTTTCTTTTTCTCTTCATAGACCAAAGAGATCAGAGAAATTCAAAAGTAAACGGTATTCTCGCGGAAGTCAAACGTTTTCCTTGTTCTCACTCTGCGAAGAAACGCTTTTCAAACGGCGGCTACGGCTCTTAGATTAGAATTTTTCCAACGAACAGACACAAAAAAGAAGAATATTTTAATTTCTCTCTCTCTCTCTCTTTCTCTCTTTCTTTCTTTTTCTTTTTTACATTTTTTCCTTTCACTTTCTTTCCATCCTCATGTTTTCAACCAAACTTCAAAGTAGGTATTTTTTTCTTTTTAATTCTCACAGTCGAATTCGTTCGTGTATTCGTTCAAGGAGAATTAAGATGACCATCAATGGAACTAAAGGTGACCTTGATATACGAAAGATTTATCTGACTCTATGATTAAAAGGAAATTGTAAAAAAAGAACAAAAAATTACATTACGTATAAATAGTATAACAAGATGACCCGTTTAATGTGACTCGTGAAAATGAATTATTAAAAACAATTGATATTATCCTCAACAGGAATATTTATTTCATGATAAATACAAACAAATTATTTCAAAATTAAATACTATCACATTATACGATCCTAAACGTATCAATAGTATTAAATAAAAATTCTATTATACATACATATTATAATATATGAGCATATAAAAATAAATGTACACGTGTATATGTATCATATAAACATATATTTTTATTTTTATGGTCACATAAACTATACATATATATCAAAGTATGAAGTTGGATTATATATAGATATATCACGTCATTTGCATGTTATTTTACATATCTGTATATATTATATAATACAAACACAAGGAAACTCGAATCTTGAGATCTCGCGATAAGACTTTTGCGTTTTTTCGTTTTACACGGTGTACTAGGAGAACGGGGGAAGAGGGGGAGAGGCTACAGGCTCGTTGGCAGGCGCCTCTTCGTGCGATAAGCTACGACGCGAATACGAACGAGTCTTCTACTACCTTGGAAATTTATACGGGAAAAAACTTCTCCCTTCTACTTTTCTTTCCTCTTCTAACATACATACACATATATAAACGTACACGTGTATATAGGGAAAGAGAAAGAGTGAGAGAGAGTCACCTGGTTATAACGTGTTGACGCGTTTCTTCGGTAATCGTATTTGCTAACGTCGAGAGTGAAAAAAGAAAACGAGAAAAGAGAGAGACGGAGAAGAAGAAAAGCTCAAAAAATCTAGAAAGAAAAAATATAGAAAAGAATCAGGGACTAACATCATCCTTTTCACAAAGTAATCGTCTTCGAAATCGTCGTTTGATGCCAAATTTCTATGCGGCTTTTGTGTGCTTTACGTGATCCTACCTTGAAATTTTGACGGAAAACTTGAAACGATACACATTTTACACACACGCGCGCGCGTATTTCTATTTTATCCTTTTTTCCTCTCTCTCACATGAGTTCACTTTTCATCGAGATCGTTAAAATATGTTAAATAAGTTGGTATGTGTATATTCTGTACTTAAGCGTAATATATTTTAATCCATTTAGAGATCCTCGATTAAGGGGGTAGTTTCTTTCAGCTTAGAAAAGAGGTTGCAAGTTTCTGATCTCTTAAAATATTCGTGATCAACGTTCTGACTCTAATTCGAGATCACTTACGGACGATAAAATATGGATCATGCGAATGTAATTAATATAAATACATAGTTTTCCTTTCTCTCTTTTTTTAATTTTTTTTTATACTAGCTAAAAAGATTTTAATATTTCTTCGCTTACAAAAAATCCCCAAACGAAGTTTTTCCCAATGTACCGTTAATGTTTGCGTACTTAATCGAATCTGAATGCTTACATGTCGGTGCTAGAACATATAAATATTTTTTCAATATTATCAGATAGAAATCTTTTGAATGATATATAGAAAATATTTGAAGATCGTTGGTATAACAATAATTATGTACAAATTTTTCAGCAGATCTCATCCCTTTCTAACAATTCACGTTAATAATAAATTCAATTTATCTTTTTCTTCTCTTTTTCCCTTTGTTTTTCTTTCATTTTTCGAACATCAACGCGTTTAGTGTAAAAAAAGAGAAAATGAAAATAAAATATAAAAGATAGTTCACGTTTACGTGTTAGAGAAAGAGCGAGAGAGAGAGAGAGAGAGAGAGAGAGAAAGAGATGATCTAATTACGCATCCAAGTGATTGCGAATACGACTCGAAATGGAAATGATGAGAGAAAGCGCTTGCGAGAGAGGTAAAGAGAGAGAGAGAGAGAGAGAGAGAGAGAGAGATAGATAGATAGATAGATAGATGGATAGACACTCTCCCTTGAAACTCTCTCTCTCTCTCTCTCTCTAATCGTTATGGTTTTTAGTTTGCCAATCCGAGCGAGCAAACATTCCGGATGTTAATTGCGTCGGTAATTATCTTCGTTCCCAACGTCCTCCTTGCCTTTGACAGTTTTAGAGCCATCGAGTCGTACGTTCGTCACTACTTTTCCTGTTACGTACGACTGAAATTGTTTTCAGACGATTCCAACGCTAACTCACCGATGTAACATTTTCATGAACAGAGAAAGAGAGAGAGGGAGAGAGAGAGAGAGAGAGAGATCGATTCACGTGTCTCTTGCACGCATTTACGATTGATTGTTGTTAACACATTGAATGCTGTTGATGTCACCGCTAGTTGATACTCAATTTTACAAACTTTATTTTCAATATATTTTTTAATTTTCTTCCTTGTTTCTTTTTTAACTATTCAAAAGATTAAAAATGAATATTTTTATATATGAGCCACGAGTCAAAAAGATTGAATTAGTTTTAAAAATTTTCTAGAATTTTATTATCATAAAGCACTTGATTGATATTTCATTGATTTCTTTTTTTTATACTAAAAATATATTTTTCTTAATAATTAAATTTAACAATTCTAGATGAGAAAGTAATTTCTATAATTCGATAATAAATGATTTCATAAATGAGTGGTTCACGTGTACTTTTCAGATACAAAATAAAATTAAATAATAAAAAAAAATATGAGAGGGAGAGAGATATTGAAGTACAAAACAACTTAAGCAGTCAACAAGTTTAATAAAATAAAAATAGAAAGAAAGGAAGATTAATTAGAGAATTAATGGAGAAGAATCGTCAAATATTTTTTACCGACACGATTTTTCGGTAGCAGTCGATTGAATTACTGGCTAAACCGGAAGTCGACCGAGTAAAGGTATAAGAGGATCAAGGGCTAGATCGTTTCAATACGCTTTTTCTCGTACGGAAAATAACAGAAGGTTCGCTTATTTTGCCGAACGGAGGTCAACGTGAAATCGGTCGAGGGATGAAAGAGGAGGAGGAGGAGAACGACGACGACGTATTCGGGCTTCCACGGGAAAGAGATGTGCAGGAGAATAAATCCAAATTAGTAAACGCCATTAAAATGAGTTGTTAACTCCTGAGGGTTCACGTGAGTGTAGTATGTGTATGCTTGTATGTGTTAGTATATAATTTTACGTATGTGTTAGTTGCACCAACGTTTTACCACCTACGCGTCCTTTATGTATGCTGGTGCATTAGCAACCTTATGTTTGCATGCGTGGGAGTGTGTGATCGTGTGAGTGTCTACGTATGTGCATTGGCGTAGTAGATTCAATCAAACGAAATTGTTCGAACATTTTTTTAGCAATATTTTAATTAATAAAAATTTGCATACGCGATTAGAAATGAATCCGATGATATCTAATTAGATCGAATAGTTTTTAGATATATAAGTATTGAAGGGGCTTGAAATTATTTTTGATCGTCGTATCTTATCCTAACGATGAATTTAGTTACAAGAAGATAACAATAATCCTTCTTGATCACGAAAGACTCGAACGAGTTTAAAAAATGATACTGATATTAAGAAAAAAAGCAGGTAAATTGTAAATTTCAGTGAATTTTTCAATTTTGATCTATGGAACTTGCAATTACGCCATTGTCAGATACGTGCACATTCGCTACGTGTGCAAAACGCTTAGAGCTCACGCTCAGTGGCTCGTCCACACACTCGCTTACTCGCGTACGTGCGCGTGCTCACTCGTGGATGCTACCAAGAGAGATAGAGAGAGATGAAAATAGGAGGTGCAGCTCGTACTGTCGTTTATTTCACCCTGCATACGGTTGGTTTGCAACGTATAAAAAAAGCCGTTCAGCCTATCTGCAGTTGCGTTTGGTTTTGGACTCTGTCTTTGTATATGTGTGTATGATACTGTGTATATCAACGTGTGTGTATATGTGTGTGTGGTATCGCCATCGAATACGATGTTTCTATCCCTACTCCTTTCTATTTCTCTGTCCTATCCACTCTCAGCTACTGAGAGATAGAATTTCGCTTTGCTTCGTTCACAATATACATCCTATATACTTACATATAATATATATGTATATGTACAAATATATGGTTATGTGTGTGTATATATATAAGCGTGAGAATTGGGCCACTGGACCAATAATACGTTTCCGATGCTTCTCCTTTTTCATTACATTCTTTCTTTCTCTTTTCTGTTATTTTCCTTTCTTTCGTTTTCTTCTTTTCTTTTTCTTTTCTTTTCCTTCTACTTCCCGATGCAGCTGTGATGCACTTTGTCATAAATTAACTCTGACTCCTTTTTTAATTTGATTCTTGTAACCTTATTCGTTATCAATTTAAGCTGCTAATCATCAAGCGGACAATGTCAAATCTTCTCTCGTTTACGTTTTACATATTTTATGTTCGTGTTAATCAAATTTAGTTGATATTTCTCAACCGGTTTCAAACTTGTCGACGTTTGATCGTACGAACAAACGTTTTCGTTAATTAATTTTGTCAACAGTGCTCTTGAATATTCGATCAAAAAAATTCTTCATCTCTTCGTATATATATATATATATGTATATGTGGTTCGATAAGTACCACATTCGTTCGTTTTACGCATTAAACAGATTAATTAATTCGAATTCGCTGTTGGATTCATAATCCTTTCGGGAAAATATAAAGTACGCAGGACGAGTGATCGAAAATTGTAAATTAGTAATTCGTCAATAATGAGAGGTGAGTGGAAAGAGATAAAGAAAGAGAGAGAGGAGTGAGTTTGGTATATTCGTTTCTCTTTATTCTCTTTCACTCTATTTTATACATTTATACACGGTGTGACCAACATAAAGAATCTTTCGCTAAACATTTACTAAAGTTTCTGCTTTTATCTACAAAGAATGCCAACGCGCAAAAAAAGATCTTTTTTCCCAACTTTTAATTACGTCAAAGTTTACTTTCTTTTATATTATATCACATTTTATTTAATTATTCAACAAAGTGGATAAATAAACTAAATAATTATCTCGAAATTTATAATATTTAAATCAAAAGAAAAATTTATAATAACAAATTTTAATTGAAATAATTTGAAATTTTAACATTAAATATTAAAAACAATTCTTCAAATATATATATATTATTGTTAAAAAATAATTAATATTAATAACTACAATATGGATACCTAAAATAAAAAAATAAACAATAAATAATTGGAATTTTTTAAATATTGAAATATTTATTATATAATATTTATCTATAAATATATATTTATAAATTAATTAAGATAAATAAATAAGAAATTGTAATGATTACAAATTATTAATACTTTATATGGTCCGTTATGTATATGTTAACGTAGCCTATAAACGTAAAGCTTGAACGGTTAATTGCTATAATTCAAATACGATGTAACCAGGTAATCGTGTTCCACACGCTTTCCGTCTACCTCTCATACTCTCTTTCTCTTTGTTGCTTTTATCAAGAGGAAAATATTATAGTGAAAATCGTGGTTCTTGAGGTACGTCGATATTAGCTTCGTAATAAAACACACGGTTCTCGTTGTTTCATGCGTTTCATTATGTACGCTATGAGTACCCTGTGCGTCCTCAAAAGTATGAAAATGTTGGACTTTCTCTCTTTCTCTCCCTTCCTCTCTCCCTTCCTCTCTCTTTCTTTCCCTTTCTCTCTCTGTCTTTGGTAGCAAGCGATAAAGTTCTACCACGAGAACGCTACTCTAATTATACTGTCAGTTTTCTGAATAGAAGTTGCACCGAGACGGTGTACGATAGTACTTGGAGTGTCTCGAAGGTAGGAGAATTAAATCGTCGTTGTTGTGTTGCAGCGTTCCTGTTAACCACCAAGGAAAACCTAACGTGCATGTATATGTGCATGTATGTACATATAAGTTTAATGTGGACGCGTACATACGTTTTGTTTCACATTTGTATTTGCTGTTTTACTTTTTATACAATGATAGTCCCTCTCATGTTTTTCAACGAACTTAATGGTAGGGGATTCAACGTGAAGTTAGACAATTTTCGTTCACAAATAAATGCGTGTTGGCTTGTTTCGAAATTTTCTTGCTCTGATTCTTTCACTATTTTTCCTTGATAAATCTTTTTCATCATAATTATTGTAATTAAGTTATATTGAGATTAAATAAATCTATCATTTAAGATATCGATTAGTTATATTTACGAATTCTAATTGGTTATTAGAGTTTTACTCCGATGATCGTATTTTAGTACTTATGTTGTGCTAAATAAAAGTAGAGAATCAAATTATTGAAAACTCTTGTAATTATCGAACGACCTCGTTATCTATAGCTTTTTGTTATAAAAAAAGAAAAAGAAGAAAGGAAAAAAAAGGAAAATAAAAAAAAAAGAATAATGGACATAATTTGTCAGAGTTTGTAATATTACATTGATTTATGGATGTACGAATTTTTAAGATTGCACGATAATTACACCGACTAATGATGTACCAAAGTACTCGAATGAGTTTTCAAAGCCCACTCATATTAACTTCGAGCGAAGCTTCTGTGAACACTCTTATACCTATTTAAATATCTCACAAAATTTCTTTTTTGTATTTTCGGAATGTACATATGTTTGAGTATATTCTCTGAAAATTTCAAATTGATTCTGCAAATATTCTTCACTCCATGTAAATTATAAAAAGACTTTTAACTATATGTAAACTTCTTCTGAAATTTTAAACGTGTTTTCCTGAAAACGGTGTTTTTAAAGTCGGTGACAACGATTTCTCAAAAACGGCTCAACCGATCAATTTCAAATTTTAACACAACCTTTTTAGATATATTCTTCAGGAATTAATCGAAGGAATAGATTTCCAATATTTATTTCTATACTTTTAAACAATTTTACGAAAAAATTTTGGTCGAAAATTGAAAATTTTTCTTTTAGGAGCAGCTATTTTGTCAAAAATCAAAATATCGAATATTTCTTCGATTAATATCTGCTGCATTCATCTATCCACTAATAGAATCTTTTTTATTTTTTTATTTTAAATAATTCAAACCGGAGATATCGTGCTCACGGCAGGACATATTTTTTTAGAGAGCAGTGTAACTTAAGATTTTTTTAAATAAAAAGTGTCAATAAAAAGTTTAAAAACGCTACTAAATGTATTAATACTTCTTGTATTATTTAAATAGAACTCCTTTCCAGAAAATACTTGTAAAAAATGCTTTTTTTAGGTCTCACAACTAGGTATAACCCCTTAAAGGAGAAAAAAATCCTTTCGAAGAGTAGAAATATTTAATACGTACTCTGATCGTACTTAACGTTAATAAGGACTATAAATAATGATATTGAAAACAAGTGTTGAATGAGGACTAAAAAAAAATAATTATTAGTGATGAAATTATCGAATGAAGTTAATATTTTTAGATCTTTAATAACAATAGATTATCATTAAACGTTATTGTAAAATCGTTTTCTAAATAAAATCTAAAAGAAATATAATAACAATAACGACAATATCTAACATATAATAAAAAATAACATAAAAAAAATAAAAAAATAAAATAACACATGATAACAAAATATTCCTCGAGAGAATGGTAACGTATTTTTCTATTAGAACATAATTAAATTAAAATTATAAAGGAGTGATAAAGACTCTAATTTAGTTGCATTTTTATTTCGTAACTTTTTTCTTTCCACTTTCAAATTCGGAGATATCGTTTCGTTTGTATATTTGTCCTAGTGTGTGTATGTGTGTGTGTAATATACGTGCTTGTATATCCGCGCTCATCGAACAAGTACTGTAAAACGCGTAGATTTGAACATGTCAACGTAGAAACGACAACGCTTTGCACTCCACAGCTTGGTGGGCTCGTTTCACAGTGAAATCTACTGTAAAGGGTGACTGCTATCGCAAGGAGAAAAAATACTATTCTACGTCATGGTCCTCCCTTACATGGATTATTTCCTTTAGTGAATATCCTTGAAAAGGATTAACATGAAAGTCACTACCTTTCTTTTCTTTTTATCAAAAAAAAATTTATATTAAATTCAAGTCTTTTTACTCTCTTTTACGGGTTCGAGGCACTTCTTTATTAACACTTTCTCACACTTATTCAATACTATTAGAGAGGTCGTGATTTATATTTATAATATTACTGTAAATTGAATTAGAAAATTATGTAATATGTAAAGATTTTCTGAGGTTTTTTCAGCCAAATGGTATTAACATATGATATGTCTAAATAAAAAGGACAAAATATTTTATAAATAGAAGTCATTTAAAGCTGTATTAAAAAGTTATGATACGAATTATAAATCCCCTAATTTTTCGTTTAAAGACCGCCTAAGCCTCGAGTCTCGACACGTTTCACATCTGTCATATTGAATAATTTAATTAATAGGCGATAAATCATTTATTACGACGTTTTTAATTGTTCGTGTCTTTCAAGAGATTGCAGCTTTTTAAACGCAAAGTATATATGCATCTCCAAAGACGTAGTTTTGATTTTCGCAAAAGCAAACGAGAGAGATAGACTAAACGAATTATTCTTGTCTAACTTGTTCCATCGAATTAGGTCAATCGAAGAGAGCTAAGAATCATTAGGATTAAAAAAGTAATTTAAAAAAGAAACTAGAAGTAATAGAAGAAATAAAATCGGATAAAAATGGGGAGATAAAGAGAGAGAGAGAGAGAGAGAGAGCATTAAAGAAAAACAGTTTTAAAATGTTTGATAAAAGAAATCAGGGCAAGAAAAGGATAACGAATTTGCATTTACATTTTTTTCCACGTACGTAGTATGTGCCAATAAATCTAATAAATAAATATTTAAATCAATTTTCTCACGCTCCGGTAACAATACTTTTTCGTTTTTAAAGTAATATTGTACATTGTCTCGCTTTTATCAGTAAAACTAAATTTTAATGAAACGAGGCGTGGTGTTACGTGTCTCTACAGGTCAAATGCGTTTTATTTCGATGAAAATATAACGTGCATCGATGGACTCAGTATAACTAGGAAACGCTTTTGTTTGTTATAATACCCTTGAATTCGACCATACCTATCAAAGTACATTTATACATATACACATATACAAATATACACATATACAGATAGAGTACATATTATATTCGATCCATTTGTTCGTATGGAAGAGTGAAAATCAAAGTGGATGGACCGTCATCGATGACAATTTTTCACAACGAAAATGCTTTTCGGTGTTTAGTAATGAGCAAACCAAAATCGAAAGGTACGCGTACAAATCAGAAAAATATAGATACTAGATAAATAATAATGAAAAAAGAAAAGAGAAATAAAGTTCATCGAAAAATACGCGACAAATTTTCAACTATTTCGATTATTGAGGAAAAGTTCATTTTTACGTGACAAATTTTTCTCCGATATATTTATCTCTCTTTCTCACCCTTTCTCTCTCTCTCTCTCTCGATCTTTCTCTCTCTCTCTCTCACTCTTTCAACCAGGCTGATAATTTCCGCGTGATAAATTTATTATTTTCCCTCGACGGAAACTTGCACGTAAAGCTCGGCCGGTTTTTGCGCTCGGCTTTACCTCTATGCAAATTAATGGCGATATATCCAATGCGAGAATGTATACGGTGATGTTCAGCACGGGATCGGAGGACGAATGGAGGATCGTACAGTAGCAGAGATAGTGGTAGTGGTACCGATGCTGGAAAGAGGGAACAGTGGAAAGAGGAGTATGAGTGTGGGATGGGATGGGTGAGTGGGTGGAAAGGGGGTTGAACGCGCGGTGGTGGTGGCGATGCCGTTCGAAACCGCAATTCACTAATTGTTTTTCAATTCGCGACAATCGATGGCCTGTGGGTAGAGAGTCGTGGTAGGCAATTTGCCTGCTCGCCGCTTTTCGTCCCGATTTCTTTGAATAATCTAATACATGCTATACTTTCATCCAGTTCTCTCTCTTTTATCTTGATTTTCTCTGCCTTTGTTTAATGTCATTTACTTTTATTTTTCCGTTGATAACGAACCAGTCGATAAAATTCGCGCGCGCGCACGAATGTATAAGTGTGTGTGTGTGTGTGTGTGTGTGTGGTGTGTGTGTATGTACTAATAAATATAGACACGGCTAGTGTCTGTAATCATTTAATTCATAAATTAAAAAGAGACAGAGATATGACATGAATAGAAATCATTAAAATAGATCAATTAAATTGTTTCTTATTCCGATAAGATTAGAATTACTAAGTTGGTAGAATGTTGAAAATAGCGTAAGATTCGTTCGGATTAAATTGAATTAGTCGGTTGAATTTGATGTCCGGTTAACACGTTTGAGGTCTAATCACGTCGATCTATTCATCGTTCTAAACTCAGGAAGACTTGATCGATTGAAAGTTTAAGCCAAGGAAGATAGAGAATTGTCGAATGGGGGGATGGAGGAGAGGGGATAGGGGAGGCAAGGGTCGACCGGGAAGGTGGATTTCCGCGAATGCTGTTTCAAAATCGCCGACAAATCGCACGTAATTTCCCTGTAGCAGACTTACTAATTAGAAACGTCATACCTGGCGCGGTTGCGGCGACTCTTGCGGATACTGTTCAACGGCCAAGCTAAATTATCCTTCGTCAGTTAGCCGCATACGGATATGAGGCAGCAACAATGGCTAATTTATAACATAATGCTACTATCTCTCTCTCTCTCTCTCTTTCTCTTTCTTTCTCTCACTCTCTCTTGCTCTAACTGTCTATCTCTCAGTCTGTCTGAACTATAGATTCACTTGTTCGCCGTGGCTATCTATTTGCATTAGCCGTTTACATCCGTTTCCTTCTTGAATATGTTTTCAAAAGCAACGCGTTATTTAAGTCTTCAAGAAGAATTTCCAATTTCTCATTCTCGTCGATCTTCCTCTTTTGTTTGTGTTATTTTTAAAACGTTACATGCTAGAATTTCAATTTCTATTCATCTTCGTTGATTCAAACAAACAATATATTTGCATAGGTCTCGCTCGATTCTTGTTCGTTGAAATTAAAAAATAAATTAGGAGGATATATTAAGTTGGAAAATTATTGATATTTTCTCAGTAAGCTTACACGTCGATAAACAAATTCGAAAGATGATTTTTCCCTCTCTCTCTCTCTTTTTTAGCTAACACCCGTATTCACCGACCTTCTCATACAATCTCTATGCATTATGAATCAGAAATGATATTAGAATATTCCGCACATACATATGAGTGCATTAAGGGGAACAGGTGCCGATATATATTCTTTTAGCATACCTTAATATTCGAGCGTGGCTTGATTTACTTGCTGATCGTGAATAAGCCAGCCTCTTTCTTTTTCATATTTCTTCAACGGCATATTTTGATCGTTCGAAAACTGTTCTTGAAAAGACGAAGAAAATGGACGAAAGAATAAGAAAGAAATGGCAATTTTCATTCACTATCTCTCTCTCTCTCTCTCTCTCTTTTACTCTCTTTCTTTCTTATTTGATTACCTTTTCTTTTCACAAATTGCTTCGACCTGACTGAAAATATTAAAAGAACACTCACACCATACTTGAGAACAAGTTGGAAGGAAAAAGGATAAAGGCAAAAGAAGAAGGAGAAAAAAATTATGTTGCATCGAATTACCCTCCTCCTCCTCCTCCTCCTCCTCCTCCTCCTCCTTCTCCTTCGTCTTCTTTTCCTTCTTCTTCTACTCTTCAGTTTCTCTTTCCCCAAATAGGTAGCCCCTTTTTCAGACCACGATTTCCCGTTAGAACGCGAACGATTTCGGTTAACCGAGGGACAAGGCTCTAACTCTCAATCGCCGTCGAAAGTTGTGTGTAACTCGTCGAGGTCGGGACGAGACCTGCACGGAGATTGGCTTTACAAGCTGTTCTAATGAGATAAGTTCGACCATCGTGCCTTACTTTTAATATCTCTTCTCCCCTCTCTTCAATGACGTCGCGCGTTGCCCCTTAACGAGCGAAATATTGTCTAAGGGTCTTCGCTTTTCAGAATTTTACTCATCCAATCTATCGACCATCACCTACCGATTTCTCCACCTCCAAAGATAAAATCGATCTATCGATCGATAAATAAATTGATATATTTCATAGATCAATTTATAATTCTTTTCTTCGTCGAGTTCAACTTAGAGCCTTGAAACAAAATTCAATGAATTTGGTTTTCTCGTTACGTTCAATAAAATATAACCTCTCTACTTTTTTTCCATCATTCTATGATAAAATTAAAACGCATCAAAACCTTATAGCCTTTCTAATGTTGGGCTCAAAACTTTTCAACCCACCAATGTATATTTCTTTCCATAATTTCTTTTTCTGGAATTAAACTGCAAATATTTTTTCCATCTAATATTTAAACGAACTGGTATATAAGAATGCATGTGAAACTTCTCCTTTCTTTTTTTTTTGGAAACGCTTAAGTGTTGGATCTTATTCCTCGCACGATGTATAGTCATGATGGACACCTGCAACATTGTAAAATTAAAACAAAAATCAGAATTTTGTCAACTTTGGCTCCTCCATTGTGAGTTAGAAGTCATTTGAGTACTATTTCGTTATTTTAAAGTAAGAAGAATTAGTTGCTTTTATATACAATAAATTATACTTGGATATATTTTAATCGTTTTCAAAGTATTATTAGATTTTTCATTTTTTTAAATATGTCTCGAGAAAAAGAGCGGCGGTGGAAAGGGTGGATGAGAAAAAGAAGAAATTAAATGGCGGATGCGTTATTGCACTTGTGTATCTGAGAAATTGAAAGATAGAACGATTGTACAGGTCGCACTGTCCCGTTTCATCGATTATTCTTTTCACTCGCCTTTTATGCGCCCATTCGCCGATTGAACAAATTACGGTGCGAACGCGATGCATGCGGTCGCGAGTATCGTTATCATTTAGTCGCCCCGATCGGTCTCCGGCTACTTTTTTTTTATTTTTTGTTTGTTTTTTTCCTCCCTTTTTTCTTCTTTCTCTCTCCCTCTCTGTCTCTTTTTTTTTATTTCGAAATTCAGCTTGGAGCACGAAATAAATTGAAAACTCGTTGATACGTAGAAAAAGAGAGAGAAATAGAGAGAAAGAGAAGTTACCAAACGTGATATTTTGTGGTTTCCGCTTAATTTTGACGTTATCGAAACGCTCGTTGAAAGTAATGTGTTTGTCTATCATTCTCTCTCTCTCTTTCTCTTTCTCTTTCTATCTTTGTTTCTGTCTCTTTTGCATTGGGATGCATATGCATATTCGTATATCGGTTTCCGAGTTGGTAAAAAAATGATGTCCTCGTTGATCCTGTTTGATCTATCCTTCCTACCTATGTTTTCATCTATATGCCATTATTTTCGATCTTTAAAATTTCGATTTAAAAGGTGTCTATTTCGTCAATAAATAAACAAAAAGTTTAGATGTCAAAATGAATTCAATAATTATGAAAAACCATCTTTTGATTAATCAAATTAGTTGTACATTTGTAAGAAATTTATAGATACTTTAATTATCGTTTGGATTGAATTTTTTTAAATGGTATAATTTTATTTTCGTGTTAATCAAAGGATAAAAATATAATGAACAAAGAAAAGAAGAAAGAGAGAGACAGGAAAGGCACACGAGACATTCTCTGTTAGTTCGCACCATGTGTCGTGAAATATCAGCTTAAAAGCATGCTTTTATTTTTTTGATAAATTGTTCCCGTTAATCGGCTCTAGTCGAGGTTACCTCCCGGAGGGCTCAAATCTGCTCTGCGCTTTTGCTTTTCTCTTTCTCTCTCACTCTTTTTCTCTCAAAGCCAAATATAGTATCTCTCTTTCTCTCTCTTTTATTCTTCTTTTTACCATTACCCTATTCTCTCTCTCTATATATATATATATGTGTATACGTAGATCTACTAAATGGGATTTTTAAACGTATCCAGCATTTTATTTACTACCACGCTGGCTTTTTACGATTACCAAGAAATCTCTATAGGGTCATTACATGTTAAATTAATCGTCTTTCATAGAAATATTTCTGATTTGTACGAAATCAAATGGTTTAAAATCCTTCACACTGATTCTTGAATAAACTTTTAGATAGAAATATTTAGTATTTTGTTTTTTAATAAGAGTTGTTCGTCTTCAAAGAAAACAAAAGAGAAAAACGTGAGTGAGTGGAGAGCGAAAAAGAAAATGGAATACGGATTATCCATGCAATTTTTCGTCAAATAAAATTGATATTGAGCGATTTATTTTCATGCTCGAACCGAACTCGATCTCTTAGAAATATTTCGAAAAAAAACGACATGGCGATATAGCCGTGTAATGCGCTCCATATGGTCGGAGTTTACCGGTTAAATCGCGTCGATTCGAACGAAAGATCGAACGCGATTACGCGCTTAACGGTCTAGTCTCGATTTCGTCGAAAATCTCGTGACAATATACAACCCCCCTCATACACGCGTTTATATATATATATATATTTAAAGTTATGTATAAATATGTATATACGCACGTACACTCGCAAAATTCGGTTGTTGGGCCGTAATTAAGTACCATTAATTAATCGTACTGTAAGAAAAATGACGTTCTGCAAATTGCACTCTCGTAATTCATTTTATAAACGTACAAGAGAGAGAGAGAGAGAGAGAGAGAGAGAGAATGGGTTAAATAGAAAAACTTAACATTCTTCTTGTATATTTGGTGATATTAATTTTCGAGTGTGATTCGACCAATCGTCCAATGTTTAATCGTTCGAATTCGAAACATTTCTGAAAACGATCTACCTTCCACTCATGTATAAATATATATATTATGTATATATGTATATATACAACTCATACGTAGGTGAATAAATATGACCGAGTTTCTCTCGCAAATAAAATATTACTGAGACGCGTAACTTCATACTGCTTTTTTTCAAATACACTCGTTATGGTATACATACGTGCGATAATATAGCTTGACACTCGCTTTATTTGACTTTTTCCGCATTTTTAGTTTATTACGAAAAATGTATCTACACGATACGGTAGAAAGAGGAAGAGAAATATAGAGATTTATTTTCCTTGTTTAAATATTTTTAAACGAGATTATAATATTAGTTTGTTTGGAAAGTTATTTTATAGAAATTTTGTTGGTCGCTTTTATTGATACCTAATTTTAATCTGAATTTTAATAATATATTTTAATAATATCTGAAATTTATGTCCTAGCAACAGATACTTGAGACATGTGATTTACAACTTTTTTGTGTTTTGATATGTTAAGTAGGTTTTTTTACTATTGCATCAGAAATGGAAAATTAAAGTCAGTATTTTAGTTATATTTCGCTTTTTTATTACCGTAAGGGGAATAATGCGGTGCAAAAGAGAACAAATTTACGTGTTCTCGAAATTTTGTTCTGGTAATTTCGATTTGAAAGATGCATCACGTTTAGATCTTTTAATTGAAGAAGATGACGACAAAATTATTCGTATAATTCCTAATACATAATAAAATATTACAATGTATCGTTAAATTAATTGTTTGAAATATTTCGTCGAATAATATTCTACTTTTTTGGAATATTTTTAAAAATTTATAAAAAATATATGACTACCTTAAGAAATAATATTATCTTGAAAAGGGATTCCTTTTTCATTTTGCACGCTAAATTTGGTTGCGAGAGTATTTGTTTGTTTAGCATAACAATGGGCCATTAACATTGCATTAGAGTGGTTAGGTTGCTTGCAAAAGAATGTTTCGGTCTCGTCGAATCTACCATTCAATACAGATTATTCTACATCCCCTTTATATTATCATCGTACAATGATACGTATCGTTATCGAGAAGGATTTAACGTTATCGTTGAATTTGTAATACTTGCTAGGTGAATCGAGACATAATCTCTGAGTATTATATCATACTATATACACTGTATTTCATTAATCATGTATATTGTATACATTCATACTTATTTTTAAGTATAAATAAATATATTCATATTTTATATATATACGAATTTTAATATAATTTGAAGAATATATTTTTCACATTTTTTAATTTTTCAACTTTAATTTTCATATTTATTTATCGACAGAACTTCAATATTTTTTTGAGCTCTCGGACGGAAGGCAATTTTTCGCATAACGCACCGGTATAATAATTCGTTTTCTTTATCTCTCCTCGTTCTATAAAAAAAGAGGCAATGTTATCAATGTCTATCTGATAAAAATTCATAAAAAAAAGATCATCGTTGGGAAAAAGTTTCTTCGTTTCTTTTTTTTTTTTTGTATATTTCGTGGTTCTTTCTTTTGGGAGAATATCAAAATGTATGATGTGTAAACACGAAAGTCAGATTCTAATCAGGTAGTAGAGAAACGTGAAAGTTTTAGTATCAAAGAGAGAAAGAGAAAGACAGAAATAGACAGGTAGACACAATGAGAAGAATTGGATTATTTTTGTTAATATTCAACATACGATAGCCGTACAAGCACACACATAAACACATTCATACATATACATGCATACATATACTAGTATGATTCGGTCACTGAGCCGTGAACGCACTTCATTTCCTCGCTGGGAAATTGCATTTCGAAAATCCATTTTCGATTCTCGTATACGTACGTCAACCTTCTCGAGTGTGTATCAGTTAGTATATAAATATGTTCTTTTGCTGCTATTATATTTGTGTTGTGTATACGCAGATAAGAATGCATACATAAATCTACGTGTATATTAGGGTGATCTTTATGTAGGGTATTTTTGAATTTTTATGCTCTCAGAGCTCATATGGTACGAAATAAATAAAAAAAAAGAATATTCCTAAAATTTCAAGTCTCTATCTCAACATTAACCTTTGTCGTAGAGCGATATAAATTTTCCACCTAAATAATAAAGGGTTTTTGGCATTAAACGATCAATTTTTTTTATCCTGACCAAAGTAATGATTAAATATATATTACCGTAATGTATTGACTAAAAATGAAAATAAAAAAAAATTTATCGTTCAACTTACATCAGAATTAAAATAAAATATTCTAGATGCTCGGAAATGTACGATAGTTAATAATTATATATAAATAATATTATTTTCTATTTATCAGTTTCCTCGTGGCTTTTTAGATCGATGATTTTTCGAAGTACTTTATTTTTGAATATTCTACATTTTTACCCGTATCATAGAAACAAACGAAAAAACAATAAAAAGGAATGTAATTTCATTAAAGTCTCAGACTTAAAACAGATATTTTCATTGATTAAATATTTTATTAACAAACATATTCAAAATCTTTGGTATATCTCCACAAATATTAAAAGTTATATATACATTTGTTATAGGATTTAAATTATTTGTATTTCATATTTAGAATTTAAATATGTGTGCCTTCAGAGTATGATTAGTAAACATCTTGAGAAAATAATTAAAGCATCGATTCTATTCTAATATCACGCAGTTGTAATATGCCAGATTATAATTCTAAAATTCCGAACGACTTAAAGACATTTTCGAACAATTACTTTTAACTGCTTATAATACTAATATCAATGAAATATATTTCATATTAAAAAATATATATGAAAAATAATCATTCATTTTCGTTTATGCTACTTTTTTAAATATTTCTATTTTTCGTTGATTCTATTTATCAATTATTAAAAAATTAATTTACAATTCTCGTTAATAATTGTTAATATAAATGAGGATATTATTTTATTTATTACATCTGTATTATAAACCATAAATATATGCACACAATCATCGTAGACAAAGTACGATATCAGAACACAATATCGAATGAACGAACAAACGAACGAACGGCGACGATGACGACGACGTACCCGCTCGCTTTTTGATCACCTATATATACTTATTATCCTCTCTATCATAATTCGTATTTTCATCACATAATTCCATGAAATTTCTCGACCATTCTTAATCATAAAGGTTCTAGACTTTTTCTTCCTTCCGCATCGAGAATATTCCAAAGGTTTCGGTACGACCGCATATCTGACGATTATCTCAAGCGATGTCGCCTTACAGCCTAAACACATTCGTACACGTCAAAGGAGTCGTATTTAGTTTCCACACAATCTTATCTCACACATACCAATACACTCTCTCCTTAGAATAAATAAATCTAATATTTCAACACTCCTTCATAAATTTATTTGTCAAAACTCATTACGCAATTCTTAATGCTATCCGAAATTGTTCAAATTTATTACGGGGCCTAAGTCTTTCGTTAAAATATCTGCAATATTATTTTCTGAATCTACTTTTACAATTTTTATAATTTTTAGTTCATAGTATTCGTTTACAAGATGATTCTCATTACAGTTTATCGCTTCTTCATAAGTAAAAGGGCTATCTTGTTGCGTTATTGTACTGTTGAGTTCCTCTGCCTCTGCCATAGTATTCTCGCTATCCATTTCTGCCTCCGTAGCCACCGAATTGTTGTGACCGCTATTGCTGTTGTTGTTGTGGGTTTCGCACATCTCCTCGCCAATGTATTCCACCTCTCCTGCCTCTTTTTCTAGTCCAAGGGTTTCTGCAGTCCTTCTTGAAGTGTCTGAATTGCCCACATCCAAAGCAACTTTTATCTTTCTTCTGTTCAGCTTGAAAAAAATTAGTTTTTTCCTTCTACTGTTATTATTTATATTCCGACTTTCCTATATGCTTATTTTATTTTTCAGAACTTCACAGTTCTTGTCACTTTCTTGTAAAGCATCTACCAGATCTCCGATATAACTTAGCGAGTCTGGTAATGTTTTCAACATATAGTTAAATTTTTCTCGTTCGTCAATTTTTCCGCCTGCATTCTTTAAATCATAAATCGTCTTTTCGAACTCTATAAAAAATGAACTTGAGTCTTCAAAATCTTTCTACTTCATTCTATCAAGTTTATTTCTTACACATATTTGTAGTACCGATGATTCCTTTAAGTATAGATTGTCCAATTTTTTCATTATTTCTAAAGCCGTATTTTCCTCACTCATAAACTTTAACTGATCATTTGAGATATTACAATAAATAAAGTTCATTCATTGTTCGGTGAAATGCACGCGGCAGTCAATATGTTAATAAATTGTGAACATTACAATAAGCATATATTGTTATTATGTTTACAGTGGAGTAAGAATGGAAAGTACATTTTCTGTAAAAAATCTGCAGCTATATCAGTTTTATCGATAGAAAAAGGTTCTACGATTCAATATTTTGGAGAAGCAAAATATCAAGAAGTCCACGATGAAGTTAATTGTTTTGCACTCGACAATGATGGTTCGCATATACTCGCTCATTGTAAAAGTGGTTTATTTAAACTGTGGAATTTTAAAGAATATAAGTTAATTAAAATATGGAAATCTATTCACACTGGGCCTGTTACAAATATTAGTTTTTTAAATAATCAATTGATGGCCTCAGGAGGAAGTGATAGTTGTATCAGATTATGGGACTTACAATATCATGCTTGTCTGAAGCTTTTTAAGGGGATACAAGGAGTTATTAGCGTGTTAGCATTTCATCCATATAAAGAGAAATTACTGTTTGGGGTCGGAGATGATACGAAAATTTATGGCTGAGATAGTGATACCGGTCAACAAAAGACTTTACTTTCTGGTCATATAAATAAAATAACATCCTTATCTTTTCATGTTAATGGGATAAACTTAGTCAGTTCCGGAAGAGATAGAGTAATTATATTGTGGGATATCTCTACTTTAAACGCAGTACGTATATTACCAGTTTTCGAAGTAATAGAAGGAGTTTTTATTGTGCCAAATAACTTTTTGCTAAGCAATTTCTTTACAACTGATGCAGATTCTATTTATGTAGCTGCCGCTGGAGAAAAAAGTCTCGTTACTTTATGGGACATTCTTAAGTGTAAGAAATTATATTCACAAGAAAATTCTTTTGTGGCTGCTGCCAAAGAGGAAGAAGTAATTTCGATTACGCATTTACTTTATAACACAGCTATTGTTGTATAAAATAGCTTTACTGTAGTTTCTGCAGATCATAATATAATAATTTATTCTATGGAAAATTTTGGCTGTATGAAACAGATTGTAGGTTACTTAGACGGCATTTTAGACATAGCCTATGTAAGAGAGAAGGATTCACATATTGCGGTAGCTAGTAATATAGTTCGGATATTAAATTATATGAATTAAATTCTATGAATTGCCAATTACTTTATGGTCATACTCAGATGGTTTTATCACTTGCTACGACTCCTGCCACACACACACACAATAGGCAGTTATTAATTTTTACAGCTAAGGATAATAGTGTTCGAGTATGGCTTTTAGATAAGGAAACCAAAAAAATGGCATGTATTGCTTCTACTGTTAAACTTCCGTCAGCTAAACTACTGTCAGCTTCCGTTGGCTATGTTTGTATTTCACAATCATCAACCAAATTTTTTGTATCGGCAGGTCAGGATTCATGTCTTATAGTTCATTGCTCTCAAATTTTTCTCATCCTAGTCTGCTTGTCGTTCGATTTCTCTTTTGTCTCGTGTTGCAGGCTCGTCACATTTTTTCCATTTTAAAAATAATAATATCCTCTTCTTCCAAATACTATAATTTTTACCATCAAATATTTGAACTCTGACGTCGTCGATGTTGGCCATTTCCTCTGTGTCTATTCCTGTATTTGTTTTCGTATTTTCCAATTTTGTTTCTTCTTTCAACACTCATTAATAAGCTTTCCTAAATGCTTACGATAGATATTTTTTCTTTATCAATCACGAATATTTCTTTATCAATCACGAATTTTTTCTTTATCAATCACGGATTTTATATTTAATATTTAATATTTACTACTATGAAAATATTAATGAGGATATTATTGTATTTATTATATCTTTATTTTAAACCACAAATATATGCACAAAATTATCGTAGACACAGTACAATATCAGAACACAATAACGAACGAACGGCGATGATGACGACGACGTACCCGCTGGCTCTTTTGATCGTCTATATATACTCATTATCCCCTCTATCATAATTCGTATTTTCATCACATAATTCCTCAAAATTCCTCGACCATTCTCGATCATAAAGGTTCTAGACTTTTTCTTCCTTCCGGATCGAGAATATTACAAAGGTTTAAGTACGACCGCATATCTGGCGATTATTTCAAATGGTGTCGCCTGACAGGCTAAAACAAACTCTTACCCGTCAAAGGAGTCGTATTTAGTTTCCAGACAATCTTAATACACACATACCAATACACTCTCTCCTTTGACTAAATAAATTTAATATTTCAACAGAAATCTTAGCTCGAACAAAAAATTCATTGACCGTGCACATATACACGAGCCAGCGGATAATATAATATTTTCCATCGATGACCTTATAGTACTTCGCACTTTTTATGTCGAATAATAAAATCAAATTGAAATAAGTATTGCAACAAATGTAACGCATTTTCTTGCAATACTTTTATTTCATTTATTCGTTATTGTTAAGAAAAATTAGGATATTTATACATATATTTTAATATAATCACCATACATACTACTTTAGATCTACTACTTCCTTCTAATTCTTATATTTTACTTTAAATCTTGCTTCTTATTTTAAAACCATGCTCTTCATCTTAAAACCATACTTTAAACCTTACATTAAACCATACATCAGATAATAATTTCAATCGCCGCAATTTGACAACATTGCATATTCTTACGCAACAAAGGAGTTATAATTAGTTCCTACTTTCTCTTTTCTTATACATATGATAATAAATAAAATCGGATAATTTCAACTGTTATATTGAATTATATCAAATATTTATAACACTAAGACGAAATCGTAATTGTTCGTAGTGCTAATCCTATAAAACTTAAAACTAATAAGTATCAAATTAATCAAAGGCTCCGCAAATTTGATTCGACTCTATTTCGTACGAGATAGAGTCGAAATAGAAAGGAATCTTTCAAATGGTTGCAAATCTCTTTGAATCATGATACACAATAAAGATTACAGAAGTGTCACAAAATAAATTTACAAAGAAAATATTCTTCTTCTTCTTCATTCTTTAATTTAGGCAAGTTGCCTGTTTCGTAACGACGTTTTTCTGCCTATTGCACTGTTAAATTGTCGCACCATCGTTTTCGTGGGCGCCCCGCACTTCTGCGGCCAATCGGTGATTTATCCCGTGCAATTCTGCCGATTCTTGTTGTCCATTCTGCTAATAGACAGAGTGTCGTTTCTATGAGCCGCAAATTTTTTTACGTTGGGTAGGGAGCTAACCTGATCCAACAACCTTCCTCCTTTTCCCGGGCTTAGGACCGGCAACATGATCGCTGACCTTGATCCGTCCAGCGATCATGCAGGCGGAGTAAAAGAAAATATTATAGAATGAAATGATGCAATTATGTGATAACTCTGTATAAACCAGAAGACGGAATTTCCACTCCTGAGTGAAAGAAAACGCAGGGCCTTTCCCGGGCCCTACCTGCTTAAAATTAAAGTTTTTACATTCGCACAAAAAAGTATGTTACCTATCTGCTTATTACCCACATTTAAAAAGAGCGAACATACTTACACTCCACGGTTCTCACACATACCACCAGGTAGCAAAAGCCTAAACTAGAGAGCATGATTCGCAGCACCTCCAACACCCTAGTTCAATGACGTTTTCTAAACTTTTATGCTAATGGGAATACGTACTGATTGTTGTCATCGGCTGCCAAAGCTAGTGATTATTGAATAAAAAAAGTACGACAAAAATACTAGTATATACTAGTATATATGCATACTAATAACATGCAAGTATATCAAAGTTTCCACAACAATTAGAAATTAATTAAATTGAAATTATTATAAAATTAGCGCATTAATATGCGGTAATTTTACTATGCAAAACAATTATCAAGAAAATTAAAAATATTAAATATAAATACAAAAATACAGGTAAGTGTATTTTTTATTTCTCACATAACTCCACAAATAGTATTCTAAGTATTGTGGGAATCTAAGAATAGAAATAAGAAAATAAAAGAGAATATGCTTGTAGCGTACGTCGATTATGAAATCTGTTGCTACCCGCGATAGTGCGAAGTGGGGATTTCAACCGAAAAGTTAGTTTAAAGTGAAATACGCAAGAAAGAAAAGACTATAAATAGATACTTCTAGAATAAGACGAGGATGCTTCTAAATCGACAGAGCTATTTTTAGAATAGGTAAAGATGTTTTTCTGATAGGTAAAGCTACAAGAAACGTTGTCCTCCGTTGTTATGATATGAAGGAATGAGAGAGCATGTGTGTATGCGTGCGTCGTGTGTTTTGCATAGGTAAAGAAATAAGTGATGTAAAATAAAGGCGAATATAAATATATAGGAGAAAGCGTGTATGTGTATGTATGCGGTAAGTAACGAGATACGGAAAAGACAATGGATTTTAGTTAGTTGTGTAAGATTAGTATCAGAGTAAAGAGTAAAGAGTAAAGAGTTAGTCGTGTAAGAGAAGCATCAGAATAAAGAGTAAAGAGTTAGTCGTGTAAGAGTAGTATCAGAGTAAAGAGTAAAGAGTAAAGAGTTAGTCGTGTAAGAGAAGTATTAGAGTAAAGATTAAAGAGTAAAGAGTTAGTCGTGTAAGAAAGTATAAGAGTAAAGAGTAAAGAGTTAAGAGTAAAGAGAGTAGTTTTTTTGGTTAAAGAAATTACAATCAATTTGCACCAGGCACTTTATTTTCCAGAGTATTAAATGATGCATTAATTAAAAACTATCGCGAAACGATGTACAATGCACAATACCTAATACGCACACGCAAGTGTAAAGAACATCGTGTAACCACCAACAAAATAACAGCCGCCAATATGGGAAAAACTTAAAACTAAACCCATACTAATTTTCTCACCCATATGTGTAACACTTGGGTACACGCATAGATGAGAACACAAAAAATATGGGAGGGAGGAAAGGGAGATTTTAGTATATTAGTAGCTGAAAATTCTAATCTAAAAATTGATTAATATATAAAAATGTTCTCTCATGAATCTCTATAATGACTTTCAAAAAGATTTTATGAGATTTTAAGAATTTGTAAAAAATTTAAAAAAACCTCGGACGACTCCTTTCATTAAGTTGGCTGTTCTAATTAAAGTACTGTGCTTTAAGCCATTACTTAACTGCTAGAATTTATCTGTCGCGAAAGTGTTTGTTTTCTTGCTCATTTATTTATAATATCGAAGTATCGATATATCAAAATTAATTGCGATTAGGTAAATTATGACACAATGAATTTAAGACTGGTACTTTTACTACCATCTTTAAAGATGCTCTAATTAATTATTTTTCATAATTATGTCTTCAAAGATCGTATTTTGTATTATATTCGATTTTTATCACATACACACACATATATACATAAGTTAGATAGCTCGTACACATATACTTATATATTTGATTTTCTTTATATTGTGCTAATGTAATCTTATTTTGTACTTTTTTTAAGTTTCCGAGCATTGGGAGAGTCCATCAAGAATACGCATACCTAAATTTATTGTTGTGTACACTTTTTTATCTTCTTTAAATTCAAAGAAGTAAGTCTATCTCTTTTTTTTATAAGATAAAGAAGTGTAATAGAAAGAGTGTGAGAAAGAAAGAGAGAGTGAAAAAGAAAGAAAAAGAATACAAAACATTTTTCCTACAGGCAATAATGAAAGTGTATGTATATTTCCAGGTTATTCTCGAGATGAAAACAGAAGAATAACATCCAAAAACAAAACAAAAACAGCCGAGCATTCGACACTTCTATGAGATATACACAGAAATATCTCCATTTCTCTTCCGTTTCGTTGTACTCGTTTCTTTGACGAGTTAAGATCAACGAAAGTGACGTATTAAATTATTTAATATAATAATTTTTTTGCTAACGTTATCGTGTTAATTTAAATACTTTAAAAAGTTTTTCATTACATAGAATGGTTTATTTTTTAGGTTACTCTTTATTGAGTTTGCTGATACAATTATTGTTTTATTTAGACAACTTTAAAGATTGTTATTAACAATTTTTATTAACATTACATAATTTGTATGCAATTACATACAAGTAGTGAGACTTAAGTAATTGGTATTGTTTGAGTTTACATATTGAAATGCAAAGCAAGCACTCTCCAAAAAATTGTTGCATACTTTGATATATTTTACAAATATTTATTAACTTTTACTTTTAACAATTTGAATTCTCATAGATATATATTTATATATATATAAAATTACATTTTCTTTTTATATTTATGATAAAGTATCTTTTAATGTGTGTTCTGCCTTCAGAAATGATTTACAGGAAATATTGTACTATAATCTGTAGTATGTTTCAGCTTTTCAGATTTTTTATTTAATTTCATTTTATTCATCGTTTTCCTAAGGATAAAATACCCATCCTGCAGTCATCAATGAAGACTAAAAGTAAGTATATTTTCTTATCAAACATTTTTATGATAACTTCAATGGTTTTTTATCACGACGATGACATTAATTGTTCTTTTTCTTTTACTGTTTCAGGACATCATTGCAATCGAGCGCGTAAGCAACGAAGTACTTGTGTGTTGCATTGTTAAAAAAAATATTAAAAAATCGGAAATTAGAGTCAGTGTTGTTCGCTGTATGTAAAAGTTTTGTTTTTTCGGTTAAAGAAATTCCGTAAGTTCATTTATTCGATTTAAACGTGTGCTCATCGTTATCCTAAGGGTAAGAGACTCATCAGACATTCATCACTGAAGATATGTAAAGGGTAAATTAATTTTTATATTAAACATTTTCTCAATAATTATAATAATGTTTTTATAACAATGGCGTATACAATCTTGTTTTTATTTCTGTTTCAGATTGTAATCGTGCGCGAAGCAATATACAGGAGTGTTGGTATCGTTTAAATATAATTAAAATCACGGATTAGAAGCAGGTTCATTCGTTAATTTCAATTCGGTTGCGTTCGCGAACTATTAAATTTATATATTAAATTAACTGCAACCAAGGCAGTTATTGCATTAGAGTTTGTTCGAGTAAAATTGTATTTTTATCTTTAAACAATCGCACAGTCTGTTCCCGTATTAGAGTCAGTGCATCAAGGAACATTTTTGTACTTGCATTGACTATATACAAAGCAATCTTTGGAAGCAGTTCTAGAATCAGTGATCGGGCATATATTAAATTAAAATCATACGCCAATTAGAATCAGTGTTGTTCGCTGCATAATCTAATTTCGGTTTCGCGATAAGAAACTTATTTATAGTTTCTGTAAGTATCCATTTTTATTTACATATTATTCGATTTTATTTTATACGATTTTTGATTATATTGTTAATAACTTATCGTTATGTTCTATTTTATATTACAGATACGACGACGGATTTTCTTTCTTTCCAAAGATATGATATGAATTCTTCAATAGATCTTCGTTTTTATTTTTGTTCAACAACAAATCGTTAGACTACAATATTTGGTGCGAAGTAGGAGTGTTTTGGAGCCATCGCAGAATTTCTAATGCAGACTGTTCATATTTTGTATAGGCGTCATTTTAAAATGTCACATATATACAATATAACAGTTGATAACGAGTTAGTCAAAAAAATTTAAAGCCCTCCAGAGTTCAATCATGCCAAGGATGAAAGGTCCTAGTTGACACGAGTTACTGGTTGTAATTATTCTAATAAATTATTGACGAGCACATGAGGTAACTTCTTTTTTGAAATTGCTCATGAAACTGTATATTTTATTGTATGTTTTATTAGTTCATGATAGGTCTTCTTGTATCATCGGTTAAAATGATTTAATTAACAGTGGAATTAATTTATGTATTTTTTATTCTTTTCGTTTTTGGCTCGTGTTAGTTACGGTAAAATTGGGTATCAATTTACTCGATTTCGTCCAGAAAATCAAATAATATTGTCTTAAATTAATTGTGTCATAATTTACCTAATCGCAATTAATTTTGATATATCGATACTTCGATATTATAAATAAATGAGCAAGAAAACAAACACTTTCGCGACAGATAAATTCTAGCAGTTAAGTAATGGCTTAAAGCACAGTACTTTAATTAGAACAGCCAACTTAATGAAAGGAGTCGTCCGAGGTTTTTTTAAATTTTTTACAAATTCTTAAAATCTCATAAAATCTTTTTGAAAGTCATTATAGAGATTCATGAGAGAACATTTTCATATATTAATCAATTTTTAGATTAGAATTTTCAGCTACTAATATACTAAAATCTCCCTTTCCTCCCTCCCATATTTTTTGTGTTCTCATCTATGCGTGTACCCAAGTGTTACACATATGGGTGAGAAAATTAGTATGGGTTTAGTTTTAAGTTTTTCCCATATTGGCGGCTGTTATTTTGTTGGTGGTTACACGATGTTCTTTACACTTGCGTGTGCGTATTAGGTATTGTGCATTGTACATCGTTTCGCGATAGTTTTTAATTAAAGCATCATTTAATACTGTGGAAAATAAAGTGCCTGGTGCAAATTGATTGTAATTTCTTTAACCAAAAAAACTACTCTCTTTACTCTTTACTCTTTAATCTTTACTCTAATACTTCTCTTACACGACTAACTCTTTACTCTTTACTCTTTACTCTGATACTACTCTTACACGACTAACTCTTTACTCTTTATTCTGATGCTTCTCTTACACGACTAACTCTTTACTCTTTACTCTTTACTCTGATACTACTCTTACACAACTAACTAAAATCCATTGTCTTTTCCGTATCTCGTTACTTACCGCATACATACACATACACGCTTTCTCCTATATACCTATATTCGCCTTTATTTTACATCACTTATTTCTTTACCTATGCAAAACACACGACGCACGCATACACACATGCTCTCTCATTCCTTCATATCATAACAACGGAGGACAACGTTTCTTGTAGCTTTACCTATCAGAAAAACATCTTTACCTATTCTAAAAATAGCTCTGTCGATTTAGAAGCATCCTCGTCTTATTCTAGAAGTATCTATTTATAGTCTTTTCTTTCTTGCGTATTTCACTTTAAACTAGCTTTTCGGTTGAAATCCCCACTTCGCACCATCGCGGGTAGCAACAGATTTCATAATCGACGTACGCTACAAGCATATTCTCTTTTATTTTCTTACTTCCATTCTTAGATTCTCACAATACTTAGAATACTATTTGTGGAGTTATGTGAGAAATAAAAAATACACTTACCTGTATTTTTGTATTTATATTAAATAGTTTTAATTTTCTTGACAATCGTTTTGCATAGTAAAATTACCGCATATAAATGCGGTAATATTATAATAATTTCAATTTAATTAATTTCTAATTGTTGTGGAAACTTTGATATACTTGTATGTTATTAGTATGCATATATACTAGTGTATACTAGTATTTTTGCTGTACTTTTTTTATTCAATAATCACTAGCTTTGGCAGCCGATGACAACAATCAGTACGTATTCCCATTAGCATAAAAGTTTAGAAAACGTCGTTGAACTAGGGTGTTGGAGGTGCTCCGAATCATGCTCTCTAGTTTAGGCTTTTGCTACCTGGTGGTATGTGTGAGAACCGTGGAGTGTAAGTATGTTCGCTCTTTTTAAATGTGGGTAATAAGCAGGCAGGTAACATACTTTTTGTGCGAATGTAAAAACTTTAATTTTAAGCAGGTAGGGCCCGGGAAAGGCCCTGCGTTTTCTTTCACTCAGGAGTGGAAATTCCGTCTTCTGGTTTATACAGAGTTGTCACATAATTGCATCATTTCATTCTATAATATTTGCTTTGTAAATTTATTTTGTGACATTTCTGTAATCTTTATTGTGTATCATGATTCAAAGAGATTTGCAACCATTTGAAAGATTCCTTTCTATTTCGACTCTATCTCGTACGAAATAGAGTCGAATCAAATTTGCGAAGCCTTTGATTAATTTGATACTTATTAGTTTTAAGTTTTATAGGATTAGCACTACGAACAATTACGATTTCGTTTTAGTGTTATAAATATTTGATATAATTCAATATAATTGTTGAAATTATCCGATTGTATTTAGTATCATATGTATAAGAAAAGAGAAAGTAGGAACTAATTATAACTCCTTTGTTGCGTAAGAATATGCAATGTTGTCAAATTGCGATTGAAATTATTATCTGATGTATGGTTTAATGTAAGGTTTAAAGTATGGTTTTAAGATGAAGAGCATGGTTTTAAAATAAGAAGCAAGATTTAAAGTAAAATATAAGAATTAGAAGGAAGTAGTAGATCTAAAGTAGTATGTATGGTGATTATATTAAAATATATGTATAAATATCCTAATTTTTCTTAACAATAACGAATAAATGAAATAAAAGTATTGCAAGAAAATGCGTTACATTTGTTGCAATACTTATTTCAATTTGATTTTATTATTCGACATAAAAAGTGCGAAGTACTATTAGGTCATCGATGGAAATATTATATTATCCGCTGGCTCGTGTATATGTGCACGGTCAATGATTTTTTGTTCGAGCTAAGATTTCTGTTGAAATATTAAATTTATTTAGTCAAAGGAGAGAGTGTATTGGTATATGTGTGATAAGATTGTCTGGAAACTAAATACGACTCCTTTGACGGGTAAGAGTTTGTTTTGCCTGTCAGGCGACCCATTTGAAATAATCGCCAGATATGCGGTCGTACTGAAACCTTTGTAATATTCTCGATCCGGAAGGAAGAAAAAGTCTAGAACCTTTATGATCGAGAATGGTCGAGGAATTTTGAGGAATGATGCGATGAAAGAACGAATTATGATAGAGGGGATAATGAGTATATATAGACGATCAAAAGAGCCAGCGGGTACGTCGCCGTCATCGTCGCTATTCGTTCGTTCGTTCATTCGTTATTGTGTTCTGATATCGTACTTTGTCTACGATGATTGTATGCATATATTTGTGGTTTATAATACAGATGTAATAAATAAAATAATATCCTCATTTATATTAACAATTATTAACGAGAATTGTAAATTACTTTTTTAATAATTGATAAATAGAATCAACGAAAAATAGAAATATTTAAAAAAGTAGCAAAAAAGAAATTGAATGATTATTTTTCATATATATTTTTTAAAATGAAATATATTATTTAAAATGAATATGTATTTCATTGATATTAGTATTATAAGCAGTTAAAAGTAATTGTTCGAAAATGTCTTTAAGTCGTTCGGAATTTTAGAATTATAATCTGGCATATTACAACTGCATGATATTAGAATAGAATCGATGCTTCAATTATTTTCTTAAGATGTTTACTAATCATACTTTTTTTTAGGATTGCTAGGGTTGTGTTAGGTTTTATTTCTTTTTACATTTTAAAATTAGGAACGAGTACGTTGTAATGTGCCATATTCTGATAGTCCACTTTTTGAATGTCCTTATGCAGTGGTCAGGGCACGAAGAAAAAAAGAGGCTAAATGTCGAAAAGGCCTCCACTTAACTGTGGCTCAAGAGAGTAACTATAGACTATTGAGTTATTTTCCAAGATTCGAACTTTTCGAATATATTACATTTTCTTATATTATTATATTTTTCGTCAATAATTTGTTGCTGTTAATGCTAGTGTAGATGATTAATACATTTTTATTTTTGTTACAGGTGGTTATCGTTGGATAGAACATTAAACATTTTTTGCTTTTCTCCTATTTGTGCACCTTAAATGATTGCCTTTTAAAATATATGTATAAATGCATTTCTAAAGACACACATATTTAAATTTTAAATATGAAATACAAATAATTTAAATCCTATAACAAATATATATATAACTTTTAATATTTGTGGAGATGTACCAAAGATTTTGAATATGTTTTTTAATAAAATATTTAATCAATGAAAATATCTGTTTTAAGTCTGAGACTTTAATGAAATTACATTCTTTTTTATTTTTTTTTCGTTTGTTTCTATGATACGGGTAAAAATGTAGAATATTCAAAAATAAAATACTTCGAAAATTCATCGATGTAAAAAGCCACGAGGAAACTAATAAATAGAAAATAATATTATGTATATATAATTATTAACTATCGTACATTTCCGAGCATCTAGAATATTTTATTTTCAATTCTGATATAAGTTGAACGATAAATTTTTTTTTATTTTCATTTTTAGTCAATACATTACGGTAATATATTTTTAATCATTACTTTGGTCAGGATAAAAAAAATTGATCGTTTAATGCCAAAAACCCTTTATTATTTAGGTGGAAAATTTATATCGCTCTACGACAAAGGTTAATGTTGAGATAGAGACTTGAAATTTTAGGAATATTCTTTTTTTTTATTTATTTCGTACCATATGAGCTCTGAGAGCATAAAAATTCAAAAATACCCTAAATAAAGATCACCCACCCTACTTTGTATATTTATCTGTATGTGTAAGTTTAGGACGGTTTCGTGATGAGAATAACAATGAAGAATACTATAAAAGTCGACGCGTTTTTTCCATTTGTTTTTTTATTTTAAAGTGTAGTTAGGTATTGTAACTTGCGTACAGATCTTATAGAAGATACGTATAAGTATGATTTGAAATATCAGTATGTCTGATTATAATCATTCCGTTTTACTTTTTTCCCATATTTACTTTGTCTTCTATTTTCTTTACACATCATTGATGATATATTAATTGGAGATTCAGATAATTAGTGGTAATTTTTATCTGGATTTAAAATGATTATTGTAGTTATTTGGGATTTTTATTTTATCATGACACATAGGTTTCGTTAAAATCGTTCTAACAATTAATGTATGTAAGATTTACTTATAGATGATATATATTTATAATGGTAACAGTAAAGTATTTATTTATTAAAAAATAATAACAAGGTATAATGTTTGTAAGAAATAATATAGTAAGTATCTATAATCTAATGATCTAATGCTAACAATAAGTGTAACTCTCTACATCCGAAAACAACCGCAAGGAACACCCGAATCCGACTCGTCGTCGCCTATCGTAATCCTTCGCCGTTCCCCGTTGTCTTTCGTACCTCCCGTTACACTTATCACTCGTCAATTATTATTGAACTCACAGAAAAACGCACAGCACGCAGGACGCAGTCCTTTCCGTCGCCTACTTATATCCTACATCCCCCCCATCGTCTTCCGTTGTTTCTCGTCGTTCCCCTGGAAACTTCCCGATCATTCCAAACCACGCGCAAAAGCTTTTCCGGTATTTCACATTATCGAGAACGTTCGGGAGACTTCGATGTAGCTATACAAAGGCGACAAGTCCAGATGATGTAACCTTAGATCTAAACTAACATTCTTATCTAACGCTCTTTCTTTGTCTCGACCGGATGCATTCTTTCATTTCTTTCAAACACTCTCACACTTATACCATTCACACATTCATATCTATACTTCTTAAAACAATTCAAAACCCCACATGTATTGTAGGGATACTTATTGGGTTAGAATTTATTTTAATTAGATATAAGTAATGAAGTGTATAAAATACCAACAAATTTATTAATAAAAATAATAATAATTTTGGTATCAATCGATGCAACATTTTTACATTCTAATATTTTTTCGTAAATACTGATTAAATGTTAAAGTATACTAAACTAACCAATATCAGGCTATTCTTTTCATTTCATCGAACAAACGAGATGCGATTTTTGAATGATCTCAAAAATGTTTGAGAATCTCGTTCGGTTATCTTTTCCTATGAAAAATAAAATAACAAAAAGTAGAAACTTTAACGGTCCGAGACAGGGTTAGAACATACGAGACATTCTCGTTATTTTGGTGGTGAAGCAAGTGTAGGCACTACAGGCACGCTTGGCTACGAAGAATAAGAGGCTCGTAGCTTCGTAGAAAGTTCGAGGTACCACTCTACTTTGAGTTGATTCACAAATTGGACTTGCAGTTGGTTAAAGTATAATTGGCATTCGTTTCTGATAACGAAGCGCCACCCAGCATCATCCTTAGGGTGAGCTTTCCAAAGCTTTCCAAATTTCCTTTACCTTTACTCTTATCTTCCTTTCTGTCCTCCTTCTATGCACTCTGACTTTTGCATTAGGTTCTTATTCCTCTCGCATTCGTCCTTTTCATGAAGTAGACAGGACCAGTAGGAAGTGTCTTATGTAATCACCATTGCATTGCGAAAAGCGTTCATCGTAGCTAGAACTTTTGATACAAATAGAATTATTCTATTTTATTGAATTTATTCAATTTTACTAGAATCGTAAAGTTTTTTAAATGTGTATGTTCCTCTTGGTACTTTTACTCATTTATTTACATAATTGTAAATTGTGATTGCAGGTAACTTTTTAAACAAATTGTAAAACGTTCTTGAATTTATTTTTATAGTTTTAGAAAATACTTGTTATTTGTCTTATGACAATCGTTTTAAATACGTATAAGTGTATAATTAAGTTATAAATACGTATACATATTTAACATTCTATCGATAATTTTAACTCTTTTTTTTATTATAAGAAAGATAATAAAAAGTATGTTCAAAAAAGAATACTTTAATCGTTTAGTTACTGACGACCCATATACGGGTCGTTAATGCAAAGGCCCCGTATGAACGATCGACCTATATAGGGATCGTATAACATGCAACGATTTATATGTACGAGCGAATTTATATGTAACGGTACGTCGAATACATTGAAATGAATTTTTTCAATTCGAAACACGGGGTAATGAAATCAAATTATTATAGTAACGAATAGAACCTTTCTATATCTTGACATTTAATAACGAAATAGATAAAATCATTTATTCAACTAACAACAACACACTCAGATATTATTCAATGATGTTTAAAAGTGAATTATCGAAGATATTGAAAATCTGAAAACTCATTTCACATAACATTCTATTCTAACCGACGTTATCTGTCAGTAATAGAAACATTAATCCGACGAATGCAAGGATAATATAATATGTCTTAAAAAAGCATTCTTTTCTTCTATCCCTGATTCATGTGAGCTGTCGGATAGAAAGGAAAGAGAGAGAGAGAGAGAGAAAGAGAAGGAATAAGAAATAGGAAATATGCTGACGAGTCCGTCAACGCGCTTTTCATCGGATAAGAAAAGAAAAGAAAAGAAAAAAGCCCCGAAATAAAGAAAAGAGAAAAAAAAATAAACAAAAAGTACTTTCTTTTATCTTTAAAAGAGGAACGATCAGTAAAAGGAGGCACTTTTCAAACGACACATCACTCTCCTACCATTCTCTTTCTCTTTCTATCTCATTTTAGGTTGGTTGCTACGTCGCTGTGAAAGTAGGCGCAAAAGTAAGATAGAAGAAAAGAAAAGTAAAAAAGGGAGAAGAAAAAAAGATGGTAGAGGAAAAAAGGGGGTCGTCGGAGTGAAGGCGAGCATAGGGAAGCGTGTACGAGGCGTGTTCCTGTCGGGAGTCATCTTGATGGGGATCGGAGGAGAGGCTCTGCACCTGACTGTTTCATATTTAAAGTATATTTTCCCCAAGTAGGACTATTATTGACGTACTTGGAATAACACGTTTGAGGTTAGAAGATAGGACAATAATTTTACTAGCATACGGAAGGAAGCATCATTTCCGGTGGCTTCTTCGATGAAGAAACCTGCCAGTCAGAACCAGCCCCCAAAGCGCGCGGTCTGCTTCGGCTTATGGCTTACTTATGGCTTGCTTCATGCTTCTCTACACCTGGCTGAATGTGTATAGGCATCGAATACTGACTCGATAGTCTGCCCATCTTTCTCTTTCTCTCTTCTTTTCTCTTCTCTTTTCTTCCTCTTTCCTCTTCTTATTATTTTTATTTTCTTTTCTTTTTCAACCAACCTCGTCTTCGAAACTTCCATGCTGATCGATCGAACTTTTGTCCTTTCTCTTCTCACCCCCACCCTCTCCCTTCCCCCGACCTCTTCTAGTTTGGAATGTGTATAGGAGATATTATATTATAATGTCGCGTACTAGTTTTCTTGATAAGATTTAGGTCAAGTATTCAATTGTAGGAAGTTCGATTCATTATTTTATTTTTCTTCCTTTTTTTTTGTATTTTAAGATAATAGATCATGTTCTGCGCTTTTTTTTATGTAGTTTTTTTAATAATTTACTATTTTTATAGTATTTCTGTTTTGTTTTTGTTTTTGTAGTTATAAGATATATCGAGTATCAATGATGGAAAACGACGATAAATAATGAGATCGTATTTAAAATAAGATTATCTTATAAAAAGAAATATTTACGTATAATTTACGTTCAACGAATTAATTCATTTGGTATTATTTTTTAGCAGAGTTACCATTTTATTTTACTTTTATTATTTTATACTTATAGAGGATAAAAAATTAAGACAAGAAATAACAAGATAATATTTAAGATATTTGAAATGAACAAGGAAATAATTTTTTAAATCAATTATTTTGCACGTTAGATATCGAAGTTTCATTAAATGAACGAAAAAGTTTTGTTAAATATACGATATGGTGATTTAAATTGATGAAAACAAAAATAACAAAGACAACGACAACGATGACAACAACGACTTATCGATTAATTTTCCAATTACGATGAAGTATTCTCGTCTACAGGGAATATCGCAACGCGAGTCATGATTTTATAATTAAACGTTCGATAAATCTTTGACCCGATCGTGCGAGCTTTGAATCTCTTTCACTCATACACACGAATATATACATACACATGGAACAGACGGACAGACACATAAATGAGCCAATCCTATACGAGTAGATAGGTAGATAGAGGTAGGATACTGGGATAGAAATTAAAGGCTGCTACAAACCGCAATGACGCAACTATCGGCAATCAGTAATAATTGCCGAACCTAAATTATGTTCATCTGGTAAATTCGCGACGAAACGATGTAAAGAATTATTTTGTATTCGTATAGACATCCTCGAAATTTCGTAATTTCTCGAAAACAATATTTTCTACAGAAGAAGAACGAAATAAGAAGAAGAAAAAAAGAAGAAGGAAGTGGGTTGATGATTCAAGACTCGCGAGTTTTGTAGCCTCTAGCAAGAAGGGAAAGAGAGACAGATAAAGGGAGAGAGAGAGAGAGGGGGGTAGGGGGAAAGAGAATCAGAAGAACGAGAAAAACCAATCTCTACCGGGTGAAGAAAAAGTTTTGCAACTTTCCAAGACCTTTCCGTAATCCAATCGGCATTTCAACGTCCTACTCGTTCTTCTTTACTATCTCTCTCCTTTCCTCTCTTTCTCTCTCTCTTTCTCTCTTTCTAGAGTTAAGACGCAGCAGCCGATTATTATATCGCAAACGATCGCGGCCAATCACTCGTGGGATGGCCCTGAGCTCCGTGATTTCGAGCAAACATTTGCCGTTGCCCGTTGGCAGCGTATTCAGAGACGTACATTTACACACTAGGCACACGTATACACATACATTTACGCGTTTATACATAGAATACTCACATACATATATGTACATATATATCTACTTTCTACATCGTAGAAAGGTCTAACCCGGAGAGCTTTGCGCGGTGCAAGAGTTCAGTCGCGCGCAATCCGCAGGCGGAATACTAACTCACCTAATACAATCAATTATTTCCCGCGGAACATTCTCTCCTTCTGTTTTACTTCCAGGCCTTGCCATGGCATCGTCCAACCTGTACCATCCTACCATCTCCCCAATTTCTATCATCCTTTCTCTCTTTCTCCGATTCTATCTTTCACTCTCTTTCTTCAACCTTCGTCACCTCAATTCACCGTTCCTCTACATTCAACACCGTCCAAACCAGCCATCTCACCGTTCCTTTTATCAGCATGAATGTAGAAGCACGGATACAAAGTCGTGGAAAGTCCTGAATCCACCCTACATTCACTTATACCAATCCCCAATCTTTCTTGTCTATGTGTAAGATGGTGTCTTCCCTTCCCCTTCTCACTTCTCGTTTTCTTCTTTTCCAAGAGTTTGATATTAGTTTGGGGTTTGCGGCAACGTAGAGGTGGATGATAGGTGGTGCTAGTGTTACGATAGTGTGAATGCGTTTGCTTTAGTTTAAGGGTGTAAGTAGGGCCCCGAAAGGAGCTGGCAGCTGCCGAAGCAGGAGGAGTTGTTATCTACAAGGGAGTGGGCATTCTTATTGTTTCATCCTAATTGTCGAACAAAAGCAAACTTGTTTCATTCAATGCTTCTACCTAAGATGTTCTCTCTTCTACCACCGTAAACCTAGAAGGTTCAGTCTGGGTGTTCTATCGAACAGCCCTTCCTTGGTTGCTTGGTCTGATATTCCTGCTCCTGCCGTTGCTACAACTCGTCGACGTCAGGATTCGCTATTTACATTCTACAGAGTAACGTTGCCTGATTACAGTAGACGCTTCTTATTCCTACGAATATCGATGGGTCCTCTTCTTTTCCTTTCCTTTCCTTTCCTTTTCTTTCTTTCTTTCTTTCTTTCTTTCCTTCTCGTTCGTTTCTTTCTTTCTTTCTTTTTTTCCTCGCTTGCTTGCTTGCTAGAGACTCACTCGATTTCTTCCTTCGTCTTTCTAGATAGATACTTTAAGAAGATTTTGTTAAGCTTGTCTTTACAAGTTTTACACTTTTATGTCGGTTGAATGTAAAGTCATTTGTTTCAACTATTTTAAAACTAGGATCTTTTTTTTTTTTCATTGAACCGATCAATTAACTTTATACCATTTCGATCATTTTAAGTGTCATTAGTATAATATCGAAATTTTGTTTGATTTCTTAGATCATGATTTTTGGTTTCAATTAGAATTCAAAAATTTGACATTTATTTGTTGACGTTAAATTGATTTTAAATAATCGAAAACGAGAGAGAGAGAGAGAGAGAGATAGAGGAGATATAATCTTTTAATATTTATTAAAAACCGCTCGAAGTTATCATTGACATATTTCGTTCCTAGCAAATAAATTCGAAGGATTCTCCTCTCATAGTTTGAAGTAAAAGTAGAAAACTAAAAGTAGAATCAGTAGTATAAGAATAAGAAGAAGAATAAGAAGAATAAGAAGAAAAAGAAGCGAATAAACAGCAAAGTTACTTCGTTAGAGTCGGAGAGCGCGCAATCTGGTATACCATAGCAACCTACGCAAAGTCTGACATAAGAGAGGGAAAACGATAAATCAGAAAGTTTCTTCCCTGTAGCATATACAGATGCTGTTTTTCTGTATTGGGTAATGTTATAATCGGTAAGAGAGAATCGTGTTAGAAACGAACCTACCACCATTCGCTTTCGTTGTATTCCACATAATTACTTTCCTTTCTTCCTATACTGTATCTATCTTTTTCTGATTTCTCTTATACTTTCTCTCTCTTTCTCTTTCTCTTTATTTCTCGTTCACTTTCTCACATGGATATATCATGGGTGACTGCTGTGGAATAGCCACAGCTGTTACTTCTTGTTATATTCGCGAAACTACGGAACGCACGTTAAGTTCTATGCTTGAGATGAGATGAGAAGTAAGCTCGGAATGGGATGTACAATAGGAAAGTGTAGGAAAGAGGAGAAGACGAAGAAAGGGTTAAGACTAAAGGACACGTACACTTAAGTTCGTCCATGAGTGAGAACTTGAGAATTGCTTAGGATCTCTCTCTCTCTCTCTCTTTCTTTTTTCGATTGTTTCACGTGCTTATACGTGTGCATCCTTCGACTCCGATCATTTAAATATTTTCCAATAATTTCTCGTACTTTTCGATTTTATCTTCAAAATAATTTATCTTATCAAGAAAGTTCTTTGGAGATTCGAATAAAATGAAAAATTGTGTTGTTAATTAATGAAATATCATCGCACGATATACAACTCCTATATGGGTCGGTAGGTCATTTATACGAGGCTTTTGCATGAACGATTCGTATATAAGTCGCTTGTGAGGAAAGGGTTAAGAGTGATTTTTAATTGCGTGGGATCGAGCACATCTATGCCAAATAAAATAGGTATTCATGGGAAAATTGACCTGAAATCCTGAGTTCGAGTATCAGTTCAGTCATTCCAGCGGCTCAATTTTTCTCACGAATCCTATAATAATAAATAATTATATAGGAAGATAATAATTATTTCTTTTTATTTGGTAAAAATAAATTACTAGTCGTGAATGATATTCCACTCTTATTTTTTTTTTCATTCATTAATTTTTTTTCCATTGAATTAACGTTCTTAGGTTCTGAAAAAGTATGCGAGAAAATCGAGTAAAGATATAAAATGTAATTCCTCACATGCACTTCCTTGAGATATTACATAATTTCATAAATACAAATGCAATTTCTAATTTGCATTTTATAAATCGCGCGAGTGGATAATTTAAAAATAATAAAATTAACGTATAATTAGAAGGGAAAAAGTTCCGTAGAGAGTGATTAATTATTATGTTCATTCGGAATCGTAATAATAATCAAACGAAGATACTTCACAATCGGAATTCTGATTAAACAAAAGTTGTCGCTTTTGTAGGTCGTGGAAAAAAAACGAAATTGTGTCAAGCATTTGATATATCGTTTTTTTTTTTGCTTAAATCATAATTAGCCATTTGAAAAGTTCGGATGTAGTATCGATTAATTGCAAATATAAAAAATTCATTTCGAAATGAAATGTAAAAATAATTCGATTTCAACTAAATTTATAGAAATGAAAGTTTTTTGAATGTTTAACATTCTGGAAATGTTGAAATTCCTTTTTACCACTTGATGCTTGAACGCGACGTAATGCGCCGTGTTAGTCCCGTATCTAAGGATCTAAAAAGGGATGAGAACGTGGAATGAAAAGAGAAGGGGTAAAGGGGAAGGATAAAAGCCATAGACCAGTGTAGCAAGGCGTTGTTTGCATTTGATCTTCCGCCTTCGAGGTAGACGAACCAAACGCAAATGAAATGAAATTGTTCGTACTAGGAATGATATCGTGTGGGGGTTGGGTTTGCTTGGGTTGGTTGGGGTAGGAGGTTGTAGAAGGTAAGAGAAATAAGTAGTTTTATTAGCAAAGAAATTACAGAGAAGACGAATGGAATTCTTCGCAAATCTGCCTGCTTGCTTTTCCAGAACTCTCTCCCTCATCACTTTTATGCAATATTATTTTATTACATTATGTTTGTACCAAAGTTGGTATGTATTGTTATTTCTTTTGAATAAGTCAAAGTTCCTTCTATTTTTTCTTTTCTTTTTTTTCTAAGTACGCACTGTATACGTAATTATTAAATTTGTTTAACAACAGGTGCGTGCTGTCTAGTCAATTGAGCTACATTTTTATTTTTTTTAAATAGGAAATCATTGTTACAGAAAATAGAAAATATTTTCAAAAACATAACTCGTTTGTTTAAAATTTCTTTAAATAATTTTGTAAAATATTTAAAAATGATTTCAATAATTAAGAAACGATGACAGAGCTTTTTTCGTTGTATATTTTGGAACCGTTTTACTCTCCGTCCTAAAATGACAATCGTCGAATGTTTGCGTAGGAATTAAAGCGGCAAGGAAAATAGGGGATGGGGAAAATGTGCTATTCCGTGAGTTTCGTCGCGCTCGTTTACTCGCGGCTAAAGCTTGAAAAAGATTAGATTCCCGGTCTTGTGCTATGGAAGGAAAGCTGAGCTTGTGAAATCTGCGAGGCCAGTGGACATAAACGAGTAGAGTCACGAAATCTTTCATGCCAGCCGAATGTCCAATGAATTTTTGAAAGACGAAAAGACGAATTTGCCGACCCGACAAAATACATCTACCAATGAATGTTTACCTATGTATATATACACCCACACACATGTATGTACATACATATATACATTGCGAAGCGTCGAAATCGCTAAATTTCTGATTACCGACCAAAACTGAATATAAATAGCCTTACTGTTCTGAGTGCTGCGAACTGGAAATGCTTTCTAATGTAATAGCAAGTGAAAATTTGGAATCTTGATTTCACCTAAAGGATCTGTCAGTTGTAGGAACTTCCTTGTTGTTAGTTAATGTTTACTTAGAATATTTTACACGTTAGAATTTCATTAAGAGTCTTATAATATTAATTTATTATCAATTTCTTCTACGAATAGACGAAAAAAATAAAATTGTGCATCAATTAGAAATCGATTATATTTATTTCATGTTGATAAGATGAGAATCATAGTTAAAATATTGTCGAAGAATATTAGGATTAAACGCAGCAATAATCTTTGATCATAATTACTTCAAACAACATGGTGTTAGGAAACACATTAATTACGCGTCAGGATGAAACGGATAAGATTCGAAAATTCGGAGAAAACAATGAGAGAGAGAGAGAGAGAGAGGAATAGAGAGAGAGGGATAGATAATGGATAGATAGATAGATAGATAAGAGATAGATAGATAGATAATACAGCGGAGTTAACGGCGCGAATCACCTCCAACCTTTCTCCCTCGTTCTCCATTTCGTTGGAACTCACCCTGAGGAAAATCCACGCGTGTCATCCAACACAACGTCCATCCCCTTGCGTCCTCCGACACCCTTGTATCTCCAGGCGTGTTAGAAAGAGAGAATAAGAGGAAAAGAGAAAGAGAAAGAGGGATAGAGAGAAATAGATAGATGGATAGATAGATAGATAGATAGATAGATAGATAGATAGAGATAGATACAGCGGAGTTAACGGCGCGAATCACCTCCAAACCTTTCTCCCTCGTTCTCCATTTCGTTGGAAGCTCACCCTGAGGAAAATCCACGCGTTCATCCAACACACGTCCATCCCCTTGCGTCCTCCGACACCACCCTTGTATCTCCAGGCGTGTTAGAAAGAGAGAATAAGAGGAAAAGAGAAAGAGAAAGAGGGATAGAGAGAAAGAGAGAGAGAGCGAGAGAGAGAGACGAAGCGTGTCGTACGTGCATGGTCGGTCAGGCGCGCACAACTTTCCTACGATCTTGATTTCATCAACGTGTCTCCTTTTATTGTTACCAGTTTAAGCCGAGCTTAAATGTTTAGTCAGTTCTCGACATTTCGTCCATTAGATTTTCTAGGACAATAGATTCCCTCTCAGGTTGGGCCAATCAAGCATCTATGAAAGATCACGTCCAACCCCCAACCCCAGACTCGTTCCTGCAACTTTCAAGCTTACCACTACCACCATCATTGCTATCACCACTACTATTACTACTACTACTATCATCGTACCTACTATTCCTCTTCACCCTTCTTCTGCTACTCCCTCTCCTTTTCTTTCTCTCTCTCTCTCTTTCTTTCTTGCGATGCCATCCGTGCGGCTGATAGTAGAGGATGGTTGCCTTGCTCTAAGCGTTACGGCTCTTCTATATCCGCAATGTTCTCTTCCAACCCTTCTTACTACCCTCACCTCCTCCTTTTTGCCTTGCTAGATTTTTAGATCCTTTCTCCAGTATTCTGAAAGGTGAAACTAACCTTTGACTGCCGTTATCTACCTAGCGTAGATATATTTACGACAGTTTCAGATTCTATTGATTATCTTTCTCGTTTATTGATATTTCTAATGGTAAATGAAAACAGAAAGTTAGTTTAATTCTGTATAAATTTTTTCTTCAAATAATTAGATAAATTGTAGAATAATAATATGATTGATAAAATAATTTTTTAACAATATACATATTTTTTTTTTAAATATTAAATTATAAGGTTGTAAATTATTGAAAGCAAGGTTTATAGATAAAAAAGAAACAGAAATGTATGAAAAATTGAAAGAAAGAAATACAAGTTTATTTGAGATGGAGGTAAGGAAAGAAATGAAAAAAAATTGCAGTTTCCAGGTACTCGATTGAAGATATAGTATAACTGCTCGATCATCACTGGTTATAGCAGTTCTTCCGGCGGCGTGGTTTTGGAAGGAAGCGGAAATCACGTGACGTGGTAGGATAACGCGTTCGTTCTAGGGAAGATCAGGAGAATGTACGATCGACAGGTGATTCCCGCAAATACCTGACGTTACCTGAAATACCTGGACGACGTGGATCGCATTCGGGTAAATTTTTCCTCGAAAGGGAAAAACGAGGCAAGTCGTGGCCCCGATCGTAAATACTCACCGCGTGTCTACCTCGTTGATTGGGGTGTGAATCGTCCAAGTCTCGACGATATACGTTTGTACTTACGGTTAGGAAGAGAACATCCTTAAGGCTACTCATACATATAGCACAAAAGTCTACCAACACAAATGAATTTAACTTTCTCTCTTTCTCCGAACGTAGAATGCAGCCAGGGATATACGTACTGATTACGCCACCACAGCTTAATTGATTTCAAACCAATCTGGTGAGCCTCGGGGCTCTATTTATCTCTTTCTCTCTCATTCTCTCCCATTCTTTCCCATTCTTTCTCTTTCTTCGTTCCACTTTTTGAGTTTTCATCACGTCCTACTTTATATATCTTTCTTTTTTCTCACTCGATCCCTCCGTACTCTCCTCGTTCATCCTTCCACCATCACCACTTCTTCTTCTTCTTCTTCTTCGTCTTCTTCTTTACCAGAGTTCGATCGTCAACGACCTCTTTTTTTTTAAACTCTCCTTCTTTCCTTTTTATCTTTACTTCCTTTTCGAACTTTCGTATCATCCCAAAGAGTAGCGTCGAAGTTGTTATAAAGGAAACATATTATTCGCATTAATGCTATCAAACTTATATTCGATTTCGAATGGTTGCTAAGGTACCTACCAATCATTTCGTTTTCTCTTCTCGTACGAATACTTCAATATCTTATATTTTCTTCTATCTTTCTTTCTCTCATTCTTTTTACACGTTCTTCTTCTCTTCCTACTCTTACTCCTTCTTCTATTCCTAGTGACATTTTGTAAATTCAGGAAGTAGAACCTCGCGTGAAAATAAGTTTGATCATATAGGTACGTAGTACTATACCGAAAAGAGGAAGATGCACGCACGTGTCCTTATATGAGCGTGATGGAAGAATGTTATAGGTGCTGACTATATACATATATATACATATATATAAGGATGGTTTGGGGAGAAAGGGAAGGGGATGGATGTAGCAGGATGTACGAGAGCATTTTGGTATTCCGTTGACGATCCTGGCTGCATTGCATCACGTATGCCGAGTCTGGGCTATAATGTAGGCCGTAGGTTTACACGTATCGCGATATCTTATGGGATGGGATGGGAAGCGATGGAATCGGATAGGATGGGGGTAGGACGAAACGATGCTCGTTAGGTTCGTTTATCGGTAGCTGGACCAAAGATTTTCTCTGTTATCTCATAGGTATCACGATTTCAGACCAAGAAAGAGGGAGTTGGAAGTTTCTGAAGTTAAATCTCGATGGTTTGCTCAATTTCGAAAGTCCAAGATGTAACTTCACTTTTCGCAATGAGTTTTTTTCTTCTCTTTCTCTCTCCCTCTTTCTTTCTTTTTTTCTCTACCCCACCCCATTTCCGTGAGATCCATCGCTCCAATTTATCGCGGGTCACGTCGTTTAACGTAGAGAAAATGCGATAAGAGTCGTGCCACCGGGCCGCCACACGTAATCGTTGATCGATCGTTCCGAAATTTCCGAAGTTCCGCTTTTTCGAACGTTACCACGTTGCCGTTGGCTGAAAAAGGAAAAGAGAAAGAGAAAGTATGCCGTATAACTATAAGAGCGAACGAACGAACGAAAAAGAGTGAAAGAGAGAGAGAGAGAGAGAGAGAGAGAGAGAGAGAGAGGCCGCCGCCTTGAATCTAGAAATTCCGTCGATCGCACGAACGATCCGGTTTCCGTAACGCCGATCGGCCCGATCGGACTTTTCTATACATAAATGTGGCAAGCATCCAATGTCGGACGTCCACCGTACTTAGGAGGTAGACGACGCTACCTTTACACCGCGTTCCCACTGTATATACGTCTGGTGTCCTGTCCAGTGAGCCGCGTGACAGCTAATATCCGACCAGGAAACTAACACCCCCCTCGTCATCCCTCCTTCTCTTCCTCTATTCCCTCCCACGTCTCTACAGCCCTTCAACTCACCCCTACACTTCGTCACCTTTTCCAACTCCCTCTCTCACTCTTTCTCTCTCTCTTTCTCTCTTTTATTTGTTTTATTTTTTTCTCTTTCCTCCTCTTCTATCTTTCTTTCTTTCTCCCCCTTTTCTATCTCTTCTTCTTTATCCTTCTACTCCTACATCCCTTCCATTTTCCAGTAACCAACGAATAACCTATGGCATTCCAATATTAAAGCAGCCGAGTCCATTACCAGTCTGTATAATTTCATCCTACTCCCACAACCTTCCCTCCCTTCCTTTCTCTTTTCTTTTCTTCTTTCGACACCACACCTTGACGTCTCCTCGATCTCGGTAGTATCGATAAAACATCGATAGGTTAGAAAAAGGGCAGAGCCCTATTCGTATTATTGAGAATAACAATTCGTCATCGTGCATGTTTCGCATCCTTTTATCACTCATCTATAATCCTTTCTCTCTTTTTCTTTTTATTTTGTTTATTTTCATTCGTTCGCCTTGTAATTAATTGCTTATTCATTTATTAGAGTAGATAGAGTGGATTGCTTCTGCAAAAATCAAATTTTGTTGATTTAGTTCAGTTTTATAGATTTTATTTGTTCTTTGTCTTTTTATATATTTTTGTGTGTGTCAAACTTCCCTTTCACAGAGTATATAATGGATTTTAATCGTTTTCAATCGAGAGGGAGTCTAGAAACGAGGTAGCATGACAGGTGGAAATTGAGGTAAAGATTATTGTGGTCTGTGTTGAAAATGTCAGGATTGGTTTGTTCGAATCCGAGGGACTTTTATGTGTATGTAATCATTGCGAACAATTATCGCAACTATACCAGTTACGTTCCGAAATATTATTTATTTATTTATAAATTTATCTATTTATTTATTCGTTCGTTCGTTCATATGTTTATAAAATTGATAACATTTATTCATTCTTTCTTTTCGTATTCGCGAACAAACATTTACTTTATAAACACAAATGGGAATTCAGAATAGAGTGAATATCGAAATGAGATTCGATCGATGGTATTAACAATGATAACTCGTTGAAGATGATTTTCGTTATGAAGACTTATTACAAGCAAACGAATCAATTTCTTCTTCTTTTTCTTCTTCTTCTTCTTCTTCTTCTTCTTCTTTAGTAGTCAGGTATGGGGAGCCTCGCTAAGAAGGAAGAAGAAGAAGATTGACGAAGAATGGATTCGGGCTAAGGTCGAAGAAGTAATAACCGAATCCAATATTCGTTCCTTTCAAACGACCGTTCGCGGACAAAAAGTGAAATTTGCCTGCGAAGACAGGACTGTCAGCGGCAGCCCTTCTTCCTCTGAATATATCCATACGCCTCTTTCTCTCTGTCTCTCTCCTTCTTTTTCTTCTTTTTCGTCTTTTTCTCTCCTTTTTACCTACACGTATACGTATACTTATATATGAGTATGTACATAATATATGTATAGGCAGAGATACAGATACGTCCCTAAAATTTGTTAAAAATCGAAGATTCTTAGGTGTATGCTGAGTACACCCCGTAAATTATTTATTCAAATTATATTTATTTGCTTTACTTATTACAATTGAATCCAATTTGTGTGTTTGTCCATAATTCTTTGTATTCTACTTAAATTTATTATAATTTTTTTGACTTTTTTTCTATGTTTTTCTTTTGTTTACAGTAAAGATTGAACAAACGTTAAAAGAAGTTTCACTTATCTACTCATGTACAAATGTAATTTATTTATATAAAAAATCGATTTTTTTTGTCTAGTCGAGGATAGAGGAACGTTTTGAATCACCCCAGTTGGTTTTATCAAATTCGATAAAGATGTTATTCGAACGATACAACAACGGACGTACGCGTACTAGGTTTTGATTTATGGAGGAGACGCGTTCTCCACCAGGTCCAGCCGTTTATATCGCTAGATATTTATCGGTCCTCCTGTCGTTTACACTGATTTTATCGAACCGATTGGTCGGTTTTGTTCATTAATCAACTCGGAGGATAGCCTTGCGTCGAGTAGCGGTCTATCGCTCTGAAGTCTTTATAAATCACCTTTTCGTACAACCTACACCTTCATCTACGACACACAAATACAAATATATATATATAAAATTTGAGGGAAAGAAAGAATACAAGTTTGGCTTTATCTTTAAGTTTTTGCACGACTTCTCGCTGAGGACAAAATATAATAAAATAAAATGAAATAATAAAAAATGGAAACTATCATCGTTCCTATCAAATGCAATGGAAGGTTTTGTTAGGAGATAAAAAAACGTGTAACAAGCAAAAATGGTTCCGAAAAAAAAAAGAAAATAAAAATCGAAAAATAAAGAGAGAGAAACAAGAGAATAAAAAAAAAGAATCATAGGGAAAATATAGGCAAACCAAATGCATAGTTTCCTCCGTAACGACTCGATACACGTAAGAGAATATTTCGAAAAACACTATCGACAATGGGCGGCCGGTATGTTATTCCGGTTGGCGCGATGGGTAACGCGAAAACAAGCCAAATGCAATATGCAGTGCGTACAATGTATATCTGTATATACGCAAAGAGAGGGAGAGAGAGAGAGAGAGAGAGAGAGAGAGAGAGAGAGTATGTCGTGCGCAGATTTCAAAACAACGAATCTTGAAATTCGAAACGTTCGGATTCGTCGATTCGTACGAGTTGGGTTTGACGTTGCTGCTATCATGGATCATCAAGCCATATTTTGTTTCTTTCTTGTCGTTCTCGCGTAGTAAACCGACAACAAAACTCGAGTGAGAAAAGAAAAGACATAAAAAAAAGATTTAAAATAACTTTCTAGAAGAAAAAAAGAAAAATAAAGAATCATAAAAATTGGAGAGAAAATATTATTACAAAAAGAAAATCATAATTTTTCTTCAACTCTTGGTTTTATTTCGTCGCTTTAAACCACGTCATCTACGGCCTCCTTCCCAATAATTTGATTTCTTATTCCTCTCTCACTCTCTCTCTCTCTCTCTTTCTCTCTCTATCTCTCTTTTTCTTATCCTCTCTCTTGCTTTCCTCTTCGAGATTACCTTCGAAGTCGGTATTCGATTCCAAGTTTATACAGCACGACGAGAGTTAAAACGGTTATAGAATTTCGAGAAGGGAAAGGTGAGGAAAAGTGTCTGTGTGAGAGAGAGAGAGAGAGAGAGAGAGAGAGAGGCGAGAAACTGGAACGAAAAAGCATTTAATGTATCTCTTCCTCTTTCTTTTTTCTGTTCATCATGATGCGAATCGATTTCTTCTTCCAACGATATAAATCGATGAAAATTGACTATTTCTTCTGCCTCCTTTCTCTCTCTTTCTCTCTTTTTCAGTCGTCAGCTCGAAATCGGCTTACGTCGATAAGTAGCGAATCAACTCGGCCAAGCTTCGTTCGAATTAATGACGTCAAACTTATATTTCCTAATAATAATACGAATAATATAATAATGTAGATTCCTTCTATTGGTTGGTTGGTGTTGGTTATCGTAAAATCATATTTTTACAGCTACGATCATCGACGTTTCCCTATTTTTGTTTTACGAATCAAAATTGAAAGTTAAATAATTAAATTAACTGGATCAGATTTGTGTCATATATATATATATATGTATATTTTATTATTTATTCTTTACTCCGCCCCTTTCGGGTTTGGAGGGCATATATATATATATGTATATATACATGTTTTTATATTTGAAATAATAATATTAATGGAAATAATACTATAAAAATCTAAATTTACGATACTATCGAAAATCAGAAATTTTTTGTTTTTTTTTCCTACGCAGATCCATCATTCGAGGTCTCGTTTTTAACTAAAAAGTAAAAGAAGAAACAAAACAAAACGAAAACTGCTCGAAACACACAACAGAATTTTGTTCACGTCAATATCAATCTGAAAATAAAACGAGTATCGAGTATCTTTGAAATATCACGAAGAGTTTCCATTAGTAGCGATCTAAATAAACGATCGAGTTCGATCGAGCGTTATATTTTTTAGTGTTATATCCGAAATGAAATCATAACTATTATCCAATTTGTGATTCATGGATTTCGATAAATTAAAATATAATAATTAATTAGGAACATAATCTTTTTAATCCTTCTCTCTATCTGTTTTAAATTCTCTCAGAAACATTCCATTGCACTGTTTATATTTTTTCGATATTTTTGGTTTTATACACAATTCGTGCCACATTAAGACTACTTTTTCTTGGATTTAAAAGTCCTCATATTTTTTCATAATATCTATTTCTTTCTTTTTTTTTGTCAACCTTCAATGCATGTTTCGTTACACAGTATTTCTTTTCTTCCATTGGAATTTCTTGATGAAAAATTCATGCAACGTCAAGACTGTTTTCTATTTTTCCATTTCAACAAATAAAAAACTATAATTCGAGTAGTCATCATAGTCTTTGACAATCTTTTTTATTTCTTTCTATTTTTGTTTCAATCTATTTTAATAAATATTCTATTACGCTGCACACATTAATATTTTTTCTTATCCTGCACAATTCATGCAACATCAAGGCTGTTCTCTATTTTCAATAGAAACAAATAAAAATATATCATTTAAGTAGTCGCCATATTCTTTGATAATCTCTTTTATCTCTTTCTATCTTCTCTTCTTCGACCCTCTCGATGAATATTCCGTTGTACAGTATGCATTTTTTTATTTTCTTCTTTTCTTTTTCTTTTCTTTTCAGTTCTTTTATTTCTTTTCATGCACAATTCATGCAACATCAAGGCTGTTTTCTATTCCTTTCTCTCATCTCATCGATGCAACGACTCTTCGGTGTTTGTCGAATGGTCCACATCGTGCTCTATCTCCTTTTCCAAGCTTCTCGTCGATTTTCTTCTTTCAACCCTCTCTTTCTGTCTATTTCTTCTCTTCTCTTATTCTTTTTTAGTCCCTTTCTATCGTTTTGCTCTTTCTTTCTCTGTCTATCTTTCTTTCTTTCTTTCGGCGATAGGCATCGTTCTCGTCGACACTTTAGAAAGGCACGTTTTTGAGCGTCACGTTTTTATCACGTTATTCAAACAATTTTATTACCTCATCGAACTACTCGATCGAAGCAACTCCGCGTTTCGTTTTCCGCTTTTCTTTATCTCATTCTCTCTCTTTCTTTCTCTTCTTTTGTTTTTTACATATGTATATGTATTTTTATATTTATTTTTTTCTTTGTCAATCCGCTTCTCTTTCATTCCTATATTTATATTGGGTTAATTGATCGAACTCTCTTTTGTAAAAGATTTTCCAATCCATTTTTACAAATCCTTCATACAATTTTCAAACAAATTGCGATCGACTAATTATTTTAACCGATTGTCGATCGTAGAATATCTTTAAAGATAACGTTTGTCGTTCTCGTTAGATGAGAATGAACGGTATTATCAGATTGGACGATTGGAAAATAAAGATTTCTATGAATAATTTGAAATTTTTTTTTTGTATATATTATAATTATTTTTAAATAATATAATTCAATTGATTTTTTTAAAATAGCTTTTGAATAAGTCTAGAATTAATGGAATTAATCGTTTACTTTGCTTATTATATTTTTATTTTAATAAATTTAATTGGATCACGTTTTAATGTATTTTTAAAATTTTAATAGCATTTGTTAAATTAATTAACTTTTAAAATGTTTATCGTTTTCGTATTTTTTTAAATATTTTCTTACATCTTCGTACTTTATCTCCCTCTTTTTTTTTATTTGACAACCTGTATCTTCTAAAACCTTTCGTTCGAGCTTAAACGCAAAGTTATCGTCGCGCTCATTTTATAATAATTTCGATATTATCGCGTTAGATCGGGTTATCTATGGGTATCTCTCCGTGTCTTCTAAAACTGAGAGAAGGAAAACTCTCGTTAATCATACGTAAGGGCGAAATATTTCTGAAGATGTAAGTCGGTAATTACGTCAAATTCCCCGAGGGTTAGAAAGCAAACCTTTTCTCGTGTACCATCTTATTCTCATAGGAGTACTAGTAGTATTCGTGCGTCGTAAGATGAAAGAAGAAAAAAATAAGAAATAAAAATATGAAATAAAATGAAATAGAGAACACGATTTTGACAGGAGGAGGGATGACGAATAAGGAAATTGAAAATTTGTTTTCCTTTTTCAGACAAGAAAGGGGTTGAATATAAAAATGTATTCATAAAGCTTCTCAACAAATTTTGATAGATATACCCCCTGGTTCGGTTACAAATAAATAAAAATAAAAAATAATCTTCGAACCTTATTTCTTTGTTTCAATATTCAAATATGTTCAAGTGAAAATACTTTTTATGTATTTAATTAAATATGCAAAGTTTACTGCGAACAAAAATTCGATTACCTACTTTTCAAGCATTTATTTGGAATAAGAAATAAAATTTGTATAGGAATTAGAATATTTATATCCATTTTTTATGCTAATATTAGACAAGGTAAATTTCTGAAATTAGAAGATAATATTTTCGATATTTATTTCGATTCGAATTGGAAATTGTAGAAAGCAAAGTACATGCAAAATACAATTATGGTTATATACATAATGTGTAGGAAATTGATAAGAAGTAGATGATAATGCTGATTACAGCCAGGAAAACAGGTGGCGAGAGGTTGAAAGGGGTATAGTTGGAAGGTTAGGCTAACAGCATATGGAAAATGAATTGCCGTTGAACGAGATTGGGAGGACGCAATTACATTCCGATTGTCTCATCATTTGAATAGTTCCTCATCGATTGTATTGAATCTTAATTGGCTGTAGAGCTCGAAGTCTCGAAAGTACGATTGTATAACGGATTACAGTAAAGAGAAAGGGAGAAATAGAGACAGAAAGAGAGAGATATATATATATAGAAAGAGAAATAGAGAGAGAGTGAATTTTCCTTCCTCGTTTGTGCAAGAAGCCTGTTCGAACAGCGATAATGCTGTTTTACGAAACGAGACGGATATTCTAAGAAGAGAACGTCTTAAACAATTATTTCATTAGTACCTTTATTCCTTTTCAATTCTTTTTATTTTCTTACCAAGGTACTGAGTACACAATCCAATGAAAATCCTTTTTCTTTAAACCTATCTATGTAGTTTACGATTTCATTTGATTTGTTTCGATCTATCCCCCACCAACATTTTTCTCTTTTCATTATTTTAGTTTAGTTTCTTGAAAGTAGCGATTCGATTAAAGGTAATTCTACCATCTTTTGCTCCATTTTCAAGAAAGACAATCTTGAATTGAGGGATAAAGAGGAAATGGATAAGTATTTTAAATACGTTTAAAGTAAAGTTTTTATTTTGCTTTAGAAAGATTATTATTTCTTATTTAACTTGTGACGTGTTCTCGCATTGTACGACTCATTGTAGGGGTCACGACCGTTCATATGGGGATCTTTACATGGACGATCCGTATATGGGTCATTAGTAATGGTAAATGGTTAAGTAAAATTATAATTATAACTCCAGATACTTGTAGGGGTAAAATAATTTTTCTCTTGTCTTGCATTTATTTATTATTTAGGTTCCTTTTTTTGTTAATTTTGTGGAGGGGAAAGATAGAGAGAATGAGAGAGAGTGATTTAATTAAATGCTAAAAAATGATTAAAAGGAAGAAATAATAGTTGGATACATTAGTGTAATACAAATCGATTAAATGTACCCGCCATCAACTTGTGCTCGTTAATTTAGTTGCAAGTTTCATTACCGTAGAAGAGCTATTACGGATAATGTTATCACTTTCTGGTAATGAATACGAACTTTCATGGAAATGTATAGTCAATGTTAACATACATATTGAATTGTTTATTAATCATTTGAATATTCTATTGTATCTTTTATTTCATTCTTTTCTTTTAATTTATAACAATGAACATACACAGATATACACTGACGTTAAAGGTTGGAATGATAAACTTTGAGGGGGAATTTTATCAGCAAACATCGAAATGCGAGCTAAGTAAAGTAGAAAATCTTTGTCGAAAGTTACATCTCTCTCTCTCTCTCTCTTTTCTCTTTTCGTCTTTCTCTTTTCATGATTTTACCACATCAAAGACAAAGAGAGAACATGTCCTTCACATTTCAAATCTTTCATAATCTGGAAAGTTCTGGTCGAACGACTTGTGCTCAACTGTTACTCAAAGTGGAAGCCAATAGGGCCGTTTAATTGTTCGAAGAGGAAAATTTCGCCAAAGCGATAACCGAGATGTCAATCTAGCCTGAAGGTACGACGAGGAAGGAAGGTAGGTTGGTAGATATAAGGGTAGCGGTGGTGATAGTGGGAGAGGTTGGGGGAGGAAGCTGAGATTTCAGGGATGGTAAGCAAAACGGTGGAGAAGAGAAGAAGAAGAAGATGAAGAAGAAGAAGAAGAGGAAGAAGGTGGTGCGGTTTTGCCGTTCTCTCAAGAGCCTGGTTTACCTTCCTTACTGCCGCTGGAGGGTATCAACGGACAAGCTTAGACACAATGCCCATCAAACCTACGAACCTTCAAACTTACATCAACGAAATGAAAGCTTTTACTATCCCTTCCCTTCTCTTCCCTTCTTTTTCTTCTTCTGTTTCTTCTTCCTTTTCCTTCTCGTATTTCTCTTCACCCTTCTTCTCTTCTTTCATTTCTATCTTACTTGAAGCTCCCTTCGATTCTCCAACTTGCTACCCCTTTCTCGATGAGAAAGAGAATGAGAATGAGAGAGAGAGAGAGAGAGAGAGGGAGTTATGAGAGAGGTAGCAGTTACTCTTCTTCGTCCTTGCCTTCTGTTCAAGGACGATATTCTGATAATAGAAGCTGGATCTATTGCTTTGAAACTTTCGATAAGCCGAAGCCAGAGTTTAGGCATTACTAATAGCTAACTTTTCCTACCACCTTTAGAGGTATATGGTTATGATATAAAGCCTGTTTTATCTAATTCCTTTATCTCTACTATATTTTCTTTTCATTTATATCATAAAAAAAAGATAATTTATATTTTTATTCTTTACCAAAGTTAATAGAAATTATTTTCTTTTCTTTTTGGATTTAATTAATGTCTTGTACAGATTTTGTTTTGGACTATCAAGCAAAATCATTTTTTTTTATTTAATAGAATATTTTACATATATTTTAGAATTGGTCGTTTCTGATTATTATAATAATTATTATTATTTTTAATTAATTATATTTCAACTACACAGGTTTTTATTTGAACGATCGATCAGAATTATTTATTTAATTAGATGCAACATCCTGTATATTTGTTTTTTAAATAACAAAATATGTTTATAGGGATTGGTAATATTTGAAATTTTTTAACAATCTAATCTCAATAAATTCAATTTCTAATGATAATATAATCAATTTATATGCTTCAATAAGATTTTCGTAAACAAGCATATAATTTTCGACATATCTTCAAAAATCTTTTTAAGATAGACTGTATTATCGTCCTTTTATCGTTATATAATCTCCTTTTCGTGAACGTAGCTATCACTCGATTGGGAGAAATTTCGGAAAGAATTTTGTCGATCGTGGATATTTCTTTTGGAAATTGTTCCTTATCGTTTTTCCAATATTACGTGTCAAAGATTTCACAGGGTGTTACGAATTTTTATCTTTTATTGATTAAAATTGTCGTTTACTTACGAATAAAATAGAAGAATTGACTAAAATATTAGATCACATAAATATTTTTTGACGATACTGTGATACGAATTTAGAGTAAATACTTTATCAAATCTTTAGAATCTTAAAATACGTATTAAATATTTTATTCAACTTTTTTTTGAGAAGCTTAGAAGAAGATAAAAAATATAGACAAACATATCAATGGAAAGTAAAGAAAATCTGAATGAAAAATATTAGCTCGGTCACCAGGATTCCCTTATATTTTCTTATTCAAACAAAAAGAAATTTACTTGGTGGTTCCCTGTGTGGTCAGCAAATGGAAAAGTCAAAGAGCGTTTTCCAGGAGCCCAGGGACTTTGGTATACATCCAATCAACTAAATACATTCTATACATTCTTTCCTAGTATTAGATGTTTAAAAGATAACAAAAGGTACACATCCCAATAGAAAGCTGACAAAATAATATTAACTTAAGCATTTAGACTCCTCTAATATTGTCTTATTTAAACAAAAACATACCATGCATACTAAACATTTAATCTTTTTTAATTTACAAATTTAGGAGATTAAAAACAAAATAGGTACACAAAGAAAGCCTAGAAAATTTGATTGAAAAATGATAAAAGGTTGGACATATTTGGATTCCTTCAACATTATCTTATTCAAACGAAAAGATACCTAAATTTCCAAATCAAAATAAGATTACTGAATGGTTAGCAATGTGGTCAGTAGATGGAAAAGTCAGTGTCATAGAGAGTGTCACGTGTAGTGGAAGGATCGGTTTCTTTTTTCGCAAGAAAATTGAAGGAATCCATGGTCCGTAGGTATAGGTTGAGAAATATCTACCAGCAAAGAGAGAACGCGAAGAAGAAGAATAAGAATAAGGGTGAAGCAGCAGCAGAAGCAGAAGCAGAAGCAGAAGCAGAAGAAGAAGAAGAAGAAGAAGAAGAGAAGAAAGAAGGGTAGGGGAAGGGTTCCAAAGGAAAAGTCGAAAATCTTAATTCGAGGAGCCGGCGCCGCCTACGGGATGCGATGGGCGGTGACTGGTAGACTCCGATTGGCTTGCTCGAGGGTTAGGGGTGAAAGGGTAGTTTCACCCGTTGAAAAGTGGGGGTTGGAGATATGCGCGTGGAGCGTTGAAAACGGCGTGTGCAGCATCGAGACGCAACTCGACTCGAGGACGATTTCTAGTTGTGGCTCCCCCCTCGAGGGCGAGGACGCCAGTCGACGCCGGGCGTCCCGAGCGTGCAGCAGCACATCCACGAACGAGACGCGTTCTATTATTACGAGAATAACTCCGTTCTTACTGATTCACTCTCGAGAGTATCCGGGAGTCGCGTTTAATATTAGATCAAACTTTTATTAATTTTCTTCAGATATCTCTCGATATAAAAAAAAGAACAAAAATTCATTACGCTAGTTAATTGCTCGTAAAGAAAATTTGCATAAAATTTCAACGATAAAAACTGCGTTGTTGATTTTTCGAACGGTTTCATTTTGTCGATATTTTTGTATCGATCGATCGATCAATCTTCGAGTTTTTACGTTTGACATTTAGGTGATTTGTCAATCCTAATCCGTCCTCGTTAGGATGACTGGGACGGACGTGATCTTTTACAAAATTGTGTGAAAATTGACAAAATTGAGATTGGCTAAAATATAAAAGAGAAATCGTTCGGTGAGACGAATCTTTTTATTTTTTTCCTTTTTTATTCGTGCGACGATAAAAGAGAAGAATAAGAAGAAGAAGAAGAAGAAAAGAAAAATACGATAAATCTTACGAGGATAAATTATCGTAGCATTGAGGGTATTAGAAAAATGGAAGCTAGTTATTATTATTATTACGAGGATCGTACTTCCATGAGTAAACGATTATGCACGAAGTTTCACGAGAGGAGACGCGAAAGATCAAGGATCGAGAGAAGTGAAAAGAAGAAGAGAGCTTTCACCTTAGATCGGATCGATGATAAAAGAGAGTTCACGATGCCTGCTGAACTGAGAGACTTCGATGGTGAACGGCTCGCGTGTGAATGCACACCTCCGAAATCTTCGGTTCTAAAGAGTGATGACGCGTACGCGGGTGATGACAACAATGATTTCAACATTTCTTCATCATCATCATCATCATTACCATCATCATCATCAACAACATTAGCATCATCTTCTAATTCTTCTTCTATTACTTCTAATGAATCGTTTTCATCGGTTCGTCGTATAAAGAAGAAAAGTAGTTTGCCGATTTATATTCTACCAAGGATGGCCATACTGTTTGTCTTATTCGTTTGCGTTCTCATGCAGGATGGACAGTCAACCTATGCTGCCTTCACTACCGGTAAATTTTTTTCCTTTATTTACTTTTATGTCCAAATGTCTCTCAGTTCTTTTTCCATTCGAACATTTGGTCTCTTGTTTGTATATGCACGTAGAACAAACACTTCTTCGATGGTAAAAATCTCGCCGATTTATATGCGTATTTTATCACAAATACATATTTTATAAAGAGAAAAAAGAAAAAATAAAAAAAGGTAAGATGGGAAGAAACAAAAAATTATCACCGAGAGAATAGGTATTGTTTTTTCTGTTTACAAATCATACCCGACCGTTCTACCCATTTTTATATCCACACCATTTTCAATATTATTCGTTCTTTTACTTTTATCTTTTACCTTCAACCGACACACGCGTATGCTAATAGCTATTTAGAGAGTGTTAACATTCGAAATTACTTTGTTAATTCAACCGGATCTCGATTAATTACCGTATGCCAAATGTGGAATATCGATCGGACTATCGTAATATGAATTATCTTACCACGTTGAACAATCAAATCGATGAAGAAATTCCTTTTATTTATTTATCGTATTTTCAAAGCATCATATTATTCGCGATCGACTCGAACGATAAATAATTCGTTTATTTATTAAATTGATTAAGAAAAAAATTGTTTAATATTAATCTTGCTTCATTAATCAACCTTTAAGATTAATACAACCAATTTCGTTCTATGTGTTATTATTATTATTATTATACTGTTATATATTATATTATTATTATATTATTGGTTATATATTATTTCGGTAGCTTCGTATGTTTGGTAACCGATCGAAAAGTAACGTTTTCCCTTAGGAAATTCCACTAGTAGATAGAAACATTTAAAACAGATGATATTTTTAACGTTAAATCGTAGAATTGTTCGAGGAAATAATGAAATATCGTATTATCGTGACCATTTTCGCACATCGTGAACAAACAGGTCCAGGGGAACCACCTGACCTGGTGATAATGGTCAATCAACGTTTACGTATATCGCGAAGTTTATCACGATAGGCTTACAATGTACTCATAGCCTTCTCACCCCTTCTTCCTTTCTCTCAACTACGCTTTTCCTCCACCCCTTCTATTTTCCCCGTGCTTGTTCACAACCCCTCTTCACTTTTCACCCTCGAGCGTGCTGCGAACCCCCTTCATCCCCCAAGCACGCACGCACGCAGGGGCGTAGATCGCGTGCGACAAGCGTGACCGTTTGTAGGACGATTTAAGCGCGCTCCATACGATCAGCACGTAATCTCGGATTTAATTTCGGTCACGTTAAATCGGAAGAGTGACAAGCCTGTTCCGCGAGGTGTTCGTTGGGAATTACTGTGTTTCTCGTTAATCATTTTCTATGAATTCCTCTCTCTCTCTTTCTTTCTCTGTGTGTACATGTGCATATGATTTATAATTGCATATTATATACGTCTATGTAAAATTGTATGTTACATATCTATGCGTGCGGGTGCGTGTGCTTGTGAGCGTTTACCCATTAATGCATAATACATTATTTGGAGTATTTCATCGGATAATTAGCACGGTTGAAAGATTGAATTATTCGCGTGGCTGATTTATCAGTACATCTGATCATTGCTATTTAATATTGGCAAAATTCTATTCTCCTGGGAAAACTCATGTTGTGTTCCCTTCCATTTCCTTTTTTTTTTCCCCTCAATCACTCGTAACAATAATTCTAATAATATTTCTAAATTAAAAATTAATCAAATTCGTTATTAAAGCAATTTATTTATTCATCAAATACTTTAGTACATCGGATCTTAAAATTCGAATTTTTTATAATATTTTGAGTTTTATATTGAACAAATAATACATTTAGATTTCTACGCAGTACGAGACATGTCGACAAAATAAAAGATCATAAGACACGTCATAAATACGTTTAGATCAATAACCTGGAGATATATCCTTAACGACTTATTCTCAAAACGATTTTATATTGACGATCTTAGTAAAGTAGCGTTGGAACGTTAAGAGAGATGAGCGGTCTCGCAACAAGCTCCATGTTTCTCCATGCATTATTCATAAGCGAGGCGTTACCACGAAACCTCGGGGGCGATAAATATTTTTTTTTCTTTCGCGGTTGGAGGAAAAGCGCATGCAAATACGATGCTACTATCGGAGTCTTGTTCAAACATCTAACGATTCGTTCTAATTTTTCTTACGTTACCCTTTCTTCCACAACCGACCCCCGCCCGCCCTACTTTTCTTCTTCCGCTGCAATAAACACTTCCTAATTAAACTGTTCTTTTTTTTTTCTTTTTTGTACAAACAAATTCGTAGAAAAATTTGGATGCTCGTCATGTAATAAAACATACTTTCGATGTATTTTTCGCGTGCGTATTCTACAAGATGGTAAAAGAAAAGGAATAGAAAACAATGTGTGCGCATTAAGCGACCTCATTTTCCCTCGTTTCTTTCTCTTTCTCTCTCTCTCTCTCTGTCTGTTTTTCTCTCCGCTCGTGATTTCCAAATCCAATCGTTTTTACGAGTTTCCGTCGCACAGATTGCCGGTCTTGAAATCGGGATGGAGAGGCTATTATCATTCCGGTTGGCGGTCGCCGTTCGTGGATGTGAATTTTATACGGTGGTCATTCAATTCGCATGTTACTGCCCCCGAGTGCAATCTCTTAGGGACCTTTGCTGGATAAGGTATAGATAGACAGATAGATGGATACCAAAAGAAAGAAAGATAGAAACAGAGAGAAAGATATAAAGGAAGATAAAGAGAAAGATGGAAAGATAGAAAGATAGAAAGATAGAAAGATAGAATGTAGAAGACACCCCTCTCATTGTCTTTATATCAGATCCCAGTTTGAACGGGGAATAAAACAGCTTTAGTCGCTCACCGACGATTGCCTTTACCAGCTTACACGTATACAATTTCTATACATATGTATTATGTATATACGCGAGGGAACCTCTCCCTCTCTCTCTCTATATATATATATATATATAAATATATATGTATGTGTGTGTGAGTCAGTAATCTCGATAACGGCGCCACGAGGTTATCTAATTTCGATGAATTATTAAAGGAGCCCGATAACAACAGTCGCCTCGCGAATTGGCCCTCTGCGCGCATTTTGATCCCAGAATTTGCCCTCCTCCTTCTCCTCCTCTTTCTCTTCCCTCCTCTCTCTTCTCTTCTCTTCTTCATTCTCGTTCTTCCTTCTCCTCTTCGTCGTTATTGTCGTGGTAGTGGTGGTGGTGTATTGGTACCCTCACAGTTGTCCCACTTCGAACCCTCTAACTCCTCCTCCTCCCTTGACTATCCAACGAATGTTCCTTTTACCCTCCTTCGATTCGACGACCATTCTACTTTCTCTCTCTCTCTCTCTCTGTCTCTCTTTCAATGGAATTATCTCATAGCCTAAGGGTGGCCATCTGTTTCGAGTGGGGAACTCGAAAGACCGGAGGCACCCCTAATTAGGTAGAACGACAGTTGTAAGCGCGCTAAATCTAATATCTAATGTTACTCTCGCGAGGTTTCCACGCAGTACGTGTCGAAAATACGAAAGATTTCCATACGCTGTTATTCCAGAGAATGAGAGAGAGAGAGAGAGAGAGAGAGAGAGAAAAGATAGTGGCTTTTCTACCCTCACCAAAGTATCGTTAAAGGGGCTAAACCGTGGATAATTTTGTACGCGGTGGGTGGTACTTGAAAGTGGTTATAAAAAAAGAAACAAATTTTCCTTCCTCGTAATCACCAGAACGAATTTTTGTGGCGTCACGTGTTAAAGTTTCTGTCTTTCTATTTTTTTTCTTTCATTTTGCTTTATTTTCTTGTTTCTTTTTTTTCGTTTGAAGAGAGAGAGAGAGAAAGAGGGTTCATTAGACTTACTTTTACTTTTTTGCCAAAGAGAGAAAAGGAAAAAGATAAGTTTGTTCTCCCCCTTTTATGTTTTTTTGTTATTATTAAAAGGATTATTTTCTTTTTCCTTTCTTTTTTTCTCTCGTCGAGGGAAGCTACATGCAAGTAGGATTTTTTATAAAAGGTTTTTTGTTATTTCTTTTTTTTTCCTTTTTCTCTTCTTGTTTCTTTCTTTCTCGTTATTGCATCGAAGAAGGGGTGGTCTTACAAGCTTCAATGCTACCAATTGCATGTAGTGTCGATTTAGTCACGTGAAATTCGTTCGAACATTGCACAAAGAGGGTTGTGAAATATGTTGTCTGATACTCGTGACGATTGCCCGTAGGACAATACTTCTAATTTTTACACTGGATAGAACATTTCTAATGTCATTCCTTTTTTCATTCGAGCTAGGAAACGACATATATTTTCTTTTAAGATAAGTGTAGTTTATGTTTTTTTTTTCATTTTGAAGTTATACTTCTTTTGGCGCGTTGGGGAAAATGTAATGGGGAGTGATTTTGTTCCGAACGTCTGGAAAAACGACACCATGAAGTTTGTCAGTATTTACGACGCGCGGAAAAGCGATTTCAAGTATACAGCATGAAGTTGTCTTCTTTTCTTCTTTCCCTTTTTTTCTCAAGCGGGTCACCCATCCAAATACTAATCGTACTCAGCGCCGCTTTACTTAAATGATCGAAGCGAGAACTAATGCTGTAACCGCGCCATGGCTGTTGACGCATAAAGTAATTCGATATGTCTCCCTTATATTTAGTGTGGACTGATATCTATATTATGATATTTTATTATTCTTTCTAATATATATAATATATCGATAATAAATTTAAATTAATAATAATAATAATAAATTTTTTTTTGTTAAGTTATTTTTGAGGTTATTGAGGTTATGTTCGTTTTGGTACGGCAAAGAAGTATAACTTCTTACGTGCGTACATAAGTACACACACCAGTTTTTTTTTTAATAAATTCCAAAGAAGCAGGATTAATAATTATTTATTGAAACAAATTGTTTGTATGGAAATTTGATCAGAAAAATTCGTTTTCCTTAAGATTTATTTGAACTATGAAACCGCAGATAAATACAAATTTACTAGGGATTTTTCTTTAAAAAGTTTATGAAACAAATCAATATTTGATTACAAAATGAAAATTTCCGTTCTATAATTTAGCCAAGGACGTCGTCGGTTCCGCTCGCTTCGGCAAATGCACATCAATGTGGTTACGAGATGAGTGTAAATGTTCACGTGTATATTGCTCGCGGGTATGGTAAACGTGTATACGCATGAAACAACGAACTAGACGCCGGGGAGCAGAAAATACATTTACCCATACATATACATTTACATCTATATACTGTAGTAACCATGCTCTTCGAAAATATATAGTGCTTGAATTAGCATAAAAAAGATAAAAAAAAGAAGAAAGAAAAAGAGAGATACAAAAATAAAGAGAGAGAATTTAATGTATTATACATTGTATTCGTTATTATAAGAACAAAATTGATTTCTGCGTGTTAATTAAAATACTAAATAGATGATAAACGAAACAAAAAAATTAAAGAAACCGATTATTGAATCGATATTATTCAAGAAAGTAAAAAACATTTCATTTGATTTTATAACCGAAAGTGTAACGCGAACCAGGTAATCGGTATTTAATTTTTAAATTAACGTTATTAAAATTTGATTTATTGGACTGAAAGTTGAAGCACAATTACTTCGTTCCTTAACTATTTTTTTGTTTCTTTTTTCTCGATCGCTTTATAAATTCTAAATATTTTAATTCCAGAACATGATGAACCTCTGCTTGATTGGATTTATGAATTAAGAACAGTATAAATTTTCTATTTTTGGGTTTACAACTGTGTAGGTAATGCTTGGGAATTTGCCCCTGAACGGAAGCTGACAAAGCTTAATTAAGTTTTATTTGCGATATTTTATTCTTATAATTAGGTAAGAATTTTCTTATAAACTGATATGAATTCTTACTGTAATTGTATTGTTATGTTAAATAAGACTTATCAACAAATTATTATGTTATTGCAATGAAACTGTATTCCTTTCTGTATGAACTTGTAATTTGGAAAACTAAAAAAAAAAATAATGATAGAATTTAATGTTAAATATAGTTTAAAATGTAATGGTAAATCGTATGTCATGTAATTTTGGTATTGGAAATATCGTGAATGATGGTTAGCACGTGCGTAACTAATACATTCATTGACACGTACACGTGGTATACGTGTCGTATAAAGAAGAAGAGGGAAGGTAAAGAAAGGGAGGGAGGTAAAAGGGAAAGAGAGATGAAAGCATATATACTCAAGGGATTCTCGATTCATGCATTTTATATTTCGTCGGACTTTGATTCCTAGACGGGCCACACGTGGCTCATGGGAGTAATCCTTAATCTTTGATCGGAAATTATCTTTGATCATGGCTTCTCTCTCCCTCTCTCTCTCTCTCTCTCTCACTTCTGTTATTTCGATCTTTCTCTTATCTCCCTTGGGTAGCATATCCAGCTTTGTACAATACCTGTCTACCGAAGAGAACATGAGAGAGAGATAGATGTATATAGAGAAGAGAAGAGAACAAGAAGCAGAGAATGAGAGAGAGAGAGAGAGAGAGAATAGAAGAGAAGAGAAGTAAAATATCCTCTTAATCTCCTGTCTTATGAAGTATCCAAGTATATGTTTAGATTCTGCAAACTGTCAATTCCCTTTGGTACCCATCATCTATGAAAAAGAAAGAGAGAGAGGAAGAGGGATAGAGAGACATATGATACCTTCGAAAAGAAAAAGAAAAAGAAAAACAGACAGAGATAAAGAGAAAGATCAAAAAAACGTTGGATTTACATTCCGATATTTATCCTCTTAACTGCACTACTTTTTTATAGATACACATACGTACACAATTGTGCAATTTGAACTCTATGATTCTTTTCCTTTTAATTCGATAGGTATTTTATCGACTGATTCTCGTTTTAACGAAATATTTAACTTTTTACACAAGATACGGGAACGTTGTTTTGTTCTTTTCTTTCTTTTTTTTGCTCTCTCTCTCAAGGATTTTATCCCCGATTAGTAGATAAAAAAGTAGAACTTAGAATTATTCATTTTATAGATAAATAATAGATAATATTTTAAGTATCTGTATATTTGAGATATTTTTTATTCTAATACAAAAAATTTATTATATAATTATCTTTAATCTCGGAAATATTAAAGATGACTATTATTATATATTTGAGATATCCGAACCGTAATTAAAATATATCAAAATATTTATTCGCAATAAAAAGTTATATTATTTTTTGTATTATTTTCCTTTTTCTTTTTTTTTTTGTAAAAAAAATACAAAAGATAAAAAAAATTCTTAAAGGAAGATAAAAGAATTGTTTAGAAGATCATTTTTGTATTCGAATCTGGTATGAAAGTTTCTTGTCACGATGCTCGAACTCATCGATATCTTTTAATCCTTCCGTGAAAGATTCGGTTCGGAATAGACTGTTAAAAAAGAAAAGTAGAAAAATGTAGAGAAAGAAAGAAAAAGAAATAGTAGCGTGTTTTCTAAGAAGAAATCCTTGAGCGAACGATCTCGACTTGGCTTACCAAGTTGGCGAAATATTCGAAGCTTTTCTCATCCGCCACCTTCTCACTCTCGACTATCTCACCCTTTTTCGTTTTTCTTTTTCTTTATCTATATATCTATCTCTCTCTTTCTCTCTCTCCTTCTCTTACTCGTTTATTTTTACTTGCTTGTCTACCACACTTTTGCACTTTCTCCCTATTTTTTTCTTACTTCTTTTTTTCTCCTCCAAAGAAACAAAGCGACAATCTTGATTTTTCTTTAATAAACAAAAAAGAAAATAAAAAATAAAAAAAGAAAAAGATTCTTCCTTTCTCGTACAACAAATATTTGACTGCGAAGATACTTGGCAAGTGGCAAGAAGGAAGGAAGGAAGAAGGAAAGGAAGGAAGAAGGGAAGGAAGGAGGGAAAGATCAGGTCTTCTGTTTCAAAGGCGTGTTAACAGACTTGGGACTTGGTAAAAGATCCATAAAAGGATTTCTACCGGCCAAGTGGGAATTAGAAGATATCCTGCCAATTTATTGGCCGTTTATTCGATTTTCAAGTGAAACTTCGTTCCAAGATAGAGAGAGAAAGAGAAAGAGAGAGAGAGAGAGAGAGAGAGAGAGAGAAATGAAAAGTAAAAAACATCTCAGCATGATATATTTTTTTGTATATTTTTCTCTACTGTTCGTCCAATTAGTTGAATTGAAAATGATCGATCGATTATTGGCAATCGGATTTCATTTTTAATATCCACTACGAAAATATATATGTATTAATTACGTTCAGTAGTAGAAACCTCGCTCTTGTTTGTACGAAAATTCTTTTTTTTTCTCCTCTGCTCCCCAAGGATTTAAGAAGATCGTTGGGAATTAAAAGAAAGAAAAACGGGGATGTCGGGTGAGTGGGCGGCAGTGGTGATAAGAGGGGAGTTTAGGGGTGGAATAAAAGGGATGAAAGCAGAAACGAGACGCGATTCAACATCGTCGCGTTTTACAATTTTACGTTCCAAAGGTATCTCTTTCGTTGAGATATTACATCGGACGAGGTTATAATTCTTATTACGTTTTCTGAGAAAGAGGGTGAGATAGAAAAAAATAAAAAACAAAGAAAAGGAAAGAGACGAGGAGCTTGGGTTGAACAGAGAAGAGGATACGCAGGGGATTTCAGGGTGAAGAAGGTCGGAACACTCAGCTTCCTTTGACGGTCACCGCCTTTTAGTGTAGACCTTAGCTAACAAGGCAAAAAAGTATATTAATTGCGTGCTGTGTTGTGGTGTTATTAAATTCTTATGGAAATGCAGCCATCCCTTTCTCTTTTTCTCTACTCCCCACCCTGTATCATCCCTCCCCTTCTTTCAAGCCCCCTCTCCATCGTTTGTCCGGAAAGCCGGTGTACCGTGCTCATAAAGTTCGCTATTGTGTTATAAAATCTAAATAATTTCGAATTCGACTCCCCACCCTTTTCTCCCTCCCTCTCACTCCCTCTTCTCCATCGTTTGTCCGGAAAGCCGGTGTACCGTGCTCATAAAGTTCGCTATTGTGTTATAAATCTAAATAATTTCGAATTCTCTCAACCGACGCAAGGGGAAAGTGCCCCACCCCCTTTCCTCCTCTCACTCCCTTTCTCTTCTATTCTTATTCTGCTCTTGAAGCTTTTGACCTTATCTCGTCTTTCTGCCTCATTCTTTCCTCGATGGTTCGAACGTCGGACTCCAAAGGGTAGAAAATGAAAATGAAAGGACGTAAGTCGATGAGATGAGAAGGGGATGATTTCTTTTCTTTTTTTCTTTTGGAGAAGGAGGAGGAGAACGGGATACCATATTCTTCGAATCACTCGAAGCGAGCTTTCGTTCTTATTGGATATTTCCATTGGGTGCACGAGATCGATACTCAAAAGTCGATTCGAAATACAAAATTAAGAAGTTGGATGGGATAAATGTGGCAAATTATTGCGAATACATAAACGACTGTTTTCTTTTTTTTGTTTTTTCTTTTTTTGATGTTCGGATCGAATGAATTTATTGAATTAACATTGATAAATGAGTTTAAACTTCGAATCAGGATTAATTTAAATTCCAATGTCTTTTTTATCATAGAATTGATTTTGAAGATTCTCTAGTTGGAGTTGAAATTTAAAGAAATGGACGACCGAAGGATGTTTACCAAATCAGTCAAGACTCGGTGAATTTTTCTTTCTTTCTTTCTTTATCTATCTTTTCCTTTCTTTCTTATTCTACATTGCATTCTCTTCCTTTCCAACGCCAAAAAGTTAACGGACAAGTTTGCTCCCGTCCACCACCGACGAGTTAACAATTCGGTTAAGAAGTTAGGGTTGGTCCTCTCTAACCTTTCTCTTTTTCTCTCTCTTTCTCTCTCTCTTTCTCTCTCTCTTTCTTTCTCTCTTTCTTTAGAAGCGACCTCTTTGGCGACGGACAGTCCAATGGTCTCTTCTACTCGAAAGAGCCCAAGAGCCCCTCTCGTTACGGGCCAGACGTTGGATTTCGTGCTAGGAGTGAAAATCAGTAAATTCGAGGATCCCATCGAATAACAGCGAGTTCTAAAAGAAGAAGGAGGAGGAGAAGAAGAAGATGAAGAAGAAGAAGAGAGATAGTGTTAGAGAAAGAGAACGAGCGTTGAACGAACCGTAAGTGGTACACTGCATTGCGGTGAAACCGCGCCGTGTGAATTAAATGAGCATCGAGTATAGCAAAGTAGATGTTACCCTTTCATAGATCAGCCGAGCGTCAAACGTCGAGTAATTCGATCTTTTATAGAATATTTTTTTTTTCTCTTCTTCTTCTTCATCTTTTCCTCTTTAATTAAAATTACATTTATTTTTGAAACAAGAGAGAGAGAGACAGAGAGATAGACGAACAATAAACATTCGTAGAATCTCTTCTCCATTTAATATTATTAATTAATTCATTTTATTATTATAGTCATATGTACAATATGTTATATATCATGAGATTTATTGAAGTAGAATTATTTTCGACATTTAACCAACAATTCGGTACGTTTCATTGAATATTATTTAATCAAGCGATTTATTCGATCAATATGAAAAATAAGTATATTTTGAATACAATATCATCCCCCTTGTATTATACTAACGAGCGAATATAGTTTATCATTAAAAAAAAAAGTAAAATATATATATATATATACATATACATATTTATCGCGTCCACCGTTTCCCCTTGTTAACAAAATCTTAACTCGCTTAATTCTCTCTTCCTTTTTCTCATCTTTCTTCTTCTTCTTCTTCTTCTTCTCTACTTCTTCTTTCTCTATTCTAATTTTTTTTCTTGTGTCTTTTTTTCTACCTCCAACCCTTTATATTCAGGCATTCGAGCGAGTTTTAAACCATACGCTTATTTCCATTCCGGTATGGTAAATTTTTTGAGAATGGCGAATTGCTTGAAAAAAAACTCTCTCTCTTTCTCTCTCTCTCATTCTTTCTTTCTTTTTACTCTTTGTGGTGTGGTTGTACTAGTCGTATCATGGATTTGCATAAATACCTATCTTTGCTTGCTTCAGCTTACGTTATCTTTATGGGGTATGTTTAATAAGCGGTTGTTTGCAAGCTATCTCGTCTCTTCTTTATTTCCTTTTTTCTTTCTTTCTTTCTTTCTGTTTCTTTTTTTTTCTTCTTTTTTACATGACGGAATTTATGGAAATCCGCGGAGTTACCATTCAAGGGACCGTGAAAGATTATTTAAATGCTTTTTTCCTGTGGTCTCTTTTTTTGTTGTCTTATTTCAAGGACGATGATAGGGTATTATTCCTTTAAACCTACCCACCTCGTCCATTTGTACACAAATCTGAAGGGTATAAGCTTTCGTCTGGCTTATTAATACATTGAATTCTTCGGTGAACTTCTCGACTACTCGACGTGCCATTTTGAACGTATTCCAAAGCTTCCAAGTACCCCCTTTACCCTTATAACCCCTACACCCTCTTTTTTACCCATTCCACAAGTTTTTTTCCTATTCCCACGAGCCCACCGACTTATAAATATGATAATATGAGGAAGAGCAAGAGGCAGTCACGAAATAACCCCTTTGGAACATACTCCGCTCCCCCTTCCCCCTTCATACTTCCTTCTCTCTTTCTCTCCATATCTCTATTTTCTGGTTTCCACCATTCGCGAGAAGAAGTCACCCTTCGATGGGTTGCCGTATTGGAAATTTGGAAATACGAGTTAAAGTCTCTCTACTTCGTGACCCTTCGTATTTTCGATAGAAAAGTCGTCGACAGTTCGTGTCAACATTTTTATGACGTTTCTTTTTATGATAGTTTAGAAAATTATATAGATAAAAAATATAGATATTTATCTATCTATTTGAAATTTCTTATTTTTAACAGGATTCAATTTGTTAGACGTTTGAGTTTAAATTTAAAATTATGAAACGTAAAAATAATTTTATATAGTTTTGATTGATATTTAATATAATAGATTTATAAGATCATTTTTTAATAGAAACATTGTAATATGTGATTGTAAATTAGAAAACGGAATTTATAAATAATGAAATATATTTTTCATAGAAAGATTTCATTAGATTTAAATTACACAATGTGTCTATCGTAGCGAATGTGGAATTTACAAGTTATGCTTGTGTAATTTAAGAGAGAAAATTATGTCTAGAGTATTCAGTATATATATATATATACGTATACATGTATACCTAAATATATATATATATATACATACTACATAAATTCTGTTGACTCGGTTAACGAATTGGAATGTCGAATGTATTTCTACGTGGTGGTTAAAACATCACCCTTTTCGTGGATTCTCATTTGACTTCGAATCCTGCCGAGCAAACTTCACCTGTACCAGTTAACATTCGTGTTAACACGTTCGTGACTAAACACACATATAAACATTTTCATGTACTTAAATACAAAGTGAGTGAGCGAGTGAGAGAGAGACAGAGACAGAGAAAGAGTTCTACAAATTTCGTACTAATTATTAATTATCGTTAATAAGGATTTTACACACACACACACGCGCACACATATACATGCACACACAGATATTGAACTATCATGAATAGATAGTAATAAATGTTATATGCATTCTTGTTATCTTATTTTCCATGACCTCAGGAAAGGTCGCTTATCTTTCCGCTTATCCGAGCGCGCTCGTTTAAAGGGAGTTCTAGGGAGTGTGTTGGAGTGAGTTAGGGGTTGGAGGGATATTGTATTGTGTCCGTGCAAAGTACGAGCTAATTAGCGTTGGAGCATGTTTAATTCGCGAGCGTAACAGGTTATGAAAATTATTGTTGCCTTCTCGTGACCGTACAGTTAAGAATCGTGGTTAATTGCTTGGCACGGCAAGATAAGAATTTTACATTGTTTAAATACGTTTTTTTAATTTGTATATCTGTACTTAAGCACGTTGTGTAAATAGAATGTATTTTCTTTTTCTTTTATTATTAATGATAATAATTTCTTATTTTAGATTATTAAAAATTAGGAGAGATTTTTTTTTCTTTCGAATTTTTGGGTTGATTCTTATAATTCTCAATAGAGGAAGATAAGGATTTTTTATTCTTGATGTCCTGAATTTTATATGAATATTTCGAGTATATTAATTAATGAAATACTATTTATTTTTAAATAATTTTGATCATAATTGTTATATTAACCAGTAATTAGTTATTTAATATATAATTAGTAATTTATTTTGGTTATATTAATAATTAGTATAATAATTTATTTTCCATACTATTATATATTAGGTGTATTAAATTTTAGAGAATAATTTTGTATGAATTTTATAAATATTATTCATGATATTGGTGTATATATTTATTTTAGTTTTAATTTTATTAAAGAATTAAATATGTAGAAAGAGAGTATAACAATTGCAGATCAATTGGGAGTATTCTCATCAGTAGGGAATCGAAATATAGTCGAAATCTCGGCTGGTAGAAACCACGAACAAGGGATTTCGTGACCGAAGCTAATCCGGTATGGATAACAAAGCCAAGAGTAGCCGGAAACACGTCGAGGACTGTGTATCATCCTTTTGCGTTCTGGTTTTCGTTCGAATGCTAATAACACGGGCTCTTTGCTTATTTTATCGATCGTAAATAACAACAACGTGATCTTTTGACACGGGGATAATCTATCGTACTGTTAGTTACAATAAATCTAATTGTATTCTTAATCTGTTACGTATTGTACACGTATGACGATGCATATGTAACATTAAAACAACATTTTTAATCAAACGACAGCATAAAAGTATAATTTTTTTAATTATTAAAAATAACATAACGAGAGACGATTAAAATTAATTATAAATTTATATTAAAATGGATTGTTGTAAAATAATATACGTATTATTTAATATGGATTATAAATAAACATAATTTCAAGAGTATTTAAAAAAAAATAATTCCACACTTCATAGGAACAATTTATAACAAATGTGTATATATTGCAACGAAAATAGAACGTTTATCGATATGAGAAATTAAAGAATAGTAAAAAATATTATATAAAGATTCACTGTCGAACAGATGTATATAAACAAGAATAGAATACAAGTAGAAGTTATGGTTACGTTCAGTCGTTTCGATCGGTATTATCTTGGAGTCTATCCCAAGCGACAGGTCGTGTTATCAGGTTTGCCATCGGCGATTTCGTCGCTAGTTCTTAGTTCTTATCCTCTCAAACCATCGCATACTCCTCAACCCACCAACCTCTTACCCCCCGTTATCTTCTGGAAACACTCAGCTGGTCTTTGAGTGTCTATCGAAAGCATGGATAGGTAGGTAAGTATACATAAAGGCTGTGTACGTAGTTGGTGATCCTTTGAACGGGCCATTGACACGGTAAATACAAACATCGCGGCCCATTAGAATAATTAGCCCTGCCCTGTCTCTGTCAACACTGAACCTACTTCTATCTCTATCTCTTTCAGTATGTTTCTATCTTTTTCTTTTTTTCTCTTTTTCTCATTTCGGTTCTGCCTATCTCTTTCTCTATCTCTCTCTCTCTTTCTCTCTTTTATTACTATATCGTTTAGCGACGATTTCTAATTAATCCGAGTACTTCACCATGGAAATTAATACATCCAGTATACTTATTTCTTTCTTCTTTTCTTTTTCCTTTTCTTTTCTTTTCTTGTCAGTAAAGGTATCTTTTTATCTTTCTCTCTCTCTTTATTTCTTTAATAAGAAACTTTGATGTCTATCAAGTTGTTTTCAAGTTATATTATTTTCGTGGATAAATTCTTATTTCTTCTTATATATTTTTTTCTTCTTCTTTTTTTTTTTGTTAAAAAGTATTTGGTATCCTAAAAGTTTCTTTTTTTTTTAGTAATTTAACGTACACATAATGTTTTTTATTTTATATTATTTTATTGATTGTGAGTAGAGGTTGTGATGTGAGAGATAAATTTTAAGATTTTTTGTTGAAAGATTCTAAAGGAAACAATAAGACACGATTGTAAAACGGATTGTAAAAGGAAGAGTAATTAAGACTATTACTGAGTAATACATGGTGTTTAGAAAAAAATAATTAAACAAAATGATTTGTTTTATAAGATAAAAAATATCATCGTGCATGCAAAATTTACTTAAGAAAAAGCAAAAGACAAATTTTCGGGATATAATATATACATACGTATAATAATAATATACGCGTGTGTGAAAAATAATATGAAATTAAAAATACACACGCTTATAGGGGTAAATGCACACGTAAAGAAAACTTTTTTACAAATGTAAATAAAAAATAATTAGAATAAAGTATATATTAAACAATGGTAGAGTCTATATGAAATTTAATAAAATTTCACAAAGATCTAGAGTTACATATATATGCATACATATGTATGAAAATTTAATACGGTCATCGGAAAAGGACATTCGCATAATTTAGCAAGCATTGGTGTGTATTATTTCGTAGAAACAGGATTCTACTACACGCGTGTACCTGTTCGTTCGTTCATTCGGTCGGTTGCGAGAGAGAAGAGGCTAATCCTTCCTTTACCATACATTTCAATTTCATTAGCTACGCATATATGCTCCTAGGTAGAAGGGTTTCCACTGTTCGTAATATTCTCTTCGGTTAAGAGATACATACACACATACATACATACATACATACACATATATATATGAACGTGTGTACGTATAAGCGCGCGTAAACGCGTGCGCACAAGTTCAGAGTCCTCGCCCTATTTATTCACCCGCGTAATTCACAACCGGAAGGTGCTCACCGACCGGAAACGCATACACGGATGTGGCCATTGTTATTCGTGTTTGTGTCCGGGTCTACGATCAACCCCCCTCCCTCTTCCTTTACTTCAACCCGTCAACCCTTCTACTCACTCTCTTCATCAGTACCTACAACCAATCACATTTCCACTTTCTTGGATTCTTACTTATCGTGTTTCTTTAAATTAAAATATAAGATATTAAGATATTTTATTTCTAACAATAAGTTTAAGAATCTGATTGATATATTTATTTAGGTAATTTGAGTAATATGAATATTAAGTGCATATTTTATTTTAAATAGGATTATTGTTAATGTATTTAATTGTAGAATATGTATATATTGTATATATTGTATATATATATTTTGTTTAAATTTACAATTGATCGAGTTGTAAAATATTTTTTGTACTATTTTTCAATAATTATTAGGTTTATTTTATTAAAACAAGTTGAATCCTGATGTTGGAATATTTTATAATGATATTAATTTGTATATAGTGTAAACTAAGGTTAAAAATATATTATTTAAATTTATTCTTAAAGGTAGAAAAACGTTTACGTATATATATTTTTTTGAATAAATTGTAAATGCAATCAAATTGTATCGCGGCTTGAGATTTTTTGTCTGGATTTTGTGAATTCTGGGATACTTACGAGAAGGAAAGAGAAAAAAGGAGAAAATGAAAGAATCGTTTGGGGGGTGGGGGGATGGGTAAAGGAAAAGGAAAAGGAAAAGATCGATCAATTTAAACGCTCGACGCGTCCACGTATCGAGAAGTCCATTATTTTAGCGGCTTCATAACAGTCGGACTTTCATCCTCGCAATTTAGCGGGTCATTGATATAAGTCCCTCGCCTGAACGCTTCGTTAAAATTAAGTGGTCGGTTCTCCGAGTTTCGCGAACGTTCAACTTCAATTTCGCGTTATTTTTCTCTTACTCTTCGTTGTCCTCCTCGTCGTGTCGTTTTCTAAAACTCATTTCACGTTAGTTCTTTCTTGAAAAGAGAAAAATAGACAAAAAACGAATGATGTACGTGTAGCATGGACGGAAAATGATCTCGTTTCTTATACACAAAATTTTACAATTTTCTCATTTGTTCTAATCATTTGGATTTCTTTTTACTATATGAAACAATTTTATATTTAATTACGGTTACAGAGAATAATGAAAAATACTTTCGTTCGATTCTTTTTTAATCGATTTTTAATTTTGTTTATCATTGCAATTTGATAAAATAATTAGATGTTGTAGAATTTAGAAAAGTAATCGAATTTTGTTCTGACGATTTAAGATTATTTATTATAAATATAAATTGTAAACGTAGCAATAATTTTAAATAGAATAAAACAAATATTTTAGGAAGATTGTGATAAATTTTGTATTAAATTTTTAAGTTCATTTAATTTCACCTATCAATGTAATTAGATAAGATAAGATTATTGGATGCAGTAAAATTAGATATATGATAAATCCTAACATATCTTACATATATAGTAATAATAATAATAACAAAATAATAATAGTCATATCTCGAAATATGATAAAAATAAAATTGAAATATAATAGAATAGAATGATTTCGAAGAGAATATCTAGAGGGGGGTATATCGTAATCCAATCATCCGAGAAAGAGAATGTTCGTAATTATCGATTATCTCCGTTATCCCATTGCTTATCATTTCTTTGAAGAACATTAACGAATCTAGATATCTACTCAAAGGAATCGTATTCTCGAATCGAAAGAAGAAAAATACCAGAGAGAAAACGAAATAATAAATGAACGAATGAAAGAAAGAAAGAAAGAAAGAAAGAAAGAGAGAGAGAGAGAGATGGAGGACAAGAAACAAGAAGACTACATAATTTTTCGAAGACCCTTAACGACCTTTAAAACTCACAAAGAATGGACCTTCGAAAGGGCCGTTTAATTCCAGCTTATCTACTCTTTTTCTTTCTTTTCATTTTTCTTTCTCTTTTTTACTATTAAAACTCAACTTTTGTTTCTCTCTCTCTCTCTCTCTCTCTCTCTCTCTTTCTCTCTCAGTTTCTCTCTCTCTCACCTTTTCCCTTTTTCTTTCTATTCTTTTTTCAACCTAGAAGAAACTATATATAGGTGAGCAAAAGTGTGGTAACCAATAGGATTCTCTTACTCGACTTGGTAGAGTCCTCGGGTGATCTCGCAAGATTTCGTAATTGAAACGATCCTCGAGACGGATACAAACGGGATGCTTTGCTTCTATCTTTACTTTGTCATGGCCTTTATGTCCACCATCTTGAGAGAGAAAGAGAAAGAGAGAGAGAGATAGAGGAAACTGTACGAAGAGCTAAGTCAACGGAATGTCCGGTTATTTTGGTGCCACCCTTCTTCTCTTTCGATTCTCTTTGTTTCCCCTTACTATCTATCTATCTATCTATCTATCTTTATCTCTATCTTTCTCTCTGACTCGTTTCATCTTCGGTCGTGCAGCTGTATTCTCTCTTTCTTTCGAATACGCCTCCTTTCTGCGGTACACCGAGGATGAACTTCAGGGGTTCAACTAGCGATGGCTATAAACCTTATTCAAAAAATGTTTTTATATTTCATTATATTTTATTTACAATTGAACGTTAATTTAATTATTTCAGTAAATTGTTTTTAATTTGATGATAGAAAAATTGTTTGAGATAGTTTTGAAGTTGATGTTAGTATTTTGAACGACCCTTTAATTCGTACGTTTGTTCGTAGCTATCACTCGAGAATATAATTTTTTTTTGGGACGGTCTTTCACATTGCAAACCCTTCTAGACGGTTTTAGAAAGCGCAAAACAAAGACACCGAGAAAGTGAATCCAATGGAACGCATTTTGCTATTCTCAGACGGTTTACCGAGAAATAACACTCGACGGGAGTGGCGTTAAAAGGAAAGTAAATATTAATCAAAAAATAGGAAAACAATGATTAAGAAAATTGTAGGAAATCGAAGAAGAGAAAGAGAGAGAGAGAGAGAGAGAAGGATAAATATTTTTATCTCGATTTCATTTAATTTTCAAAAATATATTTTCATATAATATTATCAAGTTTTTCTCTCTGATGTAAGAAAAAGTATGTTTCTTAAATTATTACTATTATTATTATAATTTTTTTTCTTTGAACTTAGTATAAATATTTTATAACGACAGAAAAGATCCGGTTAGAGTTATTGTAAAACTTTATGAAGATACGTTTAATGTAAACAAAAATATCTGCCTAAGCTACGTTAACAGTCCACTCTCTTCTTCCGCGTGTGTGTTTGTATATGTGTGCATAGATACCGGCTGTCGTGGGGTTAAAATTAACTCTCCATAATTAAACACGGCCGCGGTAAATTAAAACAATAAATACCGGAGTGCGAGGGAATAAAAAAAATGGAAGGAACGTCGCGCGAATTTGTCGAGTTTGTTCGCGCGTGTGTATGTGTTTTTGTGTGCGTTATGTGTCTGACTGTCTGCCTGTCCGTCTGTCTTTCTTTCTTTCTCTCTCTCTCTCTCTCTCTCTCTTTCTCTCTCTCTCACACACACATTCTACGTACATGTGTTTTACATATTGTCGCAATTTTCTTCATTTTCTTCGTCGAAAGAGAACGTAAATTTTGATCTGACATCATTTGAATGAAAGATAATTCTCGACTCTTTTTATCTTCAACAATTATCGAATTTAAATGAGAGGAAAACCGGAGTAGTCCGTCAAAACTTATTATCTACCGAATTATCCTGAATTTTTAACAAATCTTTTTCCCTCTTCTCTCAACTCAATTACATTTCTAAAAATGTTGAAAAAAGGAAAAGCGCACGATGGAAAAAGAAGAGAAAAAGAAGAAGAAGAAAATGATTAAATAAATTATTTTAAACGAGACGACCACCAATCAAGTTTCCGTTAAATCTGAACGAAACGGAGCTAAAGCGATAATAGTCAGACGTTTCGTTAGAATATTCGTGAACAAAAATGACTTATACCCTTTTGTACTTTATTTCTCTCAATTTTTGTTTTATATCATTGTCTTTTTTATTCATACTTTTCAATCGTTTGACGTGAATAATTTCGATGAAAATTCAATCGTGGAAACTCGTTACGCGGTGAAATTATAGTCGATTCATTGCACGATATAGTAGACATAAACATACTTGTAAACGTGTAGTACACGTATGTGTGTGTATATGTTGCAATACATTGTAGGTGAACACATATATCGTATCGGATTCAAGGCTTGCACTTTCTCTCTCTCTCTCTCTTACTCTGTGTGTGTCTCTGGTGGAGAACAAGCGTTAATTTTCCACACGCAATATCGCTCGAGCTGTGGAAAAAGGGCTCCCGAAAGGCTCTAACTACCCGTCGCGTATACACAATGCTCTTCCGTTGCGCTGGATATTCGCGGCCGAGTAACCATCGTATTTCGGCTACTGTGTACGTCCTATCGACGACAATCATTCCCTATCTCCAATTCCCATACCACCTCAATCTCCAAACCACCCCACTTTCTCTCATCTATTTTTAATCATAATTCAAATTCGCTCGATGAGTATCTTGAAATTCGTTTTATTTAATCGAATGATTTCGATGTTAAACGACTCTCTCTCCCTCTTTTTCTATTTTCTTTATCTGTCTTTTTTTATTCATTCTTGTCCTATGTATTTGTGTTTCTTTCTGTATGCGAGGGGGGGGGTGGGTATACGTGTGCATACGAGCTTAAGTCGATTAATTTTCGCACGATTTAGCATGTTACTATGTACGTAATCGTGTCCACGACTACTTGCATTTCGATCTACACGATATTCGCAGGATTCGCTAAATTTACGCGTTATAGTATATATAGTATACTATATATATATATAGCATATACTATATAGCATATACTATATATATATGTGTAGATGTGAATGTTTGTTTGTATGTATACATTGCTATATAGCTTACCGGCCGCGTAATTCGACGTCGCATAAACAGCGACGACCGAAATTGGATTTCGGCCTTCCCGTTCGAAACTACGTGTAGAAATATTCAAACCATCTAGGAAATCATTTCTTTTCGCGTATCTACCGTTGGATCGCACATTTTTCTTCTTTATTTTTCTTTTTCATTTTCTTTTCCATTTTTTTCCATTTTTTTCCCCATTTTTTTTATTAGCTATTTCTAGTCACGTTAAATCGTTGAATATTTTAATTTTATATTTTGAAAGATCGACTCTGTGTGTGTGTGTTTGACGTTCGTTTGGGGATTTTTTGTTATATGTTCAATAAGTCAAGATATTCTTGTGATTTTTGTAAGATAATTTAGATTCAGATTTATTCTGATAGATCGGTTTTATTATAATAATTAAGTTTATATGCATAATATGATTGGTATTAAAAGTGTTTCTTTATGATTTTAGTTTTATGATCAATGAAATTGGAGAAGAATTGTGTTTTTATATTTAATTTTAATTGACAGGAAAATTTGATAAACTATCATTTTATAATACTAACAATTTAGTTAGAATTACTAATTATTTAATAAATAATAAATTGATATTATATAGGAATCCTTCCTTTACAAACAGTCTGTATAGATTTTTAAACCCTAAATTATTATTATAGAAAGCTAATAATCCGTAAAAGTATATTGAATTCTTCTTAACAATAATCGATTTCTCGTATAACCAAAAAAAATATATATATATATATATATAACCATTGTCTACTCTATAGTATACTAATTTCTTGTTTACAGTAAAAATAAAGAAAATAAAGGGAGAAGCTATGGGAAGAAAAAACATTTGAATAGAACGACGCTCGTAAAATTGAACATTTTCAGTTGAGAAAGCTTTAGCTATTCCTTTCAGTAGTATATAGCAGGGTCATTAACCTTATTTCGAAACGTTTGTTTGTAAGTAGAATGATCGATAAAGTATAACAGGACAACATTCTGTAGGAGGAGGAGGAGGAGGAGGAGAAGAGAAACTCATTTGTGCTTTGAACGTTGAAAACTCGTGTGGACGCACGTAAACGTTCATTCGTTCATACTACACGAACGTTCAATCTCGTTCTCTCGTTCATCTAAATCGCTATTTTTCGATAGTAGTAGGTACGTCTAAAACCTTTTCGAGAGAAGAAGGTGTGTCGTTGAAGTCGATTTTCTCGATCGTCGACTACGGTGAAAAGCCATTGAAACGTTCTCTTCGTTGATCGCACACGCGCAACTTCGCGGCTTGAAGTTTCTACGATCGTTTTCTAAGAAAGAAGAAGGAAAAAGTCTTTGGCTGTTTTCTTAGACGCGTTTTCTTTTTTATTTTGTTTTTTCTTTTTTAGTTCATTTTTTGTTCTTTTTTGTTTCTTTCTCAAGATTTCATTGGAAGCTAGGTACTCGAAAAGGAACTGACGGGTTTCGATACGAGACTTTGGAAATTAGAAAAAAAAAATTATTATATAAGATTTTGTTTCCAAATAACGATTTAGAAAATTTCATGGATATATAATAGATTAGGCTAGTCAATGATAAGTTATGTTAGAATTTTTCAATTAAAATTATTGGTACTTTGCTTATTTATATTTTAAATATTTAAGGAAGTATTTTATCAAATGGAATAGTCTGCACGTTTATATTTTAAACACTAACATTACTTATTGATTAACATAATAAATAAAATATATATATAATATATTCGTAAAAATAAATTTATTTACAATTATTTTAAATTTGCATATATAAATTTATTTAAAAGTATTTTAAATTTGCCTGTATATATTTGCTTAAATTAAAATAATTATATTACTGATTTTTGAAAAGTATAAAAATCAAAGTCAGTATCAAATATTTTTTCAGTTACGTTGAAAAATGAAGATCAATTACAGATAATACATTAAGAAGGACAAAACAATATATATATTAGACTGTGCCAAATAAATCGACTATTTTTTTTTTTTCGGTCCCATATCAAAATTTCGTTGAGAGTGACGAAAAAAAAATTGTGTCAAAATTTGAGCCCTCTATCTTCATTTTTCAGTTAGCGCTCGCTAAAATAAGAATTTTCGCCAAAAAAAGTTTTTTTTCACTTATTTTTTGGTTATAGACAATTCAATATACCAAATATTAAAAACCCCTTGGTATGGTTTTGTAGGAAATTAAATTCTCTACAAAGATGATTTTTTATCGAACTTAAAAAGTCAACAGCTTTTTTTTATAGCTGAATAAATTACATTTCGTTCTATAATTTTCATTTTTAATTATTGATGAACACTTATTAAAATACTTCCTAACGAAAAGAACATACTAATGCAATTTTTCTAGGAATATTTATGATCTAAAAAAATAGTTTTTATGCCGTAATGAATGTAAATACTGTTGAGTAATTTATATTCTTTACTTTTAAAATAATGAATTACATGTCAATTCTATTTTTTTTTGTTTTTCACCTTATTGATTCACAAAATTCGGTGAAATTTTTCTGTTTACAGTGAGAATTGCACAAACCTATGATTGTATAAAAAATCATTAGTATTTTAATAGAAATAGATAATTACTAAAAACGAAATATCTTAAAAAATTTTAATAAATTAAAAAAATGATATGCTAATCTTTATTATTGTCTTTATTCATATGTTTTACTAGTTTTATAGGGCTTACATTTTTTAAATAAACATTAATATAATTATGATAGACACACTTTTAATCTTGTTATATATAAATGAAACTAATAAGATCTTTACTTGAATTATTTTAAAATCAGTTATGAGATTCGAGTAAACATATTACTCACATAAATTTCGTTTGTTACAATTGGGATATTTTTTGCGATGCTCAGCAACAACTTGTAATAAAAACTGTTTTTGTTCTTTATCACAAGTGAGACTATCATTATATTTATCAATTAACGCTACAGCTCTTTTGGCAATATCATTTACAACTTTTATCGATCGAACAATTTTTAAAGAAGCCTGGTACTTATTCGTTGACGAATAAAAATGACAGAAAAATATATATTTTATTAATTTTAAAGCATGAATAATTTTCAAGTCAATGAGACTTATAAATAAAAATTAATCTTTTTGTCTTCATTTTATTTGGTGATAAAATTATTTTTAACTTCTATAGTACCGTACTACAATCAATTAAAGCATAAAAACTATTTTTTAGATCATAAATATTCCTAGAAAAATTGCATTAGTATGTTCTTTTCGTTAGGAAGTAGTTTAATAAGTGTTCATCAATAATTAAAAATGAAAATTATAGAACGAAATGTAATTTAATCAGCTATAAAAAAAAGCTGTTGACTTTTTAAGTTCGATAAAAAATCATCTTTGTAGAGAATTTAATTTCCTACAAAACCATACCAAGGGTTTTTTAATATTTGGTATATTGAATTGTCTATAACCAAAAAATAAGTGAAAAAAAACTTTTTTTGGCGAAAATTCTTATTTTAGCGAGCGCTAACTGAAAAATGAAGATAGAGGGCTCAAATTTTGACACAATTTTTTTTTCGTCACTCTCAACGAAATTTTGATATGGGACCGAAGAAAAAAAAATAGTCGATTTATTTGGCACAGTCTAATATATATATATATATTATTTTTTTCCTTTATATCATAAAAATCGTTAACTTTTGAAATAATTCTTTCCTTTTCTTTCTCTCCTTTTTCTATTTTTTCTTTTTTTATAATTTCACTATACATATTTCATTTTCTCTTTCTCTTGACGTAGAGAAATCTTTTGAAGTTTTTTTTTCGTGAATCGATAGAAGGATTCAGCGGGTTTGTTCGAGCGTAACGTTTTAATAGGAATTAATTATTCGTTGGTTAGAATAGAAAAAGGGTCGGGTTGGAGAAGGAAGGGGGTGGTTGGTATTGAGATTTTTGTAGTGAAAGATCTTGTAACGTTTGTCAAAGTCGTTAATCGTAATAAGCGTAGTCTAAAGAATGTTTCATGAGAAAGTCGCATATTATGTGCGTGTTTTAAAGAGGTTTCACACTATTACTCTTTTCATCGAGAACGCTTTTGTTACGTCGAATGGATGCGAACACCGCCGCTGCCATTTTTACGACCACTAATCCTTCCTTTATTATTTTTTATTTCAAAACAATAGTCAAAAAATTTATATTGAAGAAATATTCTATTTGATTTCATTGCAATTTGAGAAGTGACCATCTGAATGGATTGTACAATTCATTGCTTTGAAATAATTTTTTAACAATAACCATACGGACAAAGTGATTTTTTAAATCTCTCGGAATCTTAACATTTATTTTTTAAACATTCCTTCTACCGTAATAATTGTTTTACTTCATTTATATCGAAATAATTTTAATTAAACTAGATTGAAAAATTTAATTTTAATTTATTTTTATCTGAAAAGATAATCTTTAATAAATTTTGTTTCCTAGTAATAAACAAATTTGAAAAATTTCATCGTGTTTTTAAAAACAAAAGAAGAATTTCATTGTTACCGATAACATTTTTCATAAACTCGAAGAATTTGATCGACGAAACATTTTTCTACGCGCGTTAATAACGCACAGTCGACAATTATCTCCATTATTCGGCACGTGTAAGCAATCTTCAAAGAAAAATATTGGATTTAATAGCTACTACCCCCTGGGGACATAAAAAAATTTGTGAGCTCCAAATATGTTTCCTTTTATTATTTCTTTTTGACTTCATAAAACAAAAGAACAAAGGATTACGGGGTTAAAATTCTATTTCATAAAATACAAAAAAAAAAAAATACCATACCACAAATACAATTTCATTGATCGAACGGAAAGAATTAAAATGTCATCATTGGAAACGCAGTTATTATTAAATAATTTTTTTTTAATCGAATCGTTATCTTATAAAAAAAGGATCAAATATTATTACTAAGGAAAAATGTTGAAGATCAATTTTGGATATAATATGAAGAATCGAAACGATCATTAAAAATAAATCATTGATAAAATTTGGCAAGGGTTTAGCTTGCTCATGCTGGGGTATTAGAAATCTGAGGTTGCCTGGAGCAAATAGGATCAAGACTCATTCTCCTCCTCTCTCTCTCTCTCTCTCTCTCTCTTTCTCTTTCGATAGCGAAAGCCTTTCGAATGGGATATCGGCTAGCAGTATCATGGAGCAACCTTTACGGATCGTACATCACGAGGCACACAACAATCGGCCCGATATACCGTGTCCGGTACGCTAATGCGAGCTCTGCATGGCATATCCCTCGCTTCTGTGTTCTATTCCCCTTTAAAACAGCGTAGTGTTGCACGCACGTTGCCCGTACTCTCTCTCTCTCTCTCTCTCTCTCTCTTTCTCTCTCTCTCTTCTCTTTATACCCACGCTCCTCGCTATTAACTTCTCGCGCATTGGCTGATAGGATCGATAGCACCGTGCCGATGCATCCAGCGTTATCTTCTCGCTAGGCTGCATTAATGCACCTCCAGTTATTGGACAAAATGGTTCGAGACAGGCTTCACGAAATGGGCAACGAGATGCACCCCAGTACAGATACCTACATTCTACGATGGAAGCTTTACTCTCTCTCTCTTTCTCTCTAGAAACTTCGTGGCAGATTCAGTGATGGAGATGATTCCTCTTTCTATCTCCCAATAAATCTGATCAAATCTAATCTTCATTCTTTCTTTCCACACTTTATTTTACTCTTCTAATAAATATGTTTACAATTATTTTGCAATTAAGAACATTTGTAATTTATACGAATTGATATTTTTTTGTATTCAGATAAAATTTAATTGCAATAATAATCAATGTTATCTTTTTATTTTTGTTTCGTTTTACGATTGGAGGATAATTAAAGTTTACGTTGATTTTATATACTTCACTTTATTGGAAATAAATGTTGTTGAGTTTAATACGATAATTAAGAGATTTTGTTTATTTTTCTTATTTATTTTTATTACACGTAAAGGTATTTTTTTATTATTGCAATAAATTTTGATGTTAAAGCGTATCTACTGTTATTGAGTTTTGAAAAATTGTGGAACACATTTAGGACGTTGCAGGGTTCGTTCCATCGCTAGAGAGATCGTACTCGTATGGTCGTACGAGGGTTGATGGTGTAGGTTCAAATGAGATCTCCCGGATATCATCATCGATAGAGGGTAATGGGTAATTATTAATTGTCAGTGGAAGTAATGGAAGCTTGAGAGAGTACTTGAGAGAATTAGTTTGAACGAACAGGATACTACGCGTTCTATCTTTATATTCATTTTACATTAGTTCATTTTTTTTTTTTTAATAGCAGAAAAGTGTCTAAAATTTCCATTTTCAAACCACAAAAAGTTTGTCACATTACGCCGAACCGAGCAGCCTACCGCACGAGATAAAAATTATTTGTATAGGAATTCTATGGGAATAAAGAATTCTAAAGGTGTTGATAATCTAAAGAAAAAACCAAAATAAATAGGTAATATTTTCTAAAAGCTTAGGTTACAGGCGATAGAAATAATTCTAAGATATTCGGTCTCCTCAAAAGAAAGGGTCTCCTGCTCGTTCCCCCTTATGTAAACAAATGCAAGTTTAAACGGGTAAAATTCCGATAGCTGTGAAAGATACTCTCTCGCTAAGGCGTTACAGGCGTTAAAAGAAAGAAATATCGATGACCAATAGGGAATCTGTGATTTAATAAGAAACGCCCTGTAGGATAAAGAGAGTCCTTCCCCTCCCACTATGTGCGGGGTATAAGAGACGGACACCTGACCGGAATAAGGGGTAATATTGAAAGTTATATAGGCTTATTTTAGAGAGTTACATACAGAGTGATATACAGAGATAGATGCATAAGTACGAATAATTTATAATAAGCCTGAAGTCAGTAAGTGTTTAAACCTTAAGTGCGACGATATATATATATATATATAAAGGAGTTTTTTACTTGTATTTTGTTCTATTTTTTTGTGTTTTGTTAAAATATATGATCCATATTTTGTACTACTTCGTCAAAACTGTTATTCACCCCGACCTTTAAACGAACAAAGTTAATGGATATACATCAATTTTGTTCTCTTTAACAATAATTGATAGAGTAAGTATTAAAGTATAGGTATAGTCAATTCCAGTATTAATGTCATGTATAGAGGCACGCATTGCGACGCATCCGGTGCCGTCCTACGGATTCATTACGCACGCGTGACGACACGAGGAGGTTGCATGCGGACACGCGACCTACGCAACGAATCTATGTTTATGTGTGTGTGTGTATGTAAATACGTGCGTTGCCTTCGCAGTTCATCGTGACACGTGCATTCACTCGATCCTGGTATAATGTCACTTTAAAGTTTGGTCGTTCTTTTTTATTTTGTCATTTTTTTTTCCCCATTTTTCTGCCACACGTATCTGTAATAATTTTTCTCGTTGCTGTAACCGCTATAATTATTTTAATAATTTTTTTTTTATTTTAATATCAAATTCTAAAGCTTGTATTAAAAATACGCGTACACATTTATTTCGAAACTTATACAAATAATTTTTATTTAATATATAATTGTAAGAACAGGATTATTCATATTCATTAATTTTTCATATGAACCAAAAATTATTGATTTACTATAATCGTAAAGAAATGACCGGTATTTATTTTACCATAAACGTAATAAAAATATTAACTTTAATTATTGAAAATATAATATTCCAACGGTGACTTTTGTTCTTATCAAAAGTCAACGAAGCAAATACACGCGCACATATAAATATTTTACAATGAATATAGAGATTGAATTTATTATTTACGTAACTTGTAAACTCATTTATCGATATTTTATAGCACGTAGTAGAAGGCAAGTGGTGACGGAAAACCAACTGTCGATAAAATATCGATATGATAGTGCAATGAATTTACAATGAATGTCGTCGGGAAGAAAGTCAGACGAACCTTACACGATGCAAAAGTTAATAAAGTAGGACAATTTAAATTTAACACAGTTAAAGTAAAAAGAAAGAAAACAACAACAAAACAAATATGCTGTAATACAAATATAATAATTGAAATAGTCATTTGAAGTATCCTACATTTATCAGAGAAAAATTGTACGACTGACTAAAGTTATGTGATATTAGGTTTTTATTCTCGTTAGGATCTTTCGATGTTTTTCGTACTCTCTAGAAACCACGATAAACTCTTTGATCTATCATATCCATGTATGTATATATATAAGAGTAATCATAAAAGTAGTTGGCATGCTTTTGTTGACCTAATTTGAACATGAAAGCTCTATGGAACCGAATGGTAGTACATTCACCTCAGTAAAATATTTCCATTTCATAGATTCCAAATTTAATTCCTTTAACTTTTTTCTTTTTCTTTTTTGCAAAAACGTTTCTTTTCTAATAAAAATATAATTTATAATATTCAAATATCGTGACATTAAAAAATCGTAGAAAAATCGTTATCGTTCTTAGAATAACAATGATTATGTTTTCGTTAGATATAGGTTGTCCATTATCGATCGTAACAATATCGAGAAAGCGTTAAACGTAACGCGAAGGTAATTAACACCTGTTCCTGGCAATAAGACGAGATCCATCACGATTATCTTCATGACCGATCGAAATTCACGTGGCATGCTTTCACTCTCTCAGTTAGCACAATCTGTCGTTTCTCCCACGGTTATGTTCGCGAGTTCGAACGTGTTGGTATGTACATAAATATATATATACATATATATTTAATACATAACGTACAAATACTTGAAAGCTATAAATATACATAATACATATATACACACACACATACACACATGTATGTATATGAAGAGTGAGAGTTAGTGAAAGAGAGAAAAAGAGGGAGAGAGAGAGAGAGAGAGAAGAATAGGAGACGCGAGCATAAGCATGGATAATAACGTCATCGCTTCGACGATATTCCCCATATCGATGTTTATCTCTTATTAACGAGTATCATTAACTTAACCGTCATGCTATTAATCGCTTAAGTCATTATTTATGCGCCGTGCATCAACTCGTTAACCGACGGTACTCCGGTGGCAATGTATTCGTGCGTTGTTCCCTGGCATCCGATGGGCATTGCGTTCTCTGTTGTTGCTCGCGCATATACTCACGTATATAAATACGTAGATATGTAGCTACGTTACGAGCGGAATACATAATCCGTTAAACGTAGCATGTGCCAAGAGAGAGAGAGAGAGAGAGAGAGAGGGAGAGAGAGTAAGAGAGGAAGAGAGAAGAGCTTTTCTTACCTTCGATGTATTTTATGATACGAGAGAAATGTTTCCGCTATGTTGAAACTTTCTTTGTTAAATGTATGTATCTTCATTTGTTTGTTCTTTTTGCGGAGAGAGAATGAAAATACGTGAGAGTTACAAAAACATTTATTGCGAGAATGATACGCGAATTTATTTGTTTAAATGTGTTGTTGGTTATTTTAGGATCAAATAATTCGGTATTATATTACATAATAACATATTTCAACCATCGGATTAGAATTCTTCGAATTTCTAGAAATTCTAAAATAACATACGAATTAACGTTAATATAGAAATCCTTGAAAATTCGTATAAATTGTATAATAAAAAGAAAGAAATTTGTGGGTGGAACCGAAAATAGAGAGAGAGAGAGAGAGAAAGAGAGAGATCTTTGCGGCGAGAGGAGAGAAGTTCTCTCTGGTAGTAACGATTTTCGGACAGTTTCAACAGCGTTAATTTGACGAAAAGAAACAGTCAGCATAGCTGGGCAGAGAGTAGGTGAGCATTCGAGTTAGGTGACGCTAGAAAGGAAACTCGCAGATAGAAGGAACGCTCGTTACCCGGACAATACCGCATTAATGGTTTAAATCGAATTTAACGGCCTACGAAGCTCGTCTCTCTTTCCCTCCCTTTCCCTCTCTTTCTCACCCTTTCCCCCTCTTTCCTATTCTCACATACATTTATACATGCATACACTTCATCCATCTCTTTCTCTCACCATGTCCCTCCTAGCAACTCATTGACAATGTGGTCTAACACACACATACATGCATACATTCATACAGTCACCCTTATGGATACACAAATACACACACACACACTCACGTACATAGCCATATAGGAGAAGGATGACGACGACGAAGACTAGGATACCACCAACGGAGAATTTGATTGCTTTACGGGTTACCCGTGATTAGGTAATCTGCCTGTCTCATCCTACTCTCGCTCTTCCCCTTTCTCTGACAACGCGTGTAGGGTTATTGCCGTGGATTTAGTCGAACGACCGTACCCTACGGATTTATCTCTACCTTGATTCTTGCGTACACGAATCCAACGCATCTGGAAAAGGTACCTACCCTGCGTTATCTCCATAGATAAGAATTACCGATAAATCTTCTCGATCTTTCGCAGATTTTTTACTACCCATATCTTTTTCCAATTTTCTTTCTTTTTTCCTTTTTAAATTTTATTTAAACACATTTTTATTTGTTTTCTTTTTTCGTTCGCATAGAGATCGTCGTTTAATTTTCAACGATAATAATATGATTTTTAAATATATAATATCGATAAAACGATATTATGAAATGACTTTTGATATTATCATAACGATATATTCATTGTTTTCTTTTCTTTTATTTTTTTCGTTTAAGAACAGATATTTGTAGGATAATCGTATGATGATTTACTTAGCGAAAAGGGGAATATGTTGAATTAATAAAGTGGGTAATAAAATAAACTTAAATTGTTATATTCGTAATACATTATTGGCATCGCTCAGATTCACGGAATGGACGAGTTCACGAATTTCAGTCCTCCTAGTGGTAGTGGTGGTATATATGTATGTATTGCATCGTTCCATACTCACATGTATGAGCAACACTTCCTGCAATGTGTTTCTAGCTTAATGTACCGCATCGTTGTACCGGACCGAACATTTGAAAAATTTATACACCACTTCGATCGATCGCGAAACGTATCTTTATGTGATAATCTCACTATCCCCTCCCCCTCCCCCAACCCCACATTCTCATCCTCATTTCCCCCTCTTCTACTCTTATCCCCGTTAAAAAGTAGTAACTTTTCTATTTTACGAAACTTTCGATGCCGCCCCACTTTATTCGTTTTTAGTTTTCTTTGGAAACTCGACAAGAGGAGAGACGAAGTTGATGTACTTATTTATTGATTAAAGTACAGAAGGATCGATAACGTTCTCGATATTATTCTGGATAGATGTTATACTTGCTGTTTACCTATACGATTCGTGATCGATTTTAGATATATATTATTTTTTTTTTTTAATGAATTTTTCAGAGTTTGATCATCGAATAAGAGAAACGGATTATTTCAATATTATACGTGATATCAAATTTACATATGTTAATTGAGAATCGCATAAATGGTGCATTTTAATTAATATTTTCAATTATCGATGATTAAAATAAAACTTTCATGAGTAATAGTCTAATTTTAACAAGGTATTAGTAATAAAATCTAAAAATTAATAGGGTTAACATATATGTCATTGGTTGTAGTGTCAGATAGTGTTTTGATTACAGAATAAGATGAATGAATTATTTTGATGTTGATACGATGACAAAGATACTGTCATGATAAATATTCTAATTAACAAAATGTCAGTAGTAAAATGCAAAGGTATATCCATTGTACGTGTTAAACCTTCTAAGTCCTTTTCACGGTTGCCTGATTGGGTGAACACGTACGTCATTGGTTATGGTGTTAGATAGGAAGGACAAAGTCGAAAATGGTGGCTCGACTATATTGCATGCCAGGGTGACATCTAGACGTATGTATAAGTATATTTTTGTGTGTGTGTGTGAGTTTGTCTTGATACATAGACACAGATATACACACAAGGTACATACGTATGTTGGCATATCATATAACCGAGCTTGGTGGTATTACCCTCTGCTAGAAGACCGCAATGCATACTGAGTAGCCATTCTCCCTTTTCTCTATTACACGGTCACCTAACGTATATAGAATATCAGATTCTCGAGTAATAACGAATCTATCACTGGCTCTCGTAAACGAAGCGTCTCTGGGGAGCAACGAAGCTTACATCATCATCAGCTTTTTCCAGTTCTGCATCGAAAACAAAATCAACTTCTTCCTTTGATAGTTTCTTCTATTTTAATATATATGTACTTAGAATTTATTCGTATATCGTCGCATACAAATTAATTTTATTTATTTTCTTTTTAATATTCTGTGGACAAAAGAAATACAATAATTGGTAACACCGATTTGTTGAATATTTTTTTTAATGTCATTGCAACGAGGAAGAATTTGAAGAATTGCATTGTTGATTGGTTTAGAAATATTTGTTTAATTTATATTGAATTAGTTGAATTAATATCGTATTATAAATAATATTCAATAAAAACTTTTCCTATGAATCTCTATATATTATATATGTATATTTTTATCAGATCGATTTCTACGATGGCTTTTAATCGGGCCGATTTCTTTTCAGACGATTACACCGAAATTCGTTGAGAGATGCACTCGTTAAATCCGATTCATTTATCAGATCGACTTTTTTTTTATACGATTACAGAGAGTGATCTCGATTTAGATATCAGTTCGATTTGGAATTTCCTTGAGAATGAAAACGTGCAAACGTTGCGTTAGCAATTAGCGTTAAATAGAAAGAGATATATGTAGATGTACATCGAAAATCTTATTAAAATCGAGCAGTTGTTTTCTTTTTTAGCAAATATTCAAATAACATTTGAGAGTATGAAGTAGTTCATTTACTTACGGAAGAATAAAAACGTTCAAATAAAAGAAAGAAAAAAAAAAGAATAAAAAAAAATGTGAACATGGTTTTGTTCGGATCGAAACACGTCGTCGGTGGTATTTTCATCGACGTGGAAGATCTCGTTCTATTTCGAGCTCGTTGATTCGGCGTGTAGTAGAATCGCAGACGTCGGCAGATCCGAGGCATCGATGTATCACGGAAAATCCTATTATGGGCAAGATTGGAGCCTATAATCGTCACCAAAACGTTCCTGGATACAGCAACGATGCGAATTTAGGAGGAGATCGTTCCCATCGATCCATTTGAAATACAGACGCCGTTCAGGCATTCTGATCATATCGGTAAACTCGTGGGAACAAAGCTTTGTTAACGTTTCTCTCATGCATACTATCTTATTTATTATATTCATTTATACGACAAGTATATGAATTTATGAAATAATCAAACGTGATATTATATATAAAAATTAGAAGTTAATTATTTAATTAATTTATTATAGTTAATGCGAAAGATAATCATACGTTTAAAAAAAGAAAAGATATCTCTCATATATCATTATTTATTTATTTATATATTATATTATTTTTTGTTTAGGATGAATATTACATGCACGAACACGTCGGTATGAGGTCACACAGGCGATAATAATAGAATTATTAACTGGAAATAGGAGAACGAGATTAACGTAGCAGAGTACGTAATGGTTAGTGGTTGCACCCGTTGCTATGCAGAGCATTCCGCAACTTTGGACAGTTTCAAAACGAAAGTTTACGTTTCCTATGTTTAGTTAGGGAATTTTTTCATCTATCGAATATTACCGCTTGAAATTTCAAATAATCTGAGACCCTGTATGTGCCTTAACCATTCACCAACACGGGGGACCCTTTAAACCTGTCACTTGACTCACCTGTCCTATTTTACCTCGTCAAATAATTACTATTTGTTACAATAGGATATGGGTAGCTCAAGGTTCTCTTGGGAAATCATATCATGTAATATCATATGGTGGATATCCCCCATTGCAATCTAAAATGACACACCAAATTAAAAAGTCATCTGAATTCGGGATCGAGGGTCCGATTTTTTTACGGGTCTCAAGTCTTATTACTCTTATTTTTTTTTCCTACAAAATTTTAGTCTACATTTTTTTTAAATCAAACTATTCTTCCTATTAACGTTTTCTTTTTCTTTTTTTTCGCGATTTATTATAAATACATTTAATTATTGGATTACGGTTAATAAGATAATCTAAATGATTTATCACATAGAAATTTCGATTAGTCTTCGAGTCAAAAGTTCCGTCATTCAATTTTTCTTTTCACTGTTTTTATTTTTTTACGAAATTTTAAATGAAATTCTAGTCTACAACAATATTATTCATTTTATTAATATTTGTTTCATTTTACGATCAATCATATATAAAATTATTGTCTTACAATTTTAATCGGATATTTTAAATATTTTTTCCACATATTTTAATTTGGATTTATAAATTCGCGAGAACATAATTACAAAACGGCGACGTTCCGACGCCACAGGGAAAGAGACTATGACGTTTACGTAATTCACGTCGACGCGTTGAAAAAGCTATTGCTTGCCAAAAAAAAAAAAGAAAATAAAAAAAGAAAAGGATGGAGAATTTCATAAAAAGCAACGTGACCATCTTTATGCATTCATAACGAAACCGCTCGTAAAGCAATCGAAACAAAACGTCGAACTCCTTTTCGTATATCCTACGAATATTCCAACGATTCCTTTATTTTTCAAACTTTGACGTTCTTGTGCGTTGAAGTTTTGTACACATTAAAAGAGGAGAAGAAAATACCGTAGCAATAATTACAACGTTAAAACCGTTTTTATTGCTGCGAGACAGGTTCTAGACTAAAAACCACGATACTCTGTGTATATCCTTCTCTTTCTCTCTCTTGTTTCGAGCTTTTCTACATCCTCGTAAATCGTGCCGTTTGAATATTAAGCTCACGATGTGCTCTACCCACATCCCAAGTGAGAAAGTACGGTCAGCGTTGATTGGAGAACCTAGTATCTAAAAGTTGATGAGCTTTACACGTACAACATCTCTTTCTCTCTCTCTCTTTCTTTCTTTCTTTCTTTTTTTCTTTTTTTTTTATGTACATAATTAGTTACTTCGAGGCTATTCTACTTTTTGTTCTGCCTACCCGTACGATTTATATAGCCCCTATTTTCTCACGAAATTTAATATCCGTTTACAAATTATTATTTCTTTTTCCTTGTTTTTCTTATTGTTTTGTTTTGTTAACATAACAATAAATTATTAATTTGATATTTGATATTTGTACGATACATTATCACGGTTACTCGATATTTAATTAGAATTGAAACATTTGTTTTCTATCCTGATATTATATCTTGTTCAAATAAAACACGCGAATGTTTTTAATAAGGATTAACGAGTGTGAGATAATCATTTTTTAGGAAAGTTTAATGGAATGAGTATTGTGTGTTTATGTGTGTACCTATATGTTGGTTGAAAGGATAATAGTAAATGATATATTAGAAAATGCAATGTATGGTTTGGTGCGAGTAACGACCTCTATTCATGCATTGCTATGCATTTTGAACATTATCTCGTTGCTGAATCGAGAGTTTCTTCTCGCGATAAGAATTCCTATCACGTAGAGTAACCTCTACTCAATACTCGTTTCTTTATTTTCGAGAGAGAAAGAGAGAGAGAAAGAGAGGAAAAGAGGAAGAGAGGAAGCACGTGTTTACATCTTATTTCATTGCATATTCATTATTACGTGCTAAGTATGTTGAGTTTCATTTGAGGTATTATATACCCTGAAAAACAAACAAATCTATAAGAGTTATTTTTTTCTCTATACGAATTTAATTAGTCATCTATTTATATGGAGAAGGATTTATTTGATAGATTAAATTTTAATGATATTAGTTTCTAGTTATAATGAAAAGCATTGTTGTCCTATTGAAAGATTAATCATTAAATGTATGCCTCTAATTACGTTAAGGAGCTTATCGAAGCTCCTGTTTACGATCTTTACAATATTTGTCAATCAATATTTTTTCTTGACTAGTACATCTACTAATGAGTTTACAGAAACTTGTGGTAAAATCTCCTTGACAAGTTAATATGCTCGTGTTCCATTTAATTTAAATTCAAACAGCTTAGAAAATATTGTAAATAATTGAATGAATTTCATTAAATATGTTAAACGAATAAGTTTGGGAATAAGTGGATAAATATCCTAAATAATTGAATGGATTCATTTCATTGAAATAGTTGATCGAGTAAGATGATCCATTAGTGATTCGTTGTGGGAGAAGATTTGAAAGTTGGTCGTGAAGATTGCAACGTTAACTTTAAAATTGTATGGATATATACTAACTGTATCAACATATGTATGTGTGTATGTGTGAGTATAGATCGCCGACACATTTGTAGGACGAACATATTTTATTCATTCGTACAATAATTAAAGGTAAACTCTAGTCGGTGATACGTACGTACTAGTGTGTAGGTATGTTGTACGTCGGTCGAGTAGATGAGTGTTTGGAGAGCTTCTTACAAATTAACCGTGAATATTCATACGTGGTTGGTAATGTTAAACCATTGGGATATAAAGAAGAAAAAAGTAAAGAGAAAGAGAAAGCAAACTTGTGAGAACCCTTTTCCCACGAAAGATCCTTGAAACTGAAGAGAAAAGCGAACGAAGTTGTAGAAGTCTTCTTGCAATTTTCAAGAACATCGATCTTCCTTGATACGATCCGTTGTCTTAGTAGTAACATATACATATGTCTTTTCAATAGAAGTTTCATGTATACTATGTAGAAGCTCGTTGATGTCTTTACGAAGCTTTGCGTTTCATTAGATGAATCCAGCGTCGTAATATTATGGTTGCTGCTTGCTCGTTAGCAACATTCTGATATTCCCTAATTCTGTATCTAAACCTATACATTAATACACATATACACATATATATTGATATCAATAACGCAATTATTAACGTCAAGCATAAATATGCATGTATTTAAAGTCTCCAACGTTCGTGGAAAAAAATCATTTTGTCCCTGTCTTTTTATTTATTTTATTCATTTCATTTTTATCTTTATTTCGATAAACAAAGAACAAGTTAAAGATACATACGATTATTTTTATATTATTTGTTTAATCCCTTCTCAGCGGTTCATCATGGAAAAACTAATTGTATATACATTTTGCTAATGAAAATTAATTATACGATAGAAAATATTTTCTTTTAAGTATCATCGAGTTCAATTAAAGAAAGAATACAATTAAGAAAGATAAATCGTATGAGATAGGAGATATTTGTGCATACATATATTTTAGGAAGAAGAATCGAAAGAAAATGGTTGTGGGAGGAGGATTGAGGGGTGGGGAAAGGGCAGTAAAAATGTAACTAGACGTCGGAAACGACAGATCGTAAGATATACTTTGGATGTTCCGTGCGATAAGTCTCTCCCTCTCTTTCTTTTTGTCCCTCTCACTCTCTCTACGAAGAGAGATGATTTACGTGAATTTTACGTAAAAAGTCTTTCCCTCCACGGTGATAATACCAGCTTATTATCGTCGTAAAGCTTGGAACGCGTCGCGTCGCGTTCAAGCTTCCTTCGTTTCCTTCGTATTAGAGAAAAATGCGAATTGTTGGCAGTATTGCAAACGGCATGGCGCCGCTGACTTTTGATATCAACAACGAAAAACATTAACGTCACGCGGTACTGTGTACATGTTTTAAGTGTCCAACGAGCTTGAGTGAAATAATTTGGTTTGTTTCTAGATTCGTTATTTCTTTTATTATTATTATTATTATTATTATTATTATTATTATTATTATTATTATTATTATTATTATTATATTTTTAAATTTTTATTTTGAAATAAAAAAAAAAGACACATCGTCAGTTGTTTAAGGGTCGTGTCTGTCGACGGTCGACGAAACCAGCCATTTAAAATGCACTAGGACACGTGGTAATTTCGAATTGGAGCGGACGGTTCGCGCTTCAAGATACACCGTGAAATTATTTCCAACGCGAAATATACGCGAAATTATCGCTACGAGAGGGGGAGCGTTAATCCATCTCTCTCTCCTTCTCTTTCTCTTTCTTTTTCTCTCTCTCTCTCTCTCTCTTTTTGCATCGTTACACACTTGTGGTATCTACCTACGTATTTACCTACAACGAGGTTAATAACGTTACCTCGTATACTGCATCTATGTGATATGGAAACAAGGATTGTTTAATCAAATTAATGCTCTATAACTCTTGACTATTATTTTGTTTTCTTTCTTTCTGTCTCTCTCTCACTCTCTTACTTATTTTTAGATTTTATTTAAGTTAATAATAATAATAATTGATTATTTATTAAATATCAAAGTAAATAAAAATATGATTAATAAAGTAAGTAAGTTTGAATACATGTATGCGTATTTATGCTACTATTAGATAATAATAATAATAACGTACATTATTGTTTTAGTAATAATTGATGAAAGGAGCGAAAGCTTGTTCATACACTTATCTTAGTTTCTAATAAATATTAGGTAACTAGCTTATATATATGTACGCACACGCACACACATACACGCACACACACACTCACACACACATACATATTAAGCAGATGTTAACCATCGTTGAAAGTAGTTAGTCGAATCGTACGTTGAATATTCGCATAAATTCAACGACTCTCAATTTCTATCTAAAATACCTTACATCTCGTTTACCCAACCACACATACACATAGACACACTTATTTTGAAAACACGTTAACACGCATGCATCACAATACTTAAACCCTAATAGTCGTTAAATGATATCCGAAAGGTATTAAGATAGATCTCTCACCCCGTGCGAATCGGGATGGCTTTGATCAGCATTCGCAATTTGTTTCGTGTATAATGCATGAAGCTAAGTCAACAAGCAGAGGACTCCTCTCTCTCTCTCTCCCTCTCTCTTTCTCTCTCCACGTTTAAACATGTGGCCAGGATACACGGTGCTGCACCTGCGAGCTTACCAAATGTTATTTCGTTCGTTCGTTCGTTCGTTCGAGCCACTCCGCAAAGTTTTCTCCGACAGGAGAATAATTTAAGAGCCATAATGTGTGTCCAACGTAGTAATTTACATGAGCGATCATTTTCATGCCATAAAAGCTCACCGGCATTTCATATTTCGATGCTTTACTTTCATTTAAAAATTCATTTTTAATTATCCTTTGGATTTTTTTTTGTTTTTTTCTTTTTTTAAATATAGATCATTATTATTTTAATATAAATAATAATAATCATCCATATGGATTATAATCATTTATTATATTATCATTTATATTTATATAAAAATTTCTGGACTTGTATTTTATCATTCAAAAACTGTATTTAATTGATTTTTAATATCGTTTAGAAACTTTTGACCCAGTATGTGTATATTCTATCTTAACTTTTATTTCAATAATCATTTACAATAAATTGTATCAAAGAAAATTCGTAGTTTTATAATTTAAAAAAATAGTTTAATTGATATTTGATATGACCTAAAAACCTTCTGTTTTAACAGAATTAACCAGTCGTTAATATTCTTTTCAGTATTTTATTTCAATGAACGATTCTTTAACATTTGATAATAATCTGAATAGTTTTTTCTGTAAAATCGTGACCGGTTCTTTTTTTCTTTCTTTCTTTTTAATGTTTTTTTTTCCTTTTTTTTTTCTTTTTTGAAAAATCTCACCAGATAAACAACATTTTTCTATGTCATAAATAAAATGTCAGATCGGTGTTTTATCGCGCATACGTTCGCCGTATACATATCGGCTATTTAAAGTTATTCGAGCGTATTTATACGTGATTCTCTTGTACTGGAGCTTTATTACGTGCTACCGATTATCGTTCTTGATCTTCCACAGAACGGAGCTTTAATCACTTCGATTCGCATGCCCGGCGCGTATAAGATTTATATCGAAAAACTTTTTCGATACACTTTTTATTTATGTAGAAATAAAGAGCTTCGTTTTAAGTTTTCTATTTTTCTTCTTTCTCGTTTCAATGATTTTGTTTGAATATTTTTCTTTTTTTTTTCAATAAAACATCAACAACATAAGTTTGACAGGAATTCATTATTTGTAAAATCTGTCGCAAAAGCTTCAATCAAATAGCCATCTAATCATTCGGATTAGATGAATAATCAAAATATTCTAATCGTTTAATCAAACGTCAAATATTCCGCAAACAAACACACACACATACGCAGATACCTATATATATATTCATTATTACTCTTAGAATATTCTTCGTGCACGATATTTTACTCTCTCGATTTATCAGGCATTATCATTTGATAACACATCGGCAAGCCACAGTACGCGTCCGGCTTGTCACAATTAATTCGTGCCAAAACACAGAACTGACGTTCACCCTCTACCCCTTTATACCCAAACCCAGCTCGCCCCCCCCTCGTCCCGCCCGTCCCTTACCTTCGCATATCCTCTTTCGCTCTTTTTAACCTGAAAAAAGCGTGACAACAAAAAAATAGAAGATAGAAAGAGAAAAATATAGAGAAAGAGAAAGAGAAGGAAGATCGGTCACATGCTTGTAACTTTACGAGTATGTGTGTATGAGAGAAAGAGAGAAAGAAAGAGCGAGATAAAGGGGTTGGGGGAAGGAAAAACCGCGACAGGGGCGAGCCGTTTTTCATTTCGTCCATTGTTCGAGTACACAATTCGGGAGCCTATTATGGTTGTTATTCTTTCAGCCTCCGACAGCTTTGCCCGCGGTGTATATGTGCAGCACGACAGAGAGACGGTCTCGCACCACTGACATTTGTTCCACCGATACGTTATTGCGTTTCGCTGGCGTGCAACAAGCGGTGCAATATACTGCCTGATATCGCAGTTCGTGTCTCCTGGATCGACAAATCCTATTCTCCTAATCCGCTCTCCCTTTCTCTCTTTTTGCCTTTTTTTTCGTTTTTCTTTTTCTTTTTTTCCTTTTTTTCCTTTTTCTATCTTTTTCTTTCTCTCTCTGTCTGTCTCTCTCCGTCTCTCATTCGACTCATTCTTTACCCGCCATTTTAATCGTCGTTTCTCAACAGTCGCTGTTACTTTGACGTTGATTTTCTTTTTCATTTTTAGTTTTAAATCTCGTTCGAGATTTTAATCTCTAAACGATCTGATTTTAAACAATCTTTCGTATATTTTGATTGCATTTAGGTATTATACATCCGGGATCATCGCGCGTTATTGATCTTTCTTTATTATTTTTAACTTATTAAAATAATTTAAATAATATTTTTCTTTTTTTCGTTAGTTTAAATATTTTTTGTTTGAATATGTCTCCAAACAACACAATTTGATTCTGAGCAATCGTTCGTTTATTTTCGTTTCATATATATATAATAAAATTCTCGTTGTTTAATTTGTACTTCTTGTTGTTTTAACAGCCAGATTATTTAGATATTCTATCCTTTTTTTTCTGTGTTTGCGTATAACGTCCGATTCGTATTAAAATGAAGAGGGGAAAAGAAAAAGGAAAAATAAAAGAAAGGGTTTACTTTTCATCTACGGGAGAGGTGAATTTTTTATGCAACGAGTTTTCTTTCCGCGCGAATACATTTTATCGTATTAATTTTGGTGCCGTGATTGTAACCTCGGCCTCTCTCTCCCTCCCATCCCTCTCTCTCTCCTCTCTCTTTCTATCGAAATTTTATCGGAACTAGCAAGTTTTATTTTGTAAAATATTAAAGGAACTGACTTTAACGATCGAGCAGAGAGTAGGTAGGAGAAAAAAATACAAGAGAAAAAGAGAGAGAGAGAGAAAGTGAGAAAAAACGTTTGGCAAATACCACGAACAAGCCGATTTTGTTTTTCAGCGGTATTTCGAGTTTATACGCGGTTAAACGCAAATATCGAGGATCGATCGATCACAATTTTTAAAGCTAACAGGAGTTTAAATTTTATATTATCGATTATCGATTCTATTAATGTATTTTCACGTTAATCAGATATTTCAAAAAATCCTAATTCCTATTAAAAAAGAACAAAATTACATTCGCAATCATTATAATTTCATAATAATCACGGCACACGACCGTTGCTCGAAAAAGTGATTAAAATGATCTCTCCTAATATCTAATTAAACCCAACTAATAATACCAACTTTAATCTCGTAAACAACAAGAAGAAAACAATCATTATAATTCTATTGTAATCACAATGCAAAAACCTCCCCAACTCCACCTCAATCCCATAAAAATAAAATCCTAATACAAATCTCTCTTTATCTTTAAATAAATCTTACCACCGATCTAAACTTCGATCTACCACAGAAGAGAAAGAAGCTAAATAAAAAAGGGTGTAGCATATCTTGTGAAAGATAATCAACAACCAACAGCAACAAAAAAAAAAGAAAAAAGAAGAAAGGGTAGAGTAAATCGGTTCGACACTATTATTATTGGTCGTAAGGTAAGAATCGATGTCAGCTACGACGTACCGGCGAGTCGTTGTTGCTTTTAGTTCGACGTTCAACGCTACCAGTATTGTATCGTCCTTTTCCCGATCGCTTTTCTCTTTTGGACACGATAAGTGTGCGTGAGTTTCCATGTCTCCTCTCTTCTCTTCGTATAATACGACAATACCAACATTTGTATAAGTACGTATATACATACATATATAAATGATTCTCTGTATATGTATGTGAGAGGGGGGGAGTGGATGGTATGTTCTACTCTATCTATCTCTCTCTCTCTCTCTCTCTCCCTCTTACTCTTGAATGAAATGACTCTGTGTGATGTGTGTATGTATGTGGGTGGGGGTGGGTATGTTCTACTATACCTACTCTATCTATCTCTCTCTCTCTCTCTTACTCTTGAACTACCTCGTATCAGCCACAACGAGCGTGTTGTATCGGTGTACAAACGTTCGCCACCCTATACAACAACAGCAGGGTGCTCTCGGGATGGGTGAGATTTACGAGCTATGCGGGGATTCAACCTACATAGTAAGAGAGAATAAGAGAGATATATACATATATATATATATATATATATATATATATATATATATATATATATATATATATATGTAGAGAGAGAGAGAGAGAGAGAGAGAGAGAGAGAGATAGAGAACGAGTGAGAGAGAGAGGGTTAGTATACGTTTGCGAAACAAGATAGAGAAAGTGGATACGCGTGTCGTGTTATAACCGCTTTTTCTATAGGTCGGTGATTAAACAGTTTAATATCGCACGTAAAGGTGTGGACAATGGCAAAAGGAGAAGGGTTGAGACAGAGAGAAAGAGAGAGAGAGGGAGAGAGAGAGAAAGAGAGAGAGAAAGGGAAGGGCTTAAGGGTGGAAGGTGTCAGAAAAAGAGAGAATGGTTCGAGTAAAATTCTTGTCGACGGCACTTAACCCTTTTGTTTCTACAACGCAACTTTCGTTCTTCATTTTTTTATTTATCGAAAGATTGTTTCGATTTTTATGATGATTATTATAATAATAATTATTATTATTAGATAATAAATTGTGTTTTCTAAGAATTCGAATGTTTTGAAGATCTGAATGATTTTTAAATTCCGACTAAGGCAAAAATTGGAGATTATTCTGTTGAATTTTTATGATTGAAAGAAATGATCTTAAATGGTGTTCGGGTATAATGATCTTTGGGACAAACGGAAACGAGAAGTTTTCGAATACACACACAAGGAGAAGGATATATCTTCTCTAAGTTAACCATTAGCGCGTTGCAACGCAAATTTGTTCGAAGTTAGTATAGAAAGCTGGTCGATGGTGCAATGTCTTCTTGATTGGCAAAATGAGAGAGAGAGAGAGTTGAATTTTCGTTGTTGATAGGAGTGGAACGAGGAAGAAACGAAATAGAGGGATAGAAAGATAGAAAGAGAGCGAAAGAGAGAGAGAGAGAAAGAAGCAGAGAGAGAGACAGAGAGAGAGAGAGTGAGCAAGGGTGTTCGGGTAATGGTGATAGTGGTGGGGGTTCGGTGACCACCTCCAATCAGCTACTATTGCCGTCGAATCGATTTTCGTAATGAATTGTGGCTCGGCAACTCCTATTGCCGAACCAATATTGCTTCTTCAGGTTTACAAGTTCCTTCCGTCCTTTTGCTCAGGATCCCAAAAAGCATGATCACTCTTGGCCCTCGATTAAAGAAGCAATATCAACCGACTCTCCACGAGATTTTTTTTTTCTTCTTCTTCTTCTTCTTCTTCTTCTTCTCTTTTATTTCTTTCTCTCCTTATGTTTCGTTTTTCTTATTGTTTTTGTTTCTCCGGTGAAAACTTTTTAATACTTAACAAACCGTATAATAATTTATAGCGGTACATATTTTTATTTTGTTTTTCTTTTTTAACTATTCGAGATTATTCTAGTAATAAAATGTATTATTCTTTATTCGGATTTATTGTTGTGTGATTTAAAAGTCATATCAATAAAGTGTATAAACATATTGGAAGGTTATTCGTAGAAAAAACGAAGTTTTTTTTATATTTGTGCAAGCAAGCATTGCTTACATTTTCTTACAATTAGCGTGAAGATGTTTTATTTTTAATTCTCGTTGGAATTAGTTTGAGGACAACCGTTGTACTGTAAGGTCGAATAATTTCGATGCCTGTAAATTTTCAATAATTTCTTACCGTAAGTCGTAATGATTATTATAATTGCGATTGACATCTTTAAAGTGCAATTTAATTCTATGGAGTACATTTGCACATTTGGTGAGTTATTATTATTGATCACGTATGTACTTTAATAATTAATTGTACACGTTTGTTCGATCTTCTTTAATGTAAATAATTCATTGAAATTTATTTAACCGTTGTAGGGAAGAAAAAAATTCTTGTCCCAGTGTTTGCACAGAAACATTTAATACACTTCCAGTAGGAAGATTCCTGTGCATATGTGAGTGTCGATAAAAATGCGAGGGCGTTACTTATGCCGAGGGGTTGAAGTTATGCGAGAAATGCGAACCCTTCTCCACGGAATTTCTGAGATACGCGAAATATGTGCGGACCGTTCTATAATGTGCTTTAAGCTACGAGCGTAGATCGCACGAGTTAGCCGTTATTCGGATTTCGGTTTTTCGATCGTTTAAACTCGTCTATGGTTAATTCGATTTACGAGATGGAATCCTTTCGAAGGAAGAATTCGACGATCATTTTGAATATTCATGAAAATCATTTTTATATTAAACTACGTTCGATTAAAACAATATAAACATTTTGAAGTAGACAAATTTACGTTTATTTTAATTCAGACAGATTTGCGCGTATTATATTTTCTTCAAGTTTTCAACTTCAAGATCATAATGATTGTTTAATATTAATATCATTATTTTAATTGCAATATAATATCAAATAATTCCTTACATATTACATTTAATTAAAATATAGAACATAATAGTAATTAAATATATTTCCATTTCTATCGCGTATCTCTTCAACCCTTGTTAACATTCTCCAAACTTCTAAATTATTATTAACAACAACATATATATAATATATACATCAAAGTTCAACAAAAGTTATGAATTAAACTTAGAAATAATATTTCCTTCTATCCTCCAAAAAATAAAGAAACCAATTTAGCATATTGTTGAATAAAATAGAATCTCTGGTGAACATTGTTACTGTTTCATCAACGTATTCGAAAACACAGTTCGAAGGGTGGTTGGCCGAGCAAGTCGAAAGCATCCAGGACGTTGAATGGGGAAGGTGGTTGTGAAAGCAACGAGTGAGTGAATGACTGAGTGAGATGAATAGAGACGTGAGGGGTATGAGAGGGTGTGAGAAAAGAGGAGGAACAGGAGGAGGAGGAGGAGGGGGAGAGGTGAAGAGGGGTTTCGGAGAACAGACGGTGTGACCACTAGATTAGTTTTGTTCGAGGCAATTTGAATTTAGATTAGTTGTCGCAAATTGGTGTAGCCGATTGCCACGCTCGCTCGCGTTACCTGTCGATGTTATATTCCTCGGCTAGACGGTAGTAGACTCTATCCCCCTCTCTCCCCCTTCTCTCTCTCTTTCTCTCTGGCTGTTGTCGTAATGTTAAAATGCGTTGCTTCGAAAATGCGTTTATAAATTCATCGTCTTTCTCGTCTAGTCGCAAAGCTTGCATCGATAAATCAAACGCCATTACGCCGAAATGAATTTTAATCATCGTTAATGATAGTTAACGACGTTAGGTAAGGGTTATATATTAGTCAACTAACGGTAGTTTATTATTCTTACTGTTATTAAGTCAATTAGTTGTTTATCACGTCCGAAAATAAAATTATTAATAAATGTGTCGCAGGGAAGTTGGACAGAGTAAGAATTTAGAACGTTATTTCGATCTTATTGAACGTTTCATCTCTTCTCGGGAATTCTTCAGCAACTCGATCGTTAAAGAGAGAGAGAGAGAGAGAGTTCAGAGTCTCCTATTTATTATTAAGAAAAGACATACACATTCTTATATCTTTTAAATAATAAAATTGTACTTAACATCTACAAATCGTTATATCATAAACTGTTAAGTACACACACATACACACACACAATTTATTACAGTTTTATTATTTAAAAAATATAAGAATGTGTATGTCTTTTCGTAATAATAAATAAGAGACTCTGAACTCTCTCTCTCTTTAACGATCGAGTTGCTGAAGAATTCCCGAGAAGGGATGAAACGTTCAATAAGATCGAAATAACGTTCTAAATTCTTACTCTGTCCAACTTCCCTGCGACACATTTATTAATTGTTATTAAGATTTTGATCGGTAGAATTATATTATACAATATATAATCTTGAAATTGTTCGTATTGCAATTGAATTAATATTTTTATTTTATATTGGTATTATTTATTTTCTTATAAATTGAATGGATTAGATAGAATTTTGTAATCGTATTTGAAAATTTTGTGTTTATGGTAGAGAAGCAATTATAATTTATTATTATCGTTATTATTTTTAATTATTAGATTTGTCAATGGAATAGTACAGTTTTGAAATTGTTAAGATTACATATACTCGAATTTTAGTGACATTTGTTTTGGTATTTTTATTATTTTTGTTTTGTAAGGTAAAGAGTTTTGGGTTAATATAATTTTGATGATAGTATAGTAATATTCCGTATTATATTTTTTATTAAATATTTCGTATCATAATATTACATGTGTTAGCGTGATTTTATCTAAATATAAAATACTTGATAATTTTCGAAATTACTCATTAACCAACTCAATAATATTATTTTCTTTATATTCGACTCCGTTGTGTATTCAAATGAAATGTTCATCGAGTTATTATTATATTCTTTACTTTATATGAATGGAGAGATTTTGAATGAAATTGTTCGAGTTTTCTATTGTTAAAAAAAGAGAGAAATACAATGTAAGACGTCTCGATCGTGGATTAAGAAAATGAAGATTTTCTTTCTTGTATAATAATTGGATCAATTTTCTTTTCTTCTTGGAAAAAGAAAAATGATTTTAATGATAGATTATATCGACGATTTTGTAATCGGCTTGATAAGATAAAAGCATGTACTCTAACTTATACGTCGATTTTCATAATTTTTATAACCTTTATCCTATTATTATCACGAAACTGTTAGGAAGAGAAAAAAGCCTTCCTCAAACCCACCTCCCCGCGTAGAATTTAATCCCATCGCGCGATTTAGGCTCTACCAAGGCTGCTATTAATATCGACAAATGGATAATCGATAGGGTCCGCTCGTAAATCTCAATTCTATCATGTATCCTGTGTCAATCATTGTTGCTTCGTTAACTATCGTCGTTTGGAATGAAACAAATCTGATTTTATTTTCTTCTTTTTTTTTTCATGCATATAAATTGATTGATTTTCGAACGAATTCTTTTCGACGACAAATTTATTTTATTTCTTTTTATTTTTTCCTCTTGTCGGAGCGATAAATGTTTGAATAATAATTTATTTCTTTAATTTCTGTTTTTTTTTCTTCAATATTAATAACTTTAACATATAAATACAGGTAAACACGCATACAGATTATAGTAATATTGTGTTCAAAATCAATAACTTGAAATTATTTTCATTTTGTTTTGTATTTGATTTGATTCTAATATCTTTTTAATTTTTTATTTTTTCCTGTTTTGTTTTATACGAACAAATATGAAGTAACAAACAATGATGGAAATAAAGGGAAACGCTTCAGTGATCGATCGAACGTATTCGTTTATCTCCGTTTGCCAAAAAAAGAAATATATGAGAAAGATAGAGATACAGGGGTAAAAGAGCCATTAGAGAACTTTGTCGTCGATGGTGGGGATATTTTATTTTTATTCACACCCACAATAATCGGCAGTATCAATTTGAAGTGTCGAATTGCTTTTGAAATTTTCAACAACGACGGCGTCCGCCCCTGACTGGCGTTGTTGTTCGTCGTCGTTGGTTCGCTTCTAGCAACGGAACTCGCGAATTGTCGAGCGGTTAGCCACGTTCGATATTTTCCACAATTGCACGATATTGGATGGATAGCTTCGATGTATTGCTAAATGCACGGGATAGTGGTATGGGAAGTTTGGGAGTTCGGGTTTTAGGGGGAAAGCGTGGGGTGGTATCGGAATGAAGAAAGAGAGAAAACCGAAGAAAGAAGGAAACAGAGAGAGAAAGAGAGAAAAAATAAAAAAATTCATATAACGCGACTATTCGACCGATCGACCGATCGACCGACCGAAACCGCGAATTATTTTCGCGTAATATTTACATAAAACGCGTCGGAGAATATTTCGATAAATCGACATTCGAAAAAACGATGCAGAAACGAACTATATAACTGTACCTCGTTAGGTCGATTACCAATTTGCATGGATTGTTTATTTAAAAAGAAAAGAAAAAAAGATTATTAAACAAAAAATTTATAAAAGTAACCCACCCCGTTTCCCCTCTGACCATCGACTCCCCCTCAACCACACTCTCTCTCACCCGAAAAGGAAAGAAATTAAAGTCTATTTTGTTTTTCCAAATATTTTGATTGGTTGGCATCGTGAGATATCAAATTCGTTTTATTTTGTTGTACGTTGAGAAAAAAATTCACTTTATTTGCTTACTTTTATATTTTTATTTATCCGTTTATCAACGTTAATTCATTTACATATAAGAGAATTATTAATATTTATTAATCGTAAGATTTGGAAGTGCAAATGAATATTTTTGTATCACTTTTTCTTACTAGTTTCTGTTTCTTTAAATATTTTTATCTTGTCCGATCTGTGTCAGTGAATTTTTTATATATATAATAGTTCTTATAGATTTTTATATAAAATTAGAATTTTCCTTTGAAAATAAGAAGACGCTCAGTCTCGGCTTAACGATCGAAAGTATATGATAGATTCATACACACACACACACGCGCATTCCCTGTAACTCGAAGTTTAAGGTTTCTCGCGAATTCGATCTAAATAATGAAGCTGTGACATTTGAGCCTCTAGTCGTTAAGCCCGATCCACACTTCTGATTATATTGGACTAGTAGACGTGACAGTTTGGAAATGTTCTATGTTCAATTTTGTAATTTGATATCGTTCGAACGAAATTACAATAATATCCTGCAAGAGAGAAATTGATCTAAACACGGAATGAGAAACGAATAATTTTAGTTAATGCTTTAATTTGTTTATTATATTTCTTTTTTTTTTAAAGGTATAAATAGAAAACGTCGAACGGAAAAGTAGACAATCGTATTTTCCAATTCGATTAATAAATTGATCGACAGAAATTAGGAAACAGTTCAATTAACTGAGAATTAGTTTAATCCTTATTTTAATTCCTCGAGTGCTATGGACGCATATATGAGTTTATCAATTTTTTCCCGGTTGGAGATTATTTTATGTTTTTCTTTTATTCAATCAACATAGAAGAGATTAGAAGGAATTTCAATAAAATGATGATTACTTTTATATTTATTTAAACTCACAAAATTTCTTGTGTTTTTAATAAAAGCATATTTTCCAATATAAAATTTAAGAATAATTAATTAATTTCCAAACAACAATATATAATACAACATAAATCATTAATAAATTACATATAACCATAAAATACAAATAATCCGTTCAAAAATATTTAAAAATATTACAAACATGTGTATAATAAGAAATCCAAATCAATCTGTTCGAACCATATCAAATCACACCGATGACAAATACAATCAGCGTTTGAAGTATGCTATGGAGAGATGTTTAAACGTAAACATATCGAACGAGCATAACTAGAATACCGAGTATAAATCGATATTAGTACAGTAGTGTGTCGATATTAGGATGAAATAATACAGTGATAGAGGGAGACATTCGGAGACATATGATGTCATCTTTTGGATAAAAACTGGAGGGTAAGGAATAGGTAAATACGTATTATGGGGGTATCCATAACGACATTGCTCGCGAGTACATAAGATGGATTGAGAGATATAATAAAAAAAAAAGAGAGAAAGAGAGAGAGAGAGAGAGAGGCAGACAGACAGATAGACAGAGAGAGAAAGAAAGAAAAAAGAGAGAGAGAGAGAGTGTATCTAGTTGAGATAGGGATGAGTAAGAAATCCATTTCCTGTAGAGTGTCTCTTAAGACTGACTCCACATCTGGCCACTTTCCTCGCTCTCTTTCCTTCCGTTTATTCTCCTCGAACGATGCCGCTTCTTCGTCTGGAGCGTGCTCCAAGAGATCATACGAGAGATCCTGTTCTTTCTTCCTTCTATTTTTATCTTTTTCTTTCTCTTACTCCTACTCCCTTCTTTCCTTTTCTTTCTTTCTTTCTTTCTTTCGAACTAACAACTATCCTTTACTTTTTCTTGCAAAAGAGAAAAGAACGGAGCTTCCTTTTTTTTCATATACTGCGTGGTTGGAATTTATGCGAGCGAGATCCAGCAAGCAATAGAGAGAGAGAGAGAGAGAGACTTTCCTTCGTCCGACAGAAATGAATAGAGCGACTGCCTCCCGGGTACTTTACAAATATGTGACCAGAAAACACGCCGAGGGTGCACCTTCTTCTTCTTCTTCTTCTCCCTTTCTCTCCCTTCCTTTCCTTTCCTCCTTTTCTTTTTCTTTCTTTTTCTTTTCTACTTCCACGTCATGGTTACCCTCACATAGCTACGTGTGTCTATCTCTCTCTCTCTCTTCCTTCTTCCCTGTCTCTGTCTTCGTCTCTGTTTCTCTTTCCACTCTTTCGATCCTTCAGGACCACGTTACTAGCATCTTTCGTATACCTTTTCTTTAACCTATAGGTCATGTATTTTTAACCCTTCGTTGCCGTGTTCTCGTTAAGACGTTCGCTGAACAAGCCAATTTTACATACGATGGTACATTAATATTGCAGTCTTTTGAATTTTTTGTTGTTGTTCTATTTTTTGGAAACCAGCAGATTTGCATAATGAAATATTTATCATTAAGTTTCATTCGTTTTTGATTAGATTCGAGTCGTATGATTTTATCTGGTATTGTTAATGATACATATGTTTTTTGTTATTGTTTTCAAACAAAATTTATTTTAGAGTTTTTTTCTATTTTTGTATTAGAAAATTTGCCGCGATATCAATGGTTTAAATATTCGATAGAATTATAGAAATAGAAGAAAAGAATATTAGAAATGAAATGACGATTGGATAATTTCATAGAATATTCTTTAAGTATCTTTTTATAAGTTTCTTCTGAAATTTGTTTTTTTTTTTTTTTATAGAATTTTGTACAATTTACTTTTAGAAATCTCGTAACAATATCAACAGTATTACAATAGAATTACAAAGTTGATTGATTATATTTGATATATAAAAATAGTGGTAGAATTTTCAGTGTTTATTTGATTAGAAATTCCAGGAAGATCAGTTTGCATGATATTGTTTACGACAAACCAGTTTCCAGTTGTTGTTCCACAATTGCATCGATCTGCCAGACCCTGTTCACTCTGAGACAAGCGGACACTTTGACGAGTAGCCACTGTTTCGGGCGATCTGTATTTCGGATGTTTGCTCGCGTTACGAGGTAATCGGCTCAACCATTAATCAACGTTCTCGTAGACCGTAGACCTCGATAGGGGAGGTTCGTCTGTCCTCTGGCCTTATTCGAGGACGGAATTTTCGGCTTTGAAATATTCTCCAAGATAAATTATTACCTTTAACCAGATATTCAAATCATCTGTTTCGAATCACTAAGATTAACTCATTAAATTGTTTTAAGACAATCAATCAATCATATTTATTTTATTTTATTTTATTTTTTATCTTTTTTCAATTAAATCCAAGTTTAATAATAATAATAATAATTTTTAAGAGTAATTGTGAAAATATTCATAAATTTTTATATACAATACTATCATCTAAAATTAATTAATTAAAAGAAAAAATAATCTTATATGTTTTTTACCTTTTTTCTCTTTTATTTTACGAAACAAACGTAAATGTCATAGTAGAATGAATTTCAACCATTTTTGTTAATATAAAATTTATTAATTAAAAAAAAAACAAGTTCGGATATTCTTTATATTTATTATTTTATTTTACGAGACAAACGTAAAGGTCATGGTAGAATGGAATTGCAAAGGAAAAGAGAAATCGATGAGGTATTTGACGGAAAGAAAGAGCAGCACCCACCACCGTCCACGAATTGTTTCCAATGGTTTTCCGGTGCTTTCATTAAATCGAGATCGCTATCGTTTCTCGATCTTGGCACTCGAAGCACTCGGATCGGCACGATTTCGTAACGTTCATCAGAAATGCATGGGGTTTTCGTGGGTGATTCCACAGACCAGAAAAGAGAATCGTTTCTTCTTTGTCGAAGAAGAGAAAACCTTCGTGTAAAGATACTCGCTATTCTGGGATCGTAAAGTTCGCAAAAACGAAATCTGAGATAAGGTCGCAAATTTTGTAGATTATCGTTTAAGTAGAAAACTAAAGCTTCTATCGTGAATTATTATTATTTTCTTTTTTAAATTAAAATCATTATTTAATTGTAAGGAAGATAAAAATAAACGTACAATATAATTATATATTGGATAATAATTTTATACGAGGTATATTGATAATTTAACTCGAGCAAGATTTAAATGCAAATATTTCGAAATTATGAATTCTAACAATAAAAAAAAAAAATAGAAGAAAATTATTCTAAAAGTTAGATTACGTGTTAATATCAATTTTGCAACTACGTTATTATATTTGAGAAAAAAATAGAAAAAAATAAAAATAAAAATAATACGATAGGAATACGTGAAAATATAGGATTGGAAAGAATGTATGGAAGTGTCAGAGTGGAAATAAATTGTGAAATTGCTGATACGAGAGATCGGCTCAATCGAATCAGGAATACAGAGAGAGCAGTTCGTCGAAAACGGCGAGTTTAACCGTTGTCGTTGTCGTCGTCTTCTTCCTACGTTTTGATCGGGTTGACAAATGACAGCAGTCTGTCTATCGCGTGGACCAATGAGTCGTCCTTATCAGTCGCTTCTCGGCATAGTCACTCGATTTTTCCTTCTGGTGTAACGCAAAAGAGAAAGTGAGCAAAAGAGAGAGAGGGAGAGGAAGAGAGGAAAGAAAAAAGGTGTCGAGACCTATCTATCGATATCACTTCGCTGCCATGCTGGTAGACTGATGGTCGAAAAACACGAACGAGGGTAGATAAACCTTCCTTTTTGCGCTACCTCGACGTCATCGAGTCGAAGATTAAGTGGACTTAATAGAGAAATATCACCCGGGAATCACTGTGTATTTGTGTGACTGCGTATATATATATATGCGTATGCGTGTGTGTTTTGGATGTTTATATATAGATATGCCTGTGTGTGTGTGTGTGTGTGTGTGTATGTGTGTATGTGTGTAGATATACATGTGTGTGTTTGGATATAACTGTGAGAAAAATAAAACTCCTGCGATACTTGAGATTTCTGTTCTTCATCGTTTCACTCAATCGTTCAAATAACAGATAGCAATAATCTGCTATTAACTTTCGATTTGTCTCCTTCCGTATTTGTATCCGAAGAAATTGTTTCCTGTAATTGTAAGTATGATATTTAAAAACTTTTTACGAGGTCGATTTATGTTTCTTGAAACAAAACGTATCCATGATTTATATATATATATATATAGAAAATTACACTTTGTTTAGAATTTATTTTTTTTTCAGATAAAATAATATCCATGATACTTGTTAACTATTTAAAAAAAATGTGATATCTATTAGACCTCAGTTTTATATTATATATAAATCGATATATTAGTTTCTCTTTTATAGCATCGTTAAAGCGAGACAATTACTTTCCTCAGTTGTTAAATATAAAAAATTCTTCATTATACATAATTAATTTTTCCATTGAAACGAACAATATAATACTCTTTTATTATTGATTTTTTCTTTTATCCTTCCACTAAAAAATTTTGGGTTCATGTTGTCGACATAAACATACACGTGCTTGCACACACAAACAAATATATGTTTTAGTTAAACATGTTTAAGTGTGTGTTAGGAAGTTTGGCTTATCGTCTTCAAAATCACGAGCATTGTACGCATTAAACGAGGCCGTTATACTCGAACCGCGATTTCTGTAGATCCCCTTACCAGCCACCCCCCCCATACTCCAACTCTTGCCACCATGACTACAACTACCATCACCTCCACCATCTCCACCATAGAACCATCCCCACCGTACTTTTTCCCTTTTTTGGAGCGACGTCTTTCAGAGACTTGCTCTTATTTCCTACCTTATCGGCTCGGATCTCATAAATTTCTCGGAAAACGCGATTAAGCGGCTCTACCGGTTCTCCCCTCTTCTTCCTACCCTCTACCTCATCCCTTCATATCCTATCCACCCCCCCTGCCGTTCGCTTTTCACCCCCTAGATCTACCCTTCTTCTTCTACTTTACGTCTACCAACGGTGAACCCTCCCTTCGGTGAACCAACCTCCTCCTTCTCCTCCTCCTCTTCCTCCTCCTCATCCTCTTCTTCCTCTCCCGTACCTTCGAAAGACCCTTCCAATCTAAGTATTCAAATGAGAGAACCAACTTGCACTCTTCCGCCTCTCAATCTTCTCCTCTCTCTCTCTTTCCTTTTTTCTTTTTTTTTACGGCTCATTCTCGGCTTGATACAGAGCATTTTGCAATCTGATGTGGATGTTTGAAAAAAAAAAAGGAGAAAAAACCGAGTTGGCATCCACACACGAAGGATTTAGATAAATATGTATATAGGTAAATTGTTTAAATAGATTTATTTCAGTTTATTAAAATATTCTTAATTAAACTTTTTACATGTCGATTTAAGTAGGACAAATCGAATACGAAAAGTGAATAGATATCATGGATTTATTATTTTTATCTATCGGTATATAATATTTATTAGATAAATTTATTTTAATTTCTTAGAATATTATAAAGAAATCTAGAGAATTATAAAGAAATATATCGTATAAATTCGTTAAAATATTTTTTTTTTCGATATATTTTTAAACAAATTTTTCTTTATCTTGAGATCAAAAACAAATACAAGAATATTTTCTTACTAAATAATGAATAAATTTATTAGATATTATTTTTATTTATGGATAATAAATACTTTTTTTAACTCGTTGGAATAATTTTGATAAAATGTGAAAAACTTTCCTTCAATGAAGGAAGAATCGAATTGTTAGAAATACAAGAGTTTTCTTACTGGATTCACTGATAGGATCTTGGAACTGGCAAGGACCGACAAACTCTCTCTCCCTCTCTCTCTCTCTCTCTCTCTCTCTCTCTCTCTCTCACTCGCGTACATAGACACAGTCGAATAACGAAGTCTTTCGGATTTTATCTAAATGAACTACGTTCTTAGTGTCCGTACGTATTCTCGATTAAATGCCCAAACGACGAGGAAAATGGTACTTTCCTATCTTCCTTTTTTCTTTTTATCTTATTCCTTTTCTTTCTCTCCCTCTCTTGCTCTCTGTCTCTCTTTCACTTGATAACGAAAAGTTTTTGAAGACTAATGTAAGTAGAAAAAAAGAAGAAGAAGAATCAGAGGGGACAGATTTTTATCGATTTTTTTATAGTCCAGAAACCGAGTTTAAGAATATAAACACTTAATCTAATGTAAGTTCAATAATAATCGTATTATATTTGATTTGATAAGATAAAGAGTTTGATCAAAACATAAAAAACAGAGAGAGAGAGAGAGAGAGAGAGAAAGGGAACTATAAATGTGTCGAATAAATTTAGAAATCGTTTAAAATGTCTTAATTATGAAAATATAAACAGATCAAGTTAAGATCGTCTGCCGTTTTATTAGGGGTTTGATTAAATAAAAAGTAAACGATGTTAGATCCCGACGATTGGGATTCTTATTTATAAATACACAGACAGATCGACAAATAACACACATACACACATATTCTCTCTCTCTCTTTCTTCCTCTCTCTCTCTCGCTCTCTCTCACTGGATCTATCTTTTGGAATATTTCTTTTTCTATAAAAAAGATGTGAAGAGATTCGACAGTGAAAAGCACTTTGAAATTCTCGCGAGAAAAGCGACTAATCGCTTCGACCGTTTCGATCTATGGCCAATGAAATAAAAGCAAAGATCGTAGGTGGATCCTATAAAGTAAATCCGCTTGAGAATCACATATCACGTGACAGATTTATTCCACATTGGAGCACGAGAAAAGAGAAAAAGGTAAGATGGACACTAGGAATAAGAAGGACAGAGATAGAGATAGATAGATAGATATATAGATAGATAGATAGATAGATAGATAAATAAAAGGATAGAAGAGAGGGAGAGATAGAAAATCAGGGATGGTTAAAAGTGTTAGTGAGAATATCGGATTTTCCTATTTTACGTTGTCCGTTTCTTGCTTTGTACTCTTCTCTCCTCTCTTTGTCATCATTCCCAAGAACCCGGTCTTATTTCTTTTTCTGGAACACTCAAATTTGATTTTCTCCATTTTCGAGGTGAAATTTGATAAAAGGAAATTACGTACACTTTTTTTTTTGAAAAAAAGACCTTGCCTTCTTATTATATTATATCTCTTTGGTTTTCGCATATTTGTATTTTTCTTCTTATACAATTTTCATATTTATCTATTTTTAATTATATTAAAAATGTGTGTGTGATTTCATATATTATATTAATTATTTTATTTTAATATAAATTTACTAAATGTCTTAATATAAATATTTAATATAAATTATATTAAAATTTTATAGAAACAATTAATTTATATAACATTAAAAACGTATATATTACTTAGAAACGTAAAAAAATTTAATCAATTTAGAAATTAATTTTTCTATTCTTTTTTTTTTTTTTTGGTGTGGAGGGTTTCTAATTGATGATAGAAAATTTTATTAGAAAATTGTCGTTACCAGGATATTTCCTTCTCCCTTTTTTCCTTTTTTCCTTTTTTCTCCTATATCCTTTTTATATAAAAGGAATGTCACGTTCGCGTTAAAACGTTCGTTAACCGATCGCATAACGTTCTACGTAATTTCCCGAGTAAAACAATAGACTTTTTTTTTTAATTTTCTTTTTCGTTTTATTTTATTTTATTTCATTTTATTGTTTCGTCCGACGCAATTGTAATGACCGACCAGGTTCCGATGCTCTGGCAAACTCGTGAAAGAAGTATTGCAGACGTTTTAAAACGATACGAATTTTCTCCTACGTCCATTACATCCAAACCGTGTAACAAAAGAAAGCATTTAGGCGTATACATCTAAATGTGTATGTGTTGATACGCAATTATGTATTATATAAACCACATACACGTTAATACTTAAAATAGAGAACTTTAAAAAAGTTAATGAGTAAGTGCGGATTTTAATAATTATAACTCATAGGAAGAGAATAGGACAAAAGGGGGAAGAAGATTGGGAGAGAGAAAGGAAACGAGGTGGAGAGGGGGAGGAGAGATAGGGGGGGGGGCGTTTGGAAACACGATTACAAAAATTTACACACATTATATTCGGCCGCCCATGAATATTGCAACTTTGATTCGGCTCTAATTTGCATACTTATCGTGGATTTACATATTCGGTTAATTCGCTAAAGTCCATCGTCGGTTGGTTGGTACCTTCGACCGTGGTATTTAACGTTTATGTCATTTTTCTTTTACAATATTCGGTCTGCTCGGTCGGACCGTTTGATTATTATCATTTCAAAAATTAATAATTATGATGTAAAGACGAATTTACATCTTTTGTACTTAAGTAGGATCTTATAACAATATTATTTGATTATAATGTAAATATTAAAAGCGTTTGAACTTTGTTCGAAAATTAGATATTTAGTGTCATTAAAGTTTTATGTGACTTTTTTCCATAAAAATATAATATTAATAATATTAATTAATTAATATATATATTTAAAGTAATAGTAAGATTTTATAAATAATATGAGTCACTTATTTTGAAAGTGACCTAAGTCCATTTATGTTTAAATTGAGATATTTAAGAGTTTTTCAATGAAATTAAAAATATATGTATATGATACCAATGTATTACACTCCTCAAGTGTATCTAAAATAGTTTAATTTACAATTCCTATAAAATAATATCAATTATGGTTTGAATAATATGTGTCTTCTTACCAAGAATGGACTTAAGACACTTTCAAAATTAACAACTAAAAAATAATAATCATAATAATTATAATTATTTTAATTAGTTTACACGATTATATTCTGCCAAGAATGTATTCGACTAAGAAAACGATTTTAATTATAAATATGTAAAAAAGGGGTTGTGCACATTTTTTTTATTAAAATTTAACATTTCAAATTACAATTTGGGATTGGAATTTGTTAGAGTTTTCATATCATCATCCAGTAATATGAAGGCGTTAGTAGGCCAGTAAGGATATTACCTACGCGTAGCAATCTAACGAGAAGGACGACGCATCCGAGACACCGGTGAGCTTGATCGATTTTAATTTCCTGTCTGCCTTTATGGCCGCAAAGCTTATTCTCTAACGCGTAGAACAGCTTATACAAGCTATCTGCGTCTACTCTTTGGATTACGTTCGTTCGCGAGCGATGGTCGATTAATTTGCTACATTCTCGACAACGATGGGAACCCATCCGTCCGTCCGTCCGTCCACCCGTTATTTTGTTAGTTCATCCATCCGTTCGATCCTCGGATCGATTTATCATATTTCCTTTCATTTTCTTTCTTTTTTTTCATTTTTTTATGCTTCGTTAACGTTCATTTTTATTAGTCGCTTAATTTCAATCTAACGATGGACGAGAAGTAATCACGCGGATACGGTTTTAGATGATGGAATAAAGTATATCTCTGCAGATGAACCAATCAAACGTGTATATTATTTTCTATTGACAATTTCACATACGTATAGAGAAGAAATTATTATATAAATTGATCGTTGCGATATTATCTTCCAATATCTTCGTAAATAATTATTCTTAATCGTATTAACACCTTATATATCTAACGTGCACTCAGGATCAATTAGACTTCAGGTAATAATCGACTTTGAATATCTTGGTAATTATGTAGTTTTGAAAAAAAAGAAAAATAGTAGAGATAAATTTTGATAGTAAATCGATTAAACTTTACGCTTGTGCAGTCAGATTTGTAAAGAGAAACAATGTAGTCGTCGAAAAATGTGCTAGAAGTTAACACTATTTTATTGACATTATTTAAGTACAAAGAAATATTTAAGATCAAATAAATCTTTAATGCACGTTAAGGATTAATCGTAATAAACTGTTGATAATGAACTTAATTAATGTTATAAATAAGGGGTAATGTTAGAAATAAATCATAGATAATTATTTTTAAATTCCAATAAGGGAAGATGTAAAATATTGAAGGTAGAGAAAGAAAGATGAAATGTTTAATTCGCTAGCAGTCATCTCGACGATAAATCAAATGGGAAGGCTTAAAGCTATGATGGCACATTTCATCTCTATCCGGAATTCGTCGCGCGTGTTCTTAAGACGTGTAAAGTCGTTTTAGGAGAAGTAAGAGTAGGAGGAGGAGAAGGAAGAAATGTGGTAGAGCAGAGAGGGGAAAGGAAAGAGGGATCGAAAAGGCCTATCACTCAAAGACTCCTAACTCCTATCTAACGCTATAAGTCACGCCGAAGTAGGAAAGTAGTAGTCCTCGGCGCAAGCCCTTTTTCTGCCTTTTTCTTCTTCTTGTCTTGGTCCCGAAAGAAGAGAAAAAAAGGGCAAAAATTTGATTCCCCGGTGAATCTGTCATCGCATGTGGTGACGGTGAAGAAAAATAAGAAAGAAAGAAAGAATAAGTGAGAGAAGAAGGGGTGGGTGAGGATGTAGGGGTTGGTTGCTCTAAGGAATCAATGGGAGGGGAACCGGTAGGGGGTTAGGATGAGTTCAAGGGGGTTGCTTCGAATCGTCCCCGGGGCAGGAGTTAAGGCGCAAGAGCTGGAAAATGAGAAAACGAGACGGACGTGCCGGAAAGGAGACAGCGACCGAGTGAGACGACCGTAATTGAGAAAGAAGGAGAAACGACCTCGACGTGGGAGGATAAAAAGAGAGAGAGAGAGAAATAAAGAAAAAAGATCCTGCGAGATTGAAACGAGCGAGAAGAACGATCCTCTATATGTGTCCTTTTTCTATCTATCTATCTATCTATCTATTTCTATCTCTGTCTTTTGTCATTTTCAAAACTGTTACTTGATTACTATAAATCGTTCTCTCATTTATCCAGATTATTTTCATATTATTAGGATTTATTATTTATTCTTTATTTTTTGTCATTCTTTCTTTCTTTTTTAAACAAATTTCCTTTGATTTTCTTGTTTTTTTTTTCCTTTAATACCAGCTTATTGTTTCATTTTTTATATTTCTCTCTTTTGTACGAGTTTTCATACCATTATGATATTTTATTGAATTTACTGATAAAATATTTGTTCACGTCAACGAAAATAATTGTATCGAATGATGATAAAAAATATGAATTAATTCGATGAATTATATTTTCTAAAATAGCAAGTGAGAAATTGTTTCGTAATTAATTTCTTTTTACAATTATAAATTTTTTTTTCTTCATTCGTTTAAAATAAATCTGATAAGTCGAATGAAAGGAATGCTATTAAATGATTCGTAATATTGAAAAAGTCTGTCAGTTTGCGAGAGAATAAATTAAAAAAGGCTTATTCTTAGGAGTAAGTAGTAATAGTAGGTGGCAGATTGTTCACCAAAACTCATTCGAAATTGGCATCGAGGTTGTTCCTTCTGTTAAGCTTCGAATGCGCATCACGTCGGAAAATAAACTGTCGAAAGCTCGACGTAAAGTCCCAGAACAAGGTTCCTCCCTACCTCTCTACCCTTTCTCCCCCTAACATCTCCTCCCCTAACCATCTCCTTGCGTGCAGGGGAATGGCTAAGAACCGAAGGTAAACGAGAGTTCCTTTTCGTCGTCGTTTCTAAGAGGATCCCAAGGTGCATTCTGTTCGATGCACTCGGCTTGATTCATCCTCGAGTTTGCTTTTCTAAAGGTGATAGATAAAAGAATGATAAAAATATCAAAAAAGAAACCATATTACTCCTACTCGTTTCTTTTTTTAAAGTTAATCGATTAATTTGCATTCTTTTAGTTTATTAGTATTTGCATTTAATTTTGTTTTTATTCTTTTAATTTGTTTAATTGATATATCATTTTCTTTATGTTCATATTTATTAGGACTAATAGAATGACAAAAGAGAAAGAAAAAATACAAATTTTCCTACTTGCTTTTTTAATATTTCATTGACATATTTTTATTAGTGAATTTTCTTATTAAATATTTTAATTTCATTTTATTTTTCTCTATTTCTTTAATTTATTTTAATTTATTCTAGATCAACATAATATCTTTCCAATTTTATTATTTCAATTTATACGATCAATATGAGATTTTTCTTTTTTTCTTTTTGTATGTGTAGAAAGTAGATACTGAATGAAGATTTATGAGGAAAAGTTTGCCATGTAATCACTCTCGACGTTGTTCAACATCTCGAGAATACATTTCGAATACCATCGAAAAAGACCAGAGAGAATTTTGAGAAAATAGAAAGAGTACCTTCTCTGGAATTGTTAACGTTGTAGATAAATTTGAAGAGAGAATTTTATTTTTAACTTCTACTTTTTCTTTCGAATACAATTTTCTCTCTCTCTCTCTTTTTTCCTGTTCGTTTTTTTTCTTGAAGCCACAGAAAATTTGAAGGAAATAAAAGTTTAAAAATAACTCGTAACGTGACGTTTCGTGTCCCTTCTATCACAATACGTATTGACACGTGAGATAGATTTCATTTCGATGCAAATATTTCAAAAACACGCGAACTATCGAATAGACTCGAGTTAACGTTACCGAGAGCTTTTTCTCTTTATTTTTAAATTTGTATTATTATTTTATTTTCCTCTTTTTACGAATATAAATTCTTATTGCTCGTTCGAAAATGCTCTCTCTCTCTCGCGTGTCATAGAATTTATTATTTATATTTTTTAAAGTCGTAACCAAATAGAGAATCATTATCTATAGTATTCATGCTTTATCTTCTTTCAAATTAAGTTTATATTCTTTCAGAGGAAATACACATGAATAAAAGAATAACAAAGAGGTGAGAGTTCTCTCTCTCTTTTTATTTTTTTCTTTATCTTTATCTTTATCTTTGTCTTTCTCTTTAGTAGTAGACACTTGTTAAGTCTGAAGGCTCGGTAAAGTGCTTCACACTTAAGATAAAAAGCACCCTCTTTGAGATTTACTCGTCGGCACCTTTAAACCTCTAGTCTAGCCGACTTTTTTAAGCTAACGGAACATCTTATATAACATAAGCGTTTCAATTTTTAAGTAGCCTACCAAACTAGCAGGCGATCATAAATAATGATCGATCTCACTCACGATCTTGTACTATTCAGCAATTTTTTTATACATCCTGAAAATCCACCATATCGTTTTTCAACGGACTCTTAAGATTTTAATCGATCACTTAGAAAATCTTGATCACAGATTTCTACGAGGTTTTTTATTTTCAAATATCCAAGAGACGATTGTTCTTCGCATAATCGAATGATCATTTTTAACAATCATTAGAGAATAAATATTTGGTATTTATTATTCCCGTTCTAATCTTTTTTATTACAAAAATAAATATTTTTATTCACAATTACATTTCAATTTTGTATTGGGTATATCGTAAAATCAATTAATTATTTATTTTATATTTTTTTAATGTGCAAGCGAAGTGTGAAGTCTAATTTTTCATTGTTAAATGATCAAAAACTCGTTGGTCTTAATTGCAAATTTAAAATTCTTTCATTCTCGTAAATACAAGAAAAAGAATGAAAGAGAGAAAGAAAGAAAAACTAACGAACCTGACGTCAGAGAATATAAATCGTGTCTCGAAGCATGTAGTAGGGAATGTTTACGAAATTAATAGGACAACCTTGATAATTACATCGAATTCCTTGGTTCCTCTTGCGAGGGTCGTTAGAGAACACGCGTCCTCGTCCTCGTCCTCGTCCTCGTCCTCGTTCTCGTCGTTGTCGTTGTCGTCGTCGTTGTCGCAATCGTCGTCATTCTCTATCGTATTCTCTACTATTCGTACTTGGTATTTGTATTCGTGCACATAGTCGGTAGTGTGACCGGCGAACTGTCGCGAATATTAATTAAAATTCGTGCGAGTACTCGAGCCCTAATGAAGAGATCTCCCTCCTTTAATCACCAGAAGCGAGAAGAGCCACACGTAACTATGGTCGCTTATGTGCGAGTTTATATATTATAGTACTCCACAACACAACGAGATGACAACTGTGACGTCATCGTCCCATAGATTTTTTATCTCCTTTTTCTTCTTTTCCTTTCTTTTTCATTTTTTAATTTTTAAACACTTGTTTCTCTTCAAACACACAGTGAAGACACACTTGTGTTATTCCAGATCTTGATTTTGATTATCTCATTTGTACGATTTATATTAAAAATATGCGCGTAGATTTTATTTCTTCATTAATAAAAAACCACTTCTGAAACATTTTTCTTTTTACTTTTCCTTTTTAACTCTATCTCTCTTTCTCTCTCTTTCTTCTTAGATACTTGAAACAAAAAATGGGGGAAAATGATGGAGAGAAAAAGGAGACTTTCAATCAATAGTCACGTTCTTAAAAATATCATTTATTTTTTTTTCTTCCCGTTTGTATTATTATCGGGGTGAACCACGTACTTGATTTTCTTTCTTTCCTTGCCTTCCTTCAGATTTTTGACTCGGTGAGAATTGAAGAGCTCGTAAAAGGGAAAATAATTAAAATAATTTCAAACTCTTTCTCTCTCTCTCTTTCATGTGTGTATGTATACACCTGTTTCATCGGAAATCATCGAAGAGTCGTTCGTTCCTCTTTCGAGATTGGTACAATGACGTCTATCCTCATTTAGTATTTTTTGTTCCTTATCTACCTCCACCCCTTACCCTCTCTCTCTCTCTCTCTCTCTCTCGTACTCTCTATCTATCTGGCTCTTTCTCGTTTTTTCATCTTTTTTTTTATCATTCCTCGAGACCTCATATTATCGCAGTGATGAAATCTCGAATTCTTCTTCTCTAGAAAGCTCGTGCGAAAGCCACGCTCGAGTATCTTATTAATTATCGTCCGTCGAATGCATCTCGAGCGCGAAATATCTTCCACCGTAATTAATACATTCCCGGATGTTTAATAAGGTTAGCTTAATAAGGCTCGCACCGAGCTACCTTGATGGACTCCACTGTACTTTCTTTCTTTCTTTTCCGTTTGCAGCTTGCTTTGAGATCGACGGATTATCTCTCTCTCTCTCTTTCCGTTTTAACTCTCATTTTTTCTTTCTCGAGGACTCACGTGCCACGGAAAACGAGGCTCGCAAACGAATTTCAAATACTTTTTCGATGAGAATTCAGACTTCTATCTCTTCTCGACTCGTATCCCACTCTTCGCCCATTCTTCTCTGCTACATCTCTCTCTCTCTCTCTTTCTCTCTATTTATTTTTCTTTGTTTTCTGATGTTTTTTCCCTCTTCTTCAACCTCTTTCTTCACCTCCTCCTACTTCTTTCTTTTTCTCTTTTTCTTTTGTGTGCATGCGTGTGCGCATGTATATATATATCTTTTTTTCTTTAAATAAACTTTCGAGTACTTTACCACTCGAGCTTATTCTTTTAGTTTAGATTTAAGTTTAGCAATCGTTTTTATTTCTTCAACAGGATTAATGTCACATTTAGATATACGTGTATTTGTCTGTGTGTCTACAAAAAGCATCAATTATGTACGAAGAAATTTTATTTAAAAATAGATAGAAATCTAAAGAGGTAGATAGTAATTAGGAATAATGTGAGGAAAAATTTAGTATCTATTTTGAATATGTGTTTTAGGGTGTAATTCGATTAGTCGATTCTAAATGGATTAGTATTCTTTTAAAAATAGATCAAACTATCAAAAGTGAAAACTAGAGAGAAAGAGAGAGAGATAACAGATTTGTTTTAAGAAGAACCCTTTCACCCATCCTCCTCCCCCTTTTCCATCCTAGTCCAACCCGTTTAATCTTTGGTATTCGTCCAAATAGAAATTTATTTCTAATGCGTCTCCTGACTTTTCGAGGAATTATCGCAAGACTTATAAAAAAGGTTTTCCCATCTTACCAAATCTACCCCTTATCCCATTTAGTTCCATACTCTTATTCCTTTCTCATATATCGATATTCCTTTTGGGGTTTGACGTATGTAAATATATAGGCGCCTACTATTTTCGTAAATTCACTCAAAGAGTTGACAGAGAATTTCTTTTATGCAAAATGTAACAAGTTCGACTTTCTGCATTCGATAAGAGAAAAAGTAGCTTAGAAAGTAGAAGGAGAAGAAGAAGAAGAAGAAGAAGAAGAAGAAGAAGAAAAGGAAGGAAAAGAAAAAGAAATTTGAAAGAACGAATCTTGGATGAGATGGCCACGCATATGTTCGTATCAGCCATCTTTTTCTCGAGTCCAGTATAGTCTAGAAAAAGAAATGAAAAAAAAAATAAAATAGAAATAGAAAACTAACAAAATGTAGAAACGAGAAAGAGAGAGATAGAGAAAGTACGACCACTTCGAGTATGGCAGCAGCCCAAAGAGAATTTTCAAGAAGCATTTCCCATTCCCCCGTTACTCCACCTCACCTTCATTTAACCCTCCCTTCTGTAACCACTTCCCTTCTCTTTTTAACCCTTTCTCTCTTTCACTCTGTCTATCTCTCTATAGCAAGCGATAGTCACTTCGATTCACCTTTAAAAGTCAGAAACAGTGCATAGAGACGGGCCAATCCAGTTCCATTTCTGGTCTTCCTATCTCAAGCGAGGTTTCTAGTAAGAAAAGGGATTGAAAGTGACTCGCTAAGACGGTACACTAGTTGCATCGAATATCGGATTTGCTTTGCTGTATATCCGATCTTTCTGTATCCATCTTTCTCTTTCTCTTTTTCATTTTTATCATTGATAAGAGAGAGAGAAATAGAGAGAGAAAACCGGTTTTAAGAGCTACCTCTTTCATCATCAATATTTTTATCATACGTGAATTATTAATTTATTTAAAATCGTTTATATTATTAAAAAAAAACCCTTAAATTAAAAGTTAACAATTTTATAGCTACAAATATTTTTCTTTACAAATAATTGAATTTAATAAAATGTAATTTTGAGGATATAAAATTAAATGATAAATCATTTCTAGCTTTATTATCTATATCTTTTTTTTATTAGTTAGACGATTTTGATAAACATTTGAATATAGTAGGATAGATAAAATTAAAATTAAAAAATTACAATTGTCTGAAGAATAAATAAAAAAATTGTAATATATAAAAAAATGTTTATTTGAGAAAGATGAAAAATGAATTTATTTATTTGTAGATATAATACATATGCAAGATCAGATGTAGGCAGAAGAAAAAAAATAAACAAATAAAAATTGGAGTAGAATGTTCCGTTGTCAAGATTTCCTTTCAAAGACTCGATCACTGTTCGTCAGTACGTCTTCTTTCTCTTTTTATCTTCTTATCTTTCCGTCCTTCTTTCTCGAGTGAGTGCGACCATCCCAGAACGAAGACTTGAAAAATTGCATTTTGTATTCAATAACTAAGCTGTCACACCGAGCGGTGAGCTCCTATAACTCAAAGCGCATCCGCCTATGCACGTATGTCGGTGCAGATCGATAGATTTCCTTTTTCCATTCGTGGAAATGCATGCTATACTTCTATACGCATATTTCTTTCTTTCTTTATTTATTTCTTTCTATCTGGAAACTCAATAACGTCGTGATTGAAAAGATTTTTTTTTATTAATCATAATTAAAAATTCATTTTTCCGCAAATAAATTCTTCTAATTCGATTAAATACTTATACGATCATTTTTTCGTTCTTAATTTCGAATATTTCGTCTCTTATTTTCTTTGCTTATAAAAATTGAATGATATCGTTAGTTTAAAAATTGTTCTGTTGATTTTATTCCTTTTCGATTTCATTGATAAGACAAACGCATTTAATTTTTTCGACAAAATTTTGTCTTGAGATCTTAATGAATGTGTCAACAATATTTTGCGTAAAAAAAATTATTGCCGAGGAAACGTTTTTAAAAAGGAAAAAAAAGAAGAATCACGTAGTTCACAATTCATTCGTCGGGTGTTAACGTAAACGGACATTTTCAACGAGTGTCACTACTTTTCTTTCTTGTATTTTGTACAATTTTTTTTTATTATTTTCTATTTTTTCAATTCCTCTATTCTCTGGCTCTTTTTACGTATTGTAAATTTTTGAAAGCACAAGCTCCGAAATATCGTCACTGTCACAATTGGTCCTTTTTTCTGCTTTCAGTTACCACTACACGAGATCCTGAGTTTATCTCTCAAATAGGAAATGTCACGGTACCTGCAGGACGAAACGTTAAACTGGCATGCAGTGTGAAGGATTTGGGTCCGTTCAAGGTGAGGAATATATTTCAATTTTAAAATTATAATAATTAAAATATGATCGTTAATAATTCGCGAATCTTCCGATTTTTTTTTTAAACTTGATAAAATGAAATTGCTAAGAAAATTCATTCGACATTCAATAGGATCTCACAACCTTTGTAAACTTATTATCAGAAAAGTATATAAGAAACTAATTTAAATAAAATTAAAATTAAAGGAAAATGTACATAATAAATCAAGTACGCTCGAGAATTAAGATAAAATAAGATGCATCTTTTGATTGATTTTCTTTAATGCAAAATTATTCTCACTCGATCGAATAGATTCACTTAATTATTTACACGTGTCTAACATTGTATGTTTCTCAAGAAGTCGTAGTAGCTACATCTTATATGATAACAAAGCTGCAAAGAAAGTTTGCTTTTAGATGTCATAAATGTCTTTCACATATACCTACACATATCCACGCATATACACAGGTAGTATTCTATTTGCAAGATGCAAATGCATATCGACGGTACTCAACTGGGCTGATGTTCTTCACGCCTTTCACTTCGGCTTTACTTTAAGAACCCTTTAGAAAGACGCGTATCACACGAGCCTGTTTACAAGAACCACCACCAATGAACGAACTCGACTACGTGTATTTGTTAAATAACTTGTGGGTTGACTGCAAGCTTGCAGCTCAACAGCAACCTATTCGTATTTTCTTTACGAAAATCTTTTTACGTGAGTTTTGCGTAAGTCCATAACGACCGCAATGAATTACGTTGCACGTGTTTCTTCTTCTGCATTTTTTTATTTAATAAAAAAAATCATATTCGTTAATGGTAGCCTCGTAACTTTTTCTCTTTTACACTTTCCTTCTTCGAAAATTCGAATAAATCTCTTCAATTTTTTCAATCGTCGTGTTTCCTTCATTTTCGATTCAAAAAAGTAAACTTTTTTAATTATCGCGCGAGCAACATCGTTCCTTTTATTTTAATCTTGAATTTTATTTAATAAAATTCAAGAATAATTGCATGCATCGTAGTAATTTCGGATGTAAACAAAAAAAAATATAAATATCCTTTCCTGTTTCGTATAAACTTTCAGTACACTAAACTATCAAACATACGTATACACATATATGCAATATATAACACCAATATAACGTAGAGTAAGCACAGTGAAAGAAAAACAGCATGATACGGTAAACATGATTCGGATCCTTGAACTTTTACTAGAAGAACTAACGGATAAACTGGAACACGCTCTCCTTGTGTTTCAGTTGGAGGAAAATTCGGAGAATAGAAATAAACTGGCGTTGTAAAATTTATGACAGAATAAAGTATTTTTCGAGTTAAAATCGTGGACACACGTAATCGATACTGTGTGTTGGAAGAAAATATATCAAAGGGGTAAGGAGTAAGGTGCCGGTGTTAGGGATGTATGATAGAAAAAGTAATATAATTTAATTCACATATTCTACTTTTTCATAGTATTGTCTTAAATATCCAATATATGTGTGTATGTGTGGGTGGGTAGGTAGATGTTTTGCAGAAACCATAAGAATTTCACCATAAATAGCGAGATAGGTTTGTGAAACAACTAAGAAATATCGATATAAATGGAAGTAAAAAAGGAGTCCACGGTTTTCTTGATAAAACTTTTCCGGAAAACGTTATATTCCGCGTCATAGCACGTTTTATCTTTATTCAGGAAAGACGATTCGTCTTCTTACTTTGCACGTCAAGCCAAAAGTAGCGTCTTGAATATGGGCTTCGTAATCCAGAGGAAGTCCGTATCACATTGGTGTGTCCTCTTCGTTTCTATACATACATACACACACACACACACACATACACACATATATATATATATATATATATATATATATATATATATGTGTGTATGTATCTACGTATGTACGTTAGGTGGATAATATCTTTACCTTGTCTCCACTCGATCTTCTCTATTCTCTCGCTTCACTATACTTTTATTAAGATCATGAAGAGCGAGCAGAAATAATACGTAGCTAAAGATAATCATATATTGTCAATTATATTACGTTATTTTCCTCTCTCTCTCTCTCTCTCTCTCTCTATGTATATATATATATATCTCTTTTTTCCTTTTCTTTTTTTAATTTTATATGAGGCAGCAAGAAATAAATCGGTTTTGTTTCTTTTTCTAATACGATGGAATTTGAATTTGACAGATATTACATTTAATTTTTTATTTGAAATGATTATTAGATTAAAATTGATTAAAACGATGTAGGGCGTTCGATAGTGTAACAATAGAATTGAAGTGTAACAGTTATACACACACCACAATTGAATAAAAATAAAATGTAAATGGGACGGTAAGCAAATGAAATATTTAAATGATATTAAGAATGTGGTGTAATAAAAAATTGATCTTATAAATAGAGTAAGATATGTGTATCTATTAAAATAAAATATAAACGAAAATATATTATCGCATCATTCGAAATCATATATTTCAATAATAATAATAAAAAAATTACGTATAACTCAAATAGATCATATAAATCTAAAGTATCTTAGAAAAAAAAAGTAAACAAATGTAACGTATCGTTCGATCGTAAATACATACACACACAGACAAATATATATTTTTATATATATATACAAACATACAAACAAGGGACTAACATAGGTATATCAGAGGTTGATATTTGAGAGAGACAAACACGAAGGTAAACAATTCCATTACTCGAGGTGTCCCAGTGCGGTCGACCTTCAGTCCAGAGTTGTCCGTCGTAAATAGAAGTAGCGTGTCGGTTGATCGTAGGGTAATAGGTCCGATATCTCGGGGTAAGATGGTATAAGGGTAGTTTAAGTGCGTGTTTAGCGTCACCAACTCCCTACTGGCTTTTACATGGGACACTAAGGGCCACTAAGGGCTAGTATCATGCTAGTGAGAAGAGACCATTCTGTGCCTGGTAAGCTGTAACACGATCCTTGCTTGCCTCAACGATATAAAATCACTTCACATTTTTTCCCCCCTAAATCGACCAATTTTTATTTTCTTTTCTTCTTTTTTTTCTGCCTCCATTATTTCATCCCTTTCATCATTCATTTTTTTGCACATTTATATTCAACGATGTTTTTTGATGATGGACATTTGTTTACAAATTACTCGTCATTTTGTTCGTTTTACTTATATTTTGTTTAAATAATATAGCTTCGTTCGATTAAAATTATATTATTTCGTTTACAAAATATATATATTAAAATTTGATACTATCTATTTTGAGTTAATATGAAAAACTTCGTGAATATGAAAGGTACGTGGCGAGGAATTCATTTTTGTAGCCCTTTAAAGCTTCTACATCCCTTTTCTCTGCAACATATCGAACAGAATGAAACAAATATGGTCGGCCAGTGAAAATGTTGTAAAAAATGTCATGCCTCGAGCGATCGTCGATAGACATGGCTTGGTAATTCGGTGAAAAGCGATTTTCGAGCTTACCATCGAAAGCTTTAATCCTCGCTCACGGTACGGCGTTGTCAGCGATCGATTATCTTCTTTTTCCTTTATTTATTTATTTTTTTTGAGGAGAGAAGAGAGGGGACGAGTTTTTTTTATGTTATATTTATTACATTTGTTGTTTTATTTTGATTGTATTTTCTTTTATTCAAATTTGTATTTCAAATATCAGATTATCAACACTCTTATAACGCGCGCGCAATCGCAATAATAATAATTATTATTATATAATGGATAATACATGTTTTTTCTGATATTTCTGTCGTGTGATCGACAGAAGATTTTGTTTTTTCTTTTGATTTTGGTAAAATTAGAAATAAATTTAATCGAAGCTTTTCCTCGATAAATATCTGAATTATCAACGTCAAACACGATTAATGACTTCCTAATACCCATCCGATGACAATTATAGATTTAGATTGTTTGATCAAACATTGAATATTATTTCCTTCGGACAAATATACGAGAATAGTCCCGAGATCGTTGATCGTTTCATCAAGGGATATTTTTTATTATGATTTCTCGAATAAATGATTTATTTCTAATATTATTTTATTTCACTCTCACGTATTAAAATAAATTAAAAATGCATAAACATTTTCTAAATTTCTTTAAAAATTAATGAAAAGAAATTCGTTCACATAAATTTATTTATGTTAGTGAAAATATGAAAAATGTTCAAACATCAACGTTTTTTTTTCTATTTCCAACGCATTAGAATTGTTTGTTTCTTGCAAAATAGTCTAGTCAACGTCAGTAAACGTAAAACGATTCGACTTGTACATTTCTACAAGAGAAAAATAAAACGCAAACTGAAAGGGCCATCGTAGATTTTTCATAGACTTTATTTTCGAGTGTGCGAACTCGTGTGCAATCCTTGTACTTACGAAATCCGTTTGCTATTTTCATCGTTGCTGCTAGAATATGGTCACCGAGAGGATAGGTAAGATAGGATCCAACGATCGCCTGCGGAAATAGGACGTGGATTAGATGCGACTCGATAAGAGAACGTATTTCCAAGTGGCTCCTCCTGATCTTTTATTTTTCTCCTTTTTCTTCCTTCTCGCTTTTTTTTATTCCCGAAAATTCACACCTAAAGAAAAAAAAAATATCTCGGATTTTTCCTCGCATCAATTTATCTTTTCGTATTATTATTATATTTCTTTTTTTCCTAATCGCAAGAACGTTTTAATTTCTTTTATTTTGACTCAATAAGAGATCGTATATTCGTCGAATAATTACAATCTAAAGTAATAAATACTATTATTTTTATATTAATTTCAAAACAATCATATAATGGTTTTATTGATTTATTATTTCTTGGATAACTTTTATTTTAATTTTGAAAGGAAAATGGTGTTGATCGATTTAGAATTGTTTGTCTTCGATCACCTTTGATCTCGATTTCTCTTAATCTTTTATTCCATCTTTTTGTAGTAGTATCCCTTGTCGTTTCAACGTGGCTAAGCTGAAGCTATTAAAGTTCTCCTCGGATTATTCTCCAATTAATTAGCTCGAACGATTTTTCAATTGCCGTTTCGGTCGCCGACTCGTCTTGACTTCTGAGAGCTTCGTTATCCTCGATTCGTTCTCGCCCTTAGAACTGGAATGGGTAATGAACTGAGGGGGGTAGTTTGTAGCAGGTTGTATTATTAAGATGTTACGCCCTAAGAGCTCCCTCAACGAGTTTGCCCGCTTTCGGAAATTTTCCTAGCGATGGCTCTAAACTAACCCTTGATCCGAACAAATCTCACGTATTTCAAAATCCAATAGAAAACTTCATTCCTTAAATTGTATCATTCCCACAAAAGGAAGAAGAAAACAAATCTTTTATTTAATCGAAAAACGATAAAAATAAAGATGATTGGAATATCAAACCTTTTCTCTTTCTCTCTCTTTTTCTTGATTGTTTCTGGGATAATAATTATCGAAAGTTCGCACACATAAAGTTTCATTTTCAATAGCCGAAAATTTATCGACGTTTAATCCAAACGTCTTTCATACTTTCCTCTATTTTATATAATTACCTCTTCTCACCTAATCTCTCGTTCACTCTACTATTCTCTCTCTCTCTCTCTCCATTTCTCTGTTGAAATTCCATCCACCTCGAATCATCGGTGGCTCGCGAATCGGCGATAAACTGGAAGGTTTCGAGCTAGCTGTCCACCCGCAGGACATCTATCGTTATATCGATCGTTTCTCACTCTCAACCCACCCTTTCTACTTTCTCTCTCACTCTCTCTCTCTCCCTCTCTCTGTGTCTACTCGAATCTGTCGTTGGGAATACACACAAGAGATAGAAGGAGAAACAGATAGGAGTTTGCAGAGAGAGAGAGAGAGAGAGAGAGAGAGAGAGAGAAGGAGTCGAGAATGTTAGAGTAAGTTATACATACACACGTACACGCGTGTACATATATAGATACGCATACACAGATACCTACATAGATAGATAGATACATACATAGATACCTACATACTTGGTAATACACGTGAAAACACCTACATACACGTATACTAGAGAAACACACAGTGTACTGAGTCTACTTCGGGGCACCGACAGCAAAACCGCAAACACGCGGCTTGGCGCGGCCAAACCCCAAACCAGAGCTAACACTATGGATGCGTCTGGGTAAGTAGAGCTTATGCAGTTTCGATGAAGGTACCAGAAACGAGAAAGGAAACGCGTCATGCATGTGTATGATCGTTTGTGTATTTCACAGATATTTGTATATACAGTATGAGACTGCTAAGACCGGTCATCTAAATAATCTCTACAATTTTAGAAATAAGAATATATATGTTTAGAATCAAAATTATTCCTTCTTAATTGGCAAGTCGTGTTATAAGGAACATTTATTTTCCCCCATTTCGAATTTAATGATAACTGGCGTTAAACGATTGTATTGTTAATTACGATTTGTTTCTATCGTTATCTGTTGTTTATATATAAACAAATGTATTATTATTTAAATATTGCTATTGTTGGGATAATTAAAAGACGCATTTGTTATATGAATATCAACTAATCGAATGCAGTCATTATTTAAGAAACTTTGAAAATATTCATATTTCAAATTATTTTCCAGTTCTTTTTTACAAAAAATATCAAAAATTTAATTATATAAAAAAAATCCTGAATGAATATAATATTTAAAAAAAAAATAAAATAATATAACGTGCTCTACCATTTTTTCAATTTATAAATAAGATAATTTTTTCCTTTTTTTTTTTAGTTTTCTCAAATCTACGTCAATGAAGCGTGTATGAGTTCTTCAATTTATTTTGAAAAAATTTCTATGATCTAAGGAATAACGAGCTACACTATCGCGACCGATTCGAAGGATATAAAAAATAGGAGAAAAAAAAATACAAAAGAAAAAGAAGAAATACTAAAGGGTGAGATATTAGGAATACCACTATTCGTTCATTTTGAACTCTTGACAGTAATAGAATTCGTCGTTCGATTGAAGTAAGACTTTGAAGACAAATTCCTTTTGATTAAACAATGGATAATTTAAAGTTATTTATCATTATTTACTTCACCTATCCCTTTATATTTTACTATGCGGATATGAAGGATCTTATACTGTATTTGGTACAATCTTACGATCGTATCCCCGATTGGTTTATTGTTACAATTTTTAGTTTATATTTCGCTTATTTAGTAAAAATATCATTGTAAATTATAAGACTAAGTATGTACAATAGTTGTTCCTAAAAAGAAGTTATTGTATTCTCTTTTTCTCTATCTCATTCTCTCTCTCTCTTTTTTTTCTCTCTTGATAAATTAAAGCGATTAAACTGAATTTTCTCTTCGAAAATGTTCATATGGAAAATAATTGTAGTTAAATACTAACTGTAAAAATTTTATTTTATATTTTGAATTAAATACTAGATAGTTATAAAAAAAAAGAAGAAATTAAAAAGAAAAGGATTTCAATTATAAATTAAATACTGAACATGAAAAATGTAATCATTTATTTAATCAAATTTCTATGTCCTATATCAGTCCTTCAAGTATTTCTTTGAAACGATGGGCAGATGAAAATGACGAGAAAATCGTTATATTCGACGTCATTAATTAGTTTTTCTTCTTTTTTTTATATATATATAATCTATTCCTATATATTATATACATATATAATGTATATTTGTATTTATTATATACATTTATATATATATATTTATATATTATACATTTATATATTATACATATATATATAGATAGATAGATAGATAGATAGATAGGTAGATAGATAGATATATTACATATATATCCTATATATATGTAATATAGAAATGTCCTCGATATTAGAGATGATGGACGATGATCAGCTGTTCTGCGTTCATTGGACGGATCATCAAAGCACACTAATACAAAATTTCGAAACACGTAATGGAGGCGACATGCTGGTTGATTGCACATTGTCAGCAGCAGAGGGGAAATGCATAAAGACCCACAGTGTAGTCCTCTCCGCGTGCAGTCCATATTTTAGGGCACTTCTCAACGTACATTACGACAAGCACCCAATATTTATACTTAAAGATATCAAATTTAAAGAATTGAAGGCAATTATGGATTATATGTACAGGGGAAAAGTTAATATTCCCAAAAACCAACTAACGGCATTCGTTAATGCTGCCGAGTCATTACAAATTAAAGGCCTATTGGAAAGTATTAAAAATGCTATGAATAAATTGCTTTCGAATGTATCTAAAATCGTTTCACATTTGAGATTATCTTCCATAAATATTTTCAACGTGCCTTCCGAATTAACCAGTAAATAATCAGATCATCTGAACGGGAAAGTTTTATAAATGATTTGTCAGAAGATTTATACGGTTCCCGAATGTCTAAGAAACATTTCTCCGAGGAAAATTTGCACTATCCAATATCAAACAAAAGAATAAAATTTATAAGAACGAGTAGCTCCAAAGAAGATACTTCGGTAGAAAAATATTATGAAGAATTTGACTCCAACGATATACCTGAACAAATGATCCTGCCAATAGCTACGATAACACCTGTCACGGACGTAAAAACGAACGGTGATCCAACGGACAAATCATTCAATGATACAGCAGACAAAACAGCCGACGAAGTTGCTGGATATACCGTTTGAAAATCCGGAATTAAGTAATAACGACATCGAACAAAATTCTTAATGTTGGAAGAATCAGCAAGAAAATGTCGAAGATCTTGTGGTAGTTAATGGCTTTGTTAAAATTGTTAATGGAGAAAGATGCAAACATGATGGAATTTATCCATAACACCCATCAATGTTTCTAGTCTCATAACATGGCACGTTACCTTTGATCAGAATAATACGAACGGTGTCGTGTGTTCGGTAACAGAAGCATTGGAAACAGCAAACAAAGTCCTCCTTATAGTTCAGGAACTCTTACAAGTTCACTACACTTACAAAATTTGAATTATATTCAACGAATCCTGCGTCAAAAGTTAATTGATTGTATCATTACAATGCCACTAGATAATCAAGTGAAATAATTTTTTTATCTTCTTATTGTATCTACAAATCAAAAAGGAAGTATAATCTTCACAAGTTCATAGAACAAACGAGCAAACTGCACGAGGATGCGTTCGAATAAAAATAATTACGTGTCATTTGTTATTGTTCCGATATTTCATTCTAATCAAAGATAATATCTCTCTATCTTTTTTCTTTTTATGAAACATTAATGTTTAATAAAAAAGAAACAAGAGTTTGAATTAATTTACCGATGGCGCATATACGGATCTATTAATTTGTTTTTAACAAATAAATTTTCCAGGTATGCCTATTTTATATATATATATATATATATATATATATATATATGTATACATAATATATATATATATATATATAATTCTCTATTGAAGCATTTCATTTTCTCAAATGAAATCTTTCAACAAACTGCGCTCGATCGATGAAAAATTAACAATTTATTTGTAGGGGTTTAAAAAAATATAAAATAAATAACTCGATAAAAATAAAAATGCAAATATAAAAACATAAAACAAAATCGAAACGAAAAAAAGAGAGGCAAACAAAGAGAGAGATAGAGAGATAGAGAGAAAAAGAGAGTAGGATTAAAGGGAGGGAGGAGAGGCGGCGGAGTTTTAAAAAAAGATACAATCAAAAATCATTGTAAAATATTGAATAACAAAAAAACATAAGATAAGAGGAAAGGAAGAGAAAGAGATGTACATGGCACGATAAAATAATTAGTACGGGAAAAAAACAACGAAAAATCGAATATTTTTTATCCATTTCTATTCGATTTAGAAAGAGAGAGAAAGAGAAAGAGAAAGAGAGAAACAAAAAGAGTAAAAAAGATGAAAGGTGAGGCGGGGCTAAACGGGAGTATCGGATGGGATGGTTTGGGGTGGTTTGGGGTGTATAGGATGAGAGGGTGGAATGGAGGTAGGGTATAGGCGGTGGGTGGGTGAGCTTTCGTAGCTTTCGAAAGCGATGGAATAATAAAAAGAACGCGTCGAAATCGCACACACGCGGTGCCAAAGTGCCGAAGAGTGTTTCGCCGTGTTCGAACTAATCGATGCGTTAATCTCCCAGCCTTTTATCCCCCACTCGTTCATTCTCTTTCTCTTTCTCTCTCTCTCTTTTTTTCTTTTTCTTTTTGTCTTTTTCACTACCACCCACTCAACGTGTCAGCCCTTTTACGATCGAGTCGCGTCGGCGTTCGTACCCACGGCACCCACCAGCTCGAATATTTTCTCTCTCCGCAGGAAAGTCGAAGAACTGCAAACGGGTGTAGAGAGGGAGGAGGGAGGGCTCGAGATATTTCCTAAAATTCCGCAGTGCCAGCCGCAGAATCCGCCCTTTTTCCAATTTTTTCTTTCTCTCTCCCACTCTCTTTCTCTTTCTCGTCCTCTTTTTTGTTATATTTCTTTCTTTCTTTCTTTATCCGTCTCTTTTTAAAAAAAATTTTTTTGACACTATCGCTGGATTCTTAACCATCGAAAGATTCTTCTTCGTTTTCGCATCGAAAAAGATTTATTTGTTATTACGATTAGACGATCTTTTAATTTTTTTAATTTAATTTGATTTTTATTGGTTTTATGTATAGTATTTGTACTTTATCCGACTGATTTGTAAAAATTATCCGTACTTTTGTATGTATCGCATTAGACTGAGTTTTTTTTGGAAAAGTAAACGTGCCGATTTATAAATAAATTCATATTTTACATTAGATTTTATATAATAAATGATTTTTATTAATAATAAATAGGCAAATACGCAGGCCTCTCATTTAAGGCTAAAAGGCACAAAAAATCATATACTAAATATATGATTTTTATAAGAGTAAAGAAAAGATTACAATAAAAATTTGGTTGCATTTCCTATAATTCGCATCAAAGAAAATAATTTGTTGCAATTATTTGCCTCACTCTTGTATCTTTCAATTTACACATGTGACCACTTATGTATGGATAGTCATAATCGATGAAATAAACGTAACAATAATACTTTTTTATGATAAAAAGAAATGTATTCATGTATTTATATATATATATGTATGGATATATGAACGGATCTGTAAATTTACATGAATCTTTCGAAAAATTCAATAACTTTAAATGACAGAGTGATATTTATGCATGTAACATGTCACAATAAATAATGTGTACATATTTAAAATATAATTTTTATTTTTTATTTCTTTTATTTTTTTTTTCTAGTCACCATTAATCGAATCCTCTAATTATTTCAAAATTCAGAAATAAATTTTTTAAAGAAGCAAATGTTTGAAATTTCAAGGATTTCTCAATTTTTGTCTTTTTTTTTGATTCACGGAAAGGTACAGGTGTCAAAGTTTCTTTAGGTCGATCGTAAAAATATCCTAGCATACTCGTACGCCTGGTAACGATAACTGTAACGATAATTTCAGCCCCCTCTTTTTCTCTTTCTTTCTTCGTTTTGAACGATAAGGTTGGAACGAGCCAACGTTGTAAAAATTTTCATCGCCTCGTGCGATATAAATGGCTGAACGAAGGAATGAACGGTGCTAGAAAATACTAACGCACGGGAGCAGTAGTTGTCGCGTTTAAAATTCGACGAATTGCGAAATTTTGTATCGTTTCAATTCCCGATGAAAAGATCGTAAAACATACGAATGGGAAAGATTATTATTACCAGGATTACGATCGAATTACCACCGATCTTGATTCAATCGGAACTAGCACGGATCTTTCTGAGTATGAAATCTCGATAAATTATTAATAATTTTTTATTCGCGCGTTTTTCCTTTTATTTTTCCCAGATAGCACTCTAATAATCTTACAAAATTAATCTAAATCATTTTTTCTTATTTTCAAGAGACGAACGGAGATTAGAAAGCTTTTGAAACGTGGCAACAAGTGTTCGAGAGATATGGGAAAGTGCCAAGAGAAATTATTTAAACGAGCATCGTTCTTACATAAATATTTTTATCCAAGAAATTGAAAACTTTTTAGCGATTGTGAGTGATGTCTTTTATCTTTTTACATTTTGTAAGTTTCATGTATATGTTACGTAAAAATATTAGATAAACATATTGAATATTAAAAATAAAAAAATCATAAGTATAATAAAAATATGTATTCAGGGTAGTGGGTAGACCATCTTAACGATCCTAATTGAGAAAAGTCTACTTCAGAGATGCGACCCTGCCCGAGCCTTGATTCTCTCCTGCCTCCAAAAACTGGGTGAAATCAAGCCCTAACATTCGATCCTACCCAAAAACCATCAAACTTCTTTTACACAATTTTCCTACCCTACTTGCCAACACGTGTGGCCAGCTTGACGTTTTAATATTCAACCCCATCGAAAAAAAATGCAAATTTAAAAAATCAAACAAAGACAAAATTGGTAAACATTAGATAGGAGGCCTATGTTCAGTAGTGAATTAGAATAACTGAGTGATGATGATGATGATGATGATATTTACATTTTCAGTTCTTTCTTTTGTTAAATTATTTTCTTTTTTATACAATTCAATATATGTATAAAATTTATACGAATAGTAAAAATAATAATAGATGAGAGTAGATTGGTTGGATTCGTGAAAGAATCCATAAAAAAAAGCCCAGCATAAAATTTCATCGTCTTTTCGCGAGATTTTCAGCGACAAAGACTATGGGGGGAGAGGGTGTATATTCTGTAAAAATGACTCCGCGTGTTCCAAAAGAGATGACACTCATTTTCCCGACCGTTGATTCCGGATGGATCCTCACGTAACCTGCCCTCACCCCTTTCAGTAATTTTTCTTTTTTCGCGAACACGACCCTTCTTTTTAGAGTATAAAGAAAAGAGTGAAACATCACAAACATCACCACCCACAGTAACAACAACAACAACAACAACACAACGAAAACAACTACTACGACGACAGTGCTAACATTGCCATTCAGTTCTCGATTAAACGGGAATTGTTACGACGCAGTCGTGAAATTTTAGTGTCGCGAATATCCGATTTGTTCTACTCATTCTTCCTTTCTTTCTTTTCCTTTTTTTTTCCTTTTCTGTCTAGATATTTTCTTTCTTTCTTTCTTTCTTATTGTTTGTTACCCTTTCTCTTATTATTTTTTTCTTCTTTCTCTTTTGTATCTGTAGATTTTTTCTCTCTCTCTCTCTCTTTCTTTCATTTTTGTTGTTTGTCATTGATTTTCTGTCTTTCAATTTTTTATTATTTGTTTGTCTTTCTCTTTATCGTTCATTCGCAGCTCTAAAAAATATATATAAATCTACAAAGAGATTGAAAATATTTCTTCAACGTTAAATGTTACTTTTCTGTACGAGGAAAAAGGTACAAGTATCCTAAACGAAAAGAGAAAACGAAAATTTTTTTTTTTCTTTTTTTTATTTAATTCATTTCTTTTCGCCTTAACATTATTCTATACTATTTCTATAGAGTAGTATCTCGTAGGTCGTTAATTTATCTCCGGTGGAAGAAGTTTTGGATAATTTTTTTCCTCCTAACGGGGAATGATCGTGTCTTCTTCTTTCTCGTTCGTTCATTCGTTCGTTCATTCGGTCGGCTAGCCCTTCCTCTCTTCTTCATCTTCTTTTTTCATTTTCTTTTTTTCTTTTCCTTTTACTTTTTTTCTAACACGATTTTTCTTTGACCTCCCTCTTCCATGATTTTTAGTATTTAAAGTACGTTTAATAACCGTAGCATGTGAAAGAAGAACGGAGAGAAGAGAAAACCGTGATACTTGTTTTTCCAGAACGGGCCGACCGGGATCGCGAGCCACTTTGATTAATGCTTCCTTTTTGTCATTGTTACGCCCGTCATAGGAAATAAATGGTCGCATATCGTTCTCTCCTGCAATAACGTCTACATACGTATCCCTTTTGTAATGTTCCTACGTTACTCGAGAGCTTAAGCGTTACCTACTGCACACACCTATGTGTGTGTATATATACATCTATCACACACAACACACACATAAATATATCTACTTAAGTTTGAAAAGACAAATAATAATAATCTTGCAGATAAAAACAATGTACAATAGAATGTGATAGTTACGTTTTCTATAATAATAATAATAATAGTATTACGAATTAATTAATTTTTAATTAATTTTTTTTTTCTTACTTCGAAGAATAATCCAAGATATTTTCGTATAATTTGTATTATTTTTCTTTCTTTTTTCTTTTTAACATTGGTGTAGAATAACTTTAATAAAGGGTAGCACAAATGGAGAGGATTCAGCGGTATTCTGTGTTATTTTTAAACAAACGTAGTAATAAATCGTAGATGACCGTGAAATCATTGTTCTCGTCCTATTTTTACATGACTTTTCTCTCTCTCTCTCTCTCTCTCTCTCTATCTATCTATCTATCTATCTATCTATCTATCTTTCTTTCTCCCACTGGATGGCGAGCAATAATTCAAAAAAAACTTGTTGAGCCTCGGTGAACGTGATACATCATTCGTATAACGAAACGGTTATCATCATCGGTTTACTCGATTTTGACTGTAACGTCGTTAACCTTGCGCTTGCTCGTGCGTGGATTCATCGGAAAAATCGATCGATTCGATAGAATAAAAGAGAATAAACGAAAGAAAAAAGAGATAAAGAGAGATAAAGAGAGAGAGAGAGAGAGAGATAAAGAGAGATAGAGAGAAGGGTTGAAGGGTAGGAGAGAGTAAAAATGATAAAAAATAAGCAGTACCGTTGGATTATCACCATAAATGGGATGAAATATTAAGCACGATCTTGCTACGAACCGTCGAACGAACGAGAGAAGAAAAAGAAGAAGAAGTATCGAGGGTTGGGGTTGGTTTGAAAGAGGAGAAGGTGGAAAGGAAGGTGGGAGTAGTAGAGGGTTGGGTGGTACTCGAAGAGAGGGCAAGTTTTATTAAAAATCCACGTTGAAGAATGATGGATATCTTTAGACGAGTAGGACGAGAGTCGACTCTTAGCTTCTTCTCGAGTAGAGTCTTGAGGAAAAAACTGTTCTTGAAGGAAGACACAGATAATTGAGATGAGACAGACTTTCCATATCTTTCACTTTCTTTTTTCTCTTCTCTCTTTCTCTCTCTCTCTCTCTCTCTTTCTCTCTTTCTTTCTCTCTCTTTCTGTTTCTTTCTGTCTCGCTCGTAGAGAAAGCTTTGATTTCAGTATACCCTTCATGCAAAGAAAGCAAGAAAGAAAAAGAAAAAGAAAAAGAGAGGGAGAGAGAGTGTGGAAGAAATTTACTAAGAAGAAGAAGAAGAAGAAGAAGGAGAAGGAGGGGAGAAAAAAATGAAAGGATAACGTGGACGTTAGCTGGTATAAAGAATGAGGATTAATCTCTACAAAGTAGAGAGAGTGAAAGAGAGAGAGAGAAAGAGAAGGGTACATTGAAGATAAAGAAAGAGAAGGATGGTAAGATTTACACGGACAATCGAGTCGACGCGCCGAGATAATAAAATTCAGGGATGAGCTTTACGATCGGGAGAGTAAGTCGAATTACGAAGCGAAGTGCCGTTCCTCGCGTGCGAGGAAAAGAAAAAAGGTAATAAAAAAAGAATGGAAGAAAGAAAGAGATAGATAGATGGGAGAGGGGGGGAGGTTAAAAAAAAGGAAAGAAAGAGTAGTAACAGTAATAGTAAAAATACGAAAAAAGAGAGAAGTAGAGAGGCTAAGTTTTCCTTAGGATAGAAAAATCACAAATAGAGACGAAGGAAAAATAAAGCTAAGAAACGCTTAAAAAGAAAGAAGAAAGGTATTTTAAAGGAAAAAAAAAGAAAGAAAGAAAGAAAGATGAAAGAAGAGAGACAGAGATAGAGAAACGGGTTGTACCTCAGAGGAAGGGTATAGAATAAGGGATGAGAAAGGTAGTGAATTAAAGCGGTTCGTCCTGCCTAACGAAGTCAACACGCCAGGCGGACCGGATGAGGCTGCTTCGTCAAGCGGAGACTGTCGTAACAAGCGTAATCTTATAAGACGGGTGAGAGGGCGAGGGTCAATTCTAGAGGGTAGAGAACCGTTGCTCGGAGAAATCTAAAGAGAGAGAGAGAGAGAGAGAGAAAGAGATAAAGAAAGTTCTTCTTAGTCGGTAAAAACCTCAGACCACGAGAATTCGAGTTATGCTTCTTTCCTGCTTTGGGACCACCCCTTTTCACCTCCCATTTCTTCCTCCCCCCGCCACTGTTTTACTTCCGTTCCTCTTTCCACTCGCCATTAAAATGATAAAATAATGTTTGCCATGGTAAGTGGCACTAAAGCCAGCCGCTTAACCACTCCCCTCCACTTTCAAGTTTTCTTCATCCTCCTCTCCCCACCCTCTCCCACTCCTTCTCTCTTTTTCTCTTCTCTTCAAGTCAACCCCTCGACTTTGTACCATCTTGTCGAACCACTTGACTCACGCTCGTTCACCCCCGGTGCTAATTTACGAACGCCGTACTCGACGTGCCGACGAGTAATCGATTTAAGCGAGGTAAATGGTGGGGGTGGGGGATTGGTAGCTTTATGGAGGTTTAAGGGGGCCGGGAGGTTCAAGGAGAAGCTTAGATCTACTAAGAAACGGACAAGGGATGAGTTTCCTTATCACGACACGATAATGTTGTAATCATTCAGTGTGTTCATTGTTTTATGTGTTGTTAAGAAACGATCAAAGTTGTGATTAACCACTACCCAATCTATATTATCATCCTCTTGGGTTCTATTTACCTTGACGTCTAATTAATTGTGATAAGTGACGGCCTTGTCGTGTTCAGATTCGATTTAATTAGTCGATTCGATCTAATTAGTTGACGAGAAAATTTGGGACATTGGTTTATCAATATCTTCATCTCGTCGGTTGGTAATTTGTCTTATTTATTGGGAATTTTAATTACACGTTTCTTAGATCGATTGATAAATGAGGATAATGATATCTTCTTCTTTCTTTTTACGTAGATAATAGGTATTATGTTATTCTTTTTATAATTAAAATAAAAAGCTTAGAAAGATTATTTCACAATCAATATTTAAAAACTATTTTATTTCCATTAATATTTATCATTATTTTTGAATATATTACAATATTACTTATTAAAATTAATTGTAAGAATAAAATATATTTTCAACTAAATAAAAAGATATATTAAAGTTTAAACCCTTTATTAACCGATTAAACGGCTTTTCGGTTTATCAATGTTCGTTGGCTTTCTTTTAATTTTATTTTCTCTTTCTTTTTGCGAATAAATATTTACTTAAAATTATACGCATAGAATATTTAATTTAATTAATATTTAGATATTGACCAGTGTGTAACGTAGGATCGATAATTATTTAACAAAGAACAAAAATCTAAAATGTTTCAGTGATCCTTAAGAATAGGAGGGAAGATAAAATCTAGGGTGGTAGGTGGGGATAAAAAAGAAGGAAAAAAATTTCTACCTTTAACGACACGTGTAAATCTTAGGGATTCCTATTACCGTTTTTATCTGGAACGTTGTTCGACGATCTCTCGTATTCCCTGACCGTATTTCCCTGCAGCGAATTTAGTACTCCCACGCGTGGCTGTTTGATCTCGTACTTCATTCAGGCCACTGTAAACGCGCGCGTGTCTGTAAATAATTCTATGGAATCGAGCGGTCCTGTTTTCAGCACATAAAATCAGAGAAGAGAATCTGATGCGTATATGAACCCATTCCCCGCCCATTTCCCTTTTTTTTCCCTTCATAAATCTAAGACATACAGTTTTCTTTCTAAAGATTTTATCGTCAAAAATATTAGACTTAGGATAAAAAAAAAAGAAAGAAAAAGAAAAAGATTCTTTTCTTGCGTACAACATTATTTTATCTAATACTTTTTATCATTAAAAAACAAACAAAAGAAAACGCTATTATAGATCTACGTCGTATAAAGAAGTATAGAATAATTTATTGAAAGATAATTTTTAACAGATTACGATTTCTTAAATGAAAATAAAATACAGTAAGAAAAAAGAAAAAAATAAATAAAAAAAAAAGAAAAAAAGAAAATTGATGTCAAATTCAAAAGGATAAACTTGACCCGTGTTGAACAGGAGTCTTCGAAGGATATCTTTCATCTCATTCCTTCTTTTTTTTTCGATCCCTTTTTCAGTACCTTCTTAAATCCATCGAAGATCTCAAAGGTCCCCATCGAAGAAGTTAGAAAAGACGAAGTAGTAGTAGAGTCGGCTTTAACGGTTCGATTAGCACGGACATATCGAAACACTTTTCAGCACTTTGGCGTAGAAAGACGTTCAGGGATTCCAGTTATCTCTATCTTTTACTTTATCGAGTAAATACTACGTATCTGTACTCCGTCTCTTACTATCTTCCTTTCTCAGTATTATTGAACGATGTGCGTTCCCATAGTATCTACACTTTCTGTCATCTATATATTTACATTAAAAGCAATGCAAAAGAGAGAGAGAGAGCGAGAGAGAGAGAGAGATTGGTGTCAGCACGGGTGCCTTTTGAAAGGGTAGCAATTACCCCATCCACGATGCTAAACTCTAGTTGTCCTCACGAGCTACGTAAAACGTCCGTTCACTTGCTGAACAGAGAAAAAGAGAAAGAAAAATGAGCAAAAAGAGTGAGTGTGTGTGTGAGATATATAGTTATACAATAAGAAAGACAGAGAAAAAAGGTTAAAGAAAAAGAGAAAATGCGTAGAAAAAAAAGGAGACTAGAAAGGGTTGAAGTAGTAAGCTTTCGAGAGTGATAAGGAGAGAGAAAATATACGGGGCTCATTAAACTGGGAATGCTGATTGCGTTAGCCCTGGGCAAGTAATTCCATCCCACTCTCTCGCTAAACGACCCTGCATTTTCGTTTCTACAATCTACTCACCGTGCGTAACTGAGAGAGAGAGAGAGAGAGAGAGAGAGAGAGAGAGAGAGAGAGAGAGAGAGAGAGAGAGAGAGAGAGAGAGAGGATATAAACGTGCAAGTACATTTACTCCTCCTCTTTGTCTATCTCTATCATACGTGTCTGTGTATGTGTTTGTGTATGTGTGTGTGAAAACGCGTACGAAGCCGTTCGGTGCGATCGAAAAGCACAGCGATAACGCGAAGTCTCTAACCCAATAGGTAACCCCTACCACCCCATTCCACCTTCCCACTCGTTCCTCCCACCCGTTTATCCCTCCTTCGTTTCCTTCCTATTCTCTTTTGCTCTCTAACCTTCCTCTTAATTACCGAGGAACTTTTCAATTAGAGTCCTAGCAGACGTCGAATTCGCTTCGCTTTCTATTCGCGACCGATTCTCCCAGGAACGAGGAAACCGTTCGCCATCTTTGACCGAATTGCACTTTCGTTTCTTTTTTCTAGCTCGATCTTCCTCTCCCTCTTTTTTACTTCATTTTTTTTTTTTTTATTTTATTTTTTCTTCTCTCGCTTCATCAGCGTGCGATTACGATGATTACATCGTAATACATCGTCGTACATTGGTAGATAAATACGTACGTAACCGTGTGCAAGCGTAAAATTTTTATTTATTTCTTTAACGGAATTTGAAGGGAATCTTACAATGCGTTTTAGTCGCGTAGATTAATGGATAATTATATTTTTATTCTTTTTTTAGTCATAAAAACCTAATGTGCGATTAAATACATGCCGAAAAATCTGCATTTGATAAATAGACATTTCCTTTCCTATTGTTTTTCCTTTCGCGTTTTTATTTTCATAAAAAATATATATTTTTCACGGATTAATCGTACACAAGGGGGGATGTTGTTTGGAATGAAGTTATAACGTACGATTATGTCTTATTTACGATACAGTTAACTAGATAAAATTGTGTTTGGTTTGGTCACGCAGCATCCGAAAATCCTTTCGTTTCGTTTCGTTTCGTTTCGTTTGCCAGTCAGGAGAGATAGAAAGAGAGAGAGAAAGAGAGAAAGAAAAAAAAACAGAGAGAGAGAGAGAGAGAGAGAGAGAAAGAGAATTCGAAACGGCATTTTGCTCGGTCATTAAAAAGCTTTCAACCTGGGAACGAACCGTGCGTCACGTTCCGCACGTCTCGCCTACGAAACCTCCGCGTGTCCAGAGAAAAATGTTTCGCCGGCCGCAGGATGTATCCGCCTGCGGGAAAAAAAAGAGAAACGTCGAACGTTTCCGCCGTCGTTTCCGCCCTCGCTGATGTAGGTGGTAGGGGTGGTGGTCTAGGGGTGGTAGTAGTCGTGGTCGTTGGTGGTGCTGATGCCTCTGCTTCGGAATCGTCCTTTCTCTCTCACTCTATCTCTCTCTCTCTCTCTCTCTCTCTCTCTCACCCTCTCTCTCTTTTTCTCTTTTTTCTCTTTTTCTCTCTTGTTTTTTTCGATCGCTAGTTGTGTCGAAATTAGAGAGATTTTCTATCTCCTCACCTCTACAGACACTACGGGCACGAGGAATCAAAAAAAAGGAAAAATAAAAAAATAAAAAATAAAAAAGTGTTATTCGATCCGACGTTAACGTGTTTACGATTATTTTTTAAATTAAATTCTTTCCGCGATATATTAATTTCGCAAAAATTTGATGATACTCTGTACTGGAAGGTCGGCGGAGAAATAGAGACGAGAGAAAAATATATTTTAATATTTGGTGAAAGTTATTTGATCGTGTTTACTTTTGTTACAGTAAAAAGTAGATAGGAAAAGAAAAAGTTTTGTTTATAATTTAGCCCAGTCAACGCGGGCCATACCCGGAACTTTTCTTGTTATGCTTCAAAATTTGATCTAAGAGTAAGTTGACGACGCTGAATCGAATGGTGCTAATTATAATAAAATCAGCAACCGGCATCTTGGGGAAAAAGGGTAAAAAAGGGTAAAATATAGCCTTATCTTAGAATCTAGGCATTTAATCGAAAAAGTTTCAAACAAAAGTTGTAGAGAATTAAAATATACATAAAAAATGTTCTATGAGTTATCTTCGTATTTTCAAAATAAGCGAATAAAATTGGATTGAAGATGGGAACAAAATTTTAAGAGTGGGAGAAAGCAAGCTTATCCCTCCGTCGCGTTTACACGCGAGCGAGCTAGTATGCATGCGAGCGTCCGTGTGCACTAATACACAAACGAAGGATCTTCGGCAATCTTCGGGACTCTCGGTCTTGAATGAAAGTGCGAGTGAGAGAACAAACCAATATTTCTCTCTTTTTATTTATCATGTTTTATTTATTCTTAAAAAAATTTATATCGTTAGTGCAAAATTTGAAAAAAATCTGAGGTGGGACTCACTGACCGTCTCCTTGTTAAGGATAGAAAAACTTAGAAAAAAATAATTCCCCCAAAGAATCGAACGTTAAATACCCAGCGCGAGAAGCAAAGACGTTACTCCTTACGCTAACGCACCACTTAGTAATTGTTCAATTTATTTCGTACAATTCTTAAGACTTCGAAGATGAATCAGAATGCATTACTATTTTCTTATAACATAATAAAAATGAATTAAAATTATGTATAGACTAAAAATAAATTCCACGTTTTTAGAATATCCTTTCATATATATCTTGAATTAATTTTATGTGTGGATATAAAATTCTTCTTTTTCAAATATGTATTTAATTTGATACACTAATAAATTTTTACGAGATAAAAAGTCAGTAATTTAGAATTTTATAAAATAAATAATTTAATAGGAAAAATATTTAAATTTTAAATTTCGTCTTAAAAGAATACGTATTCAATTTGATATACAAATAAATTTTTGTGAGACAAAGAATTTATATCAATTAATTATTCTAATTAATTTTATGGCGAGACACAAAATTAATTCATTATTTTTACTCTCAACTAAATAATAATAGTTTCTGTTAAAATGAATTATTTTTTTTTTACTCAAGGTTCATTATTTTTGACAATAAATAAAGAAACGGCGTGCCATAAGCATCAAGATTCGATTTAAAAATGCCGCGCTTATACGCCGATATATAGAGATATACAAAACGCTCGACGCACGATGGCCAAAACGAAAATTCTCGCTACCGAAAGAAAAAATAGAAAGAGAGAAATATCGGTTTTCTTTCTCACTCGCACTCGTATACAAAACGCTCGACGCTCGATGGCCAAGACGTAAAATTCTCGCTACCGAAAGAAAAAATATAAAAAGAGAAATATCAGAAGGCTCAACAATCAATGGCCAAGGACAATAATACTCGTTATCGCATGATAAATAAAAAGAGAGAAATATTGGTTTGTTCTCTCACTCGCACTTTCATTCAAGACCGAGAGTCCCGAAGATTGCCGAAGATCCTTCGTTTGTGAATTAGTGCACACGGACGCTCGCACGCATACTAGCTCGCTCGCGTGTAAAACGCGACGGAGGGATAAGCTTGCTTTCTCCCACTCTTAAAATTTTGTTCCCATCTTCAATCCAATTTTATTCGCTTATTTTGAAAATACGAAGATAACTCATAGAACATTTTTTATGTATATTTTAATTCTCTACAACTTTTGTTTGAAACTTTTTTCGATTAAATGCCTAGATTCTAAGATAAGGCTATATTTTACCCTTTTTTACCCTTTTTCCCCAAGATGCCGGTTGCTGATTTTATTATAATTAGCACCATTCGATTCAGCGTCGTCAACTTACCCTTAGATCAAATTTTGAAGCATAAACAAGAAAAGTTCCGGGTATGGCCTGCGTTGACTGGGCTAATTATACATGAAAAATAATGGTAATAATTTTTAATTTGATTCAAATTACATAAAGAAGGTTATTAATGATTGAAAAGATTTATTTTTAAGAAATTCATAAGTCAAAATTTACATCAAATACGAAATAGGCCCGTACTTATTAATTATTTAACAAATTGTATTTATTATAATTGTTGAAATATTAAATTTATTTAGTCAAAAGAGAGAGTGTATTGGTATGTGTGAGATAAGATTGTCTGAAAACTAAATACGACTTCTTTGACAGGTAAGAGTGTTTTAGGTTGTCAGGCGACACCACTTGAGATAATCGTCAGATGTGTGGTCGTACCGAAACCTTTGGTATATTATCGATTCGGAAGGAAAGAAAAGTCTAGAACCTTCACGATTGAGAATGGTCAAGAAACTTCGAGAAATGATGCAATGAAAGAACAAATGATGATAGAGGAGATAATGAGTATGTATAGGCGACTGAAAGGATCAGCGTTACATCGTCGTCGTACGTTTGTTCGTTCGTTATTATATTCTAATATTGTACTGTATCTACATGATGGGTGTGTATATGCATTAGTGGTTTATAGTAAAGATATAATAAATACAATAATATCCTCATTATTATTAATCATAATAATAATATTTGAATATGTAGATATAAAGAGGGTACTTTTTCCTTAAAAATGATACAGGCTGCAAATCTCTACGACTTTTCGTTTTGAAGATATGATCTTTTGATATTTCTCATTCATAATCACAATGAATGGTGGCGTGAGTACGAGCAGTAGTAAATAGTAAAAAGTATTTACGCCGAGAGAGAACAGCTGATGAGTGTCGCGTAAATTCCTGGAATTTATGTAGGTCCTTATGCCAATTTATTCATTCATGGAAATTATATAGGTCAACGTACTTATTTTTTTTTTCTTATTTAAACATGAAATATCTCAGGAATTAACAATCGTAGAGACTTCAAATAAGTAACGTTTTAAATGGTATATATATATTTAATTATTTATCAATCAATTGTTATTAACAATTGTTATAAACAATTTACTATAAACAATTCTCAAAAAAGAGGATTTTTTTTACATACATTATAAAATTTCAGTATATACAAATGCATATTGTAACAATTTGTTATAAACAATTTGTTATAAACAATTTGTTATAAACTATTTGTAATAAGCAATTTTGGTAAAAAATTTTGTTGAAAGCAAAGAAAGATATGTAATTTAAATGACCTAGATAAACGGACGCACATAGATTAATTTACCAATATGTTATAGACAAATTTTCAAAAATTATTAACAAAAATAAATAATGAAAGTATTTATATCATACGTATGTTATACGTACAAACAACGCATAGAAATAAAAAACAACGAGTTTTGGTAATAACTGAATGAAAAGGATGCGAAAATCAAATGGCATTGTATATAGAAAATTTAATTTAAGTCTACAAAAGACCCACTCGGTATTCCTCGTATTAATAATTATTTGCAAAAGATAATGAATGTTTTTCGTGCTTTTCATAAGCGGACGCTTTAACGAAGCGTACATCATCAATCGCAATGAAATAAATGGAAAACAATTTTCCTTCTCGCAAGTAGACAAAAGTTTTGCATTTTTATAAATTTTTTCGCGATTCTTTCGTGAAACGCGTTCGCGTGAATTTTCTTTTTTTTCTTCCTTTTTTCCTTTTTTTTTGCGTTTTCCTTCCATACTCTCTATCTCTTTCTCTCTTTCTCTCTCTTTCTCTCTTTCTTTCTCTTTTTATTTTGTTCAAGAAAAATTCGATAGATAGAGAGTACGGCATCCGCTTGTGTATTTGCTCGCTAAATTACAAAACTCCGAGCTTGCACTAGAAATGCATATATTTTCCCGAGATACCCAGCGTACACGCAACGTAGTCGCTTAATTTTTCCGTCAACGACTTCGACGGGTTCGCGAGTTTATCGTCATAGACTTATCGTCCACCTTTCGATGCATAATCAATGATTCGAAATAAAATGAAATATTGACAACGCCAACTCGTACGTATTCATCAAATATTACCATCGCAGTATACATGAAGTATATCCTTTAATCACAACATTTATCTTTCCTGTGTTCAAATAATCATTTAATTAATTATACTTTCGCATGAAACGCTCAAAAGCAAATTTCATGGAAAACAAATTCTATCGATATTCGTCAACTATTAAAAATCTGTCTTTACCTTCTCGCGATCAAATAATTAATTAATTAAATTATTCTAATAATTATTTCTAAATATATAAAATTTCATTGTGTAAATATCTTTTTAATCTCGTAAAAACCAATCGGAACCAACTTCGATTTTTTTTTCATTACAATTTTATAATTCTATCCATCAGAAAATTCTACACGAATTTAAAAGAAACTTACTAACTTTCTTTCTTACTTTTGGTAAAAAGAAAGAAGCGAAAAGGAAATAGAGAGAGGTAGTGAGAGGGAGAGAAAATCTCGCTATACTGGATAACACTGATAAGAAAGGATCTTCATCGTCGTCGTCGTCGTCGTCGTCGGTCAACCGGGACTCTTTGTCAAACATTCGCAACATATTAACTCGAATTGCTTTCTCTTCTCGAGACAGGACACACTTCTACGATTTCGATTGTCGAACGGAACCGACGAACGAACGAATTCTTTTGTCTTTCCAAAGAGAAACAGAGGAAGATAGAAAAGATAGAAAGAGAAATAGAAAGAGAGAAAGTAAAGAAAGAACATATAACCAGGAGATAGAGATAGACAAATAGACGAGAAGAGAGAAAGAGAACGAAAGAGAGTGAGAGAGAGAGAGAGAGATAGTGAGAGAGGGAATATCCGGTCCAGTAACGAGAGAGCCGATGTAGAATCAATCAGAGCTCCTGATTGTTGCTCAACGGTGTTGATACAGAGGGTTGGATACTTGGGGAATGATGAAGGAGGAAGCTAGAAATTTGGTAGTTTCGTGGTTCCTATCATTCTAACTTTCCCCATCTTCCTCTCTCTTTCTCTCTCTCTCTCTCTTATAAATGTATATCTGTATATGCATCAGTACTTTAGTGTGTTTTGCAGTTTGAAGTCTATATCAGGGTGTCCGAGGAACGCATTCAAAAGTCCTTTCGAATGTTAGTAGGACCTAGTGGGGGAGTGGAAACACAAGAGAGAGAGAGAGAGAGAGAGAGGAGATTGAAGAGGGACTGGTTACTCGAGATAGAGATAAACAGGTTGCTAGATAGATCGAAAGAGTAAGAGAGAGAGAGAAAGAGAGAGATAGTTTCGATAGACGAGTGACCGAGTCAGTACTCCAAAGTAATCGAAATTCGCGTAAGAGAGGAACAAAGTAGGGAAGGATAAATAAAAGGGAGTAAAAGTGAATGTGTGTGTGTGTGTGAGAGAGAGAGAGAGAGAGAAAGGGATGTGGAAGGGAAACGATAAATTACTAGGACCGAGCTAGCATCGATCCTAAATACGTACGCTGCTTTTAGCTTTCACTTTGTTCCATCTCGTATACGTGCTCTATCTACCTTACGAGATCGTACCTTGTTCTTCCTTTATTTCACTCTTTCTTTCTTTCTTTCTTTCTTTGGTTAGTCCCTCTTCTTGTCCTTTTTCTTCTTTCTGAGTCACACTTACACACACCCCCCCCATCCCGCTTCTTCCACTTTCTTCAACGGGGTCACAACGTGAGAAATATATATTCGACGATTTCAGGAACGGAGGATGTATGACGACGGGATAAAGTACCGTATTCCATGTGCCTTCTCGATCTCACCCACTCGATAATGCTCTCTCCCTCTCTCTCTCTCTCTCTCTCTCTCTTTCTTTTTATCTTTCCTTCTATTTCTAGTTTTCTTTATCCATCCATCGAGCCACTAACACATTGAAAAACCCCTGTAGTGGCTATTCGTACCACCAACAGAGGGAGAGTGAGAGAGAAAGAAAGAGAGAGAGAGAGAGAGAGAGATTGAGAAAGAAATACAGAAAGAGAGAGTGAGAAATATAGAGAATTTATCGGATATCTCTTCTTTTCCTTAGTAGGAGAATAGGATGAAAAGTCGAGAAAAGTGTATGTTTTTCTTTTTATTCGCGAGAAATGGTCCTCCTCTCCCCACTCCTCACCTCCCCACACCCCCTTCTCTTACTTTTTCTTTTTCTTTCAATTTCTTTTTCACGCACTACTGTGACTTCTTTCTTCCTTCCTTCCTCTCTTTCTGATTTATGATTCGCGATTTACCGTTCGGTGGCACCTGAACACCGCTGAATCGTCTTGTTTATCCGCTTTCCATGCTCGAGAGAATTTATATAATATATCTCTTGTTATGTTTAGAAATGATTGGCTTATTTTTTTGATATATTTATTTTATCAGATCGAATGAAATAATCTATCGTAGAATTCGATTAACAGCGAGTACGATCGTACGTACTTTTCAAATACGTGTCAACATTTTTACACTTTGTATTGAACACGTACGTTGATTTTGCAAATGGATATTTTTCTTTGGTCTTATTTTCTTTCTTATTATTTTTTGTTAGTTTAATTTTACAAAAAGGTTGATCATCGTGAGCGATTTGATTTGATTTTTATATTGCGAAGTATATTTTTGTAATCGTTTATTTGAGTCGTTCTTTTTGTTTGCTTTTTTGTTATTGTTTTCTTTTTTTGTGGAATACAGTTTTGTAGTAGGAAGTACATAGTAATAGATGCGTTTGTAGGAATTACGTCGCAAAGCTTTTACGGTGTATAAATGGGACAGAAAGTTGAATTTTTCTGTGTCGTGCGCTTGGAGATTTTAGAGCATATGTGTATATAGAAAATATATATAAAGAGAGAGAGGGAGAGAGAGAGAGAGCAGGTGGGTTGGTAAAATAGTGAACGAAAAAGAAAAAAGGAAAAGAATCTCTTGCGTTGAAGTTTCTCTATCGTCGAAGGGTTGTTCGTATTCCTACTTAAACGATATTCGATGGAAACGTGTGTCGTGGCTTGTACGTATGCACACTCGAGAACATACGTTTGAATAGCTCGGATGTATAAAAATAAGTAGATCGTATAGTTGTTTTTTCTTCTCTCTCTCTCTCTCTCTCTCATTCTCTCTTTCCTTATCTTTCTCTATCACTCCCTTTTTTTACATTCATTTATTTATTTTCTATTCATTTTTATTTTATATTATTTTCCTTTTTTTTCTTCTCCTTTTTTTTTTACCAAAAGCAATATAATTCCAACCGGTTCGTAAATTGAAAATGTTTTTTGAAGTATTCTCGATAAATCTTTTTCAATCAAATAAATTTTACAAACCGTATACGAACGTATTGAAAGATTGTTAATTTATTTCGAATAGAAAAGAAAGAACGAAACGAAAGGAAAAGATACGAATTTCTTTTTCCTTCGCTTAATATATTATAAAAAACATGATGGGATCGTGCCTCTCGTTTTGTTTTTTTCGTTTGTTTCTTTTTTCTATTTTCCCTTATGACGAGAGAAATTAAAAATAATTCATATGATATTTGTTTTTCATCGAGTTAGATTTGAATTGGATCGAAAGGAAGAATTTTTTCGATTATGGTAATTGTTTTATACAAATTGCAAGATTGCGAGAAAAATGTTTTCGAAAGGCAAAATAAGAAGGATTTTCAAGAAACTATGAGGATACTATTTTTCTACTGTCGTAGAAAATTCTTTAATTTCCAGCAGATATTTTCATTCTTATGTTATTTTACAATTTATTTTATTCTCCGTGTTTTCTTGTAAATGTATATACTTACATTAGACTTTCTTCCTTTTTTCTCTTAGTTCTTTATTTTATTTTTCTTTCTCTCGCCATTTTGCCTTTGCCAAGCACGTCCTATTGCGTGCTACACAGTTGTTATTCTTATATAACCTTTGCGAAGATTGTAACAAGTAACTCCATAAACTAGACGATATACACCGTGGATTAAGTTTTTAACTTTTGCGATAAAACCTTGCTCATATTTGCTTATTAACAATAAATATTTCTCGATACGTATATAATTAATAAATAAATAAATAAATTCGATTGTTCGGATAGTAATTTCATTTATTTTTTACAGAGATTTCATTAGTTGCGTTAAGCGATAACAAACTTTATTATAAACTTTAAAATCATTTTACATTCTAGCAAAAAACACTTCAGACGTGGCTTTAAACCTTTTTATGTGTTTCGATCAGTCAAATATAAAAACAAAATTACGTATCATTTACAAAGAAGAGATGTTGAGTAAGCAATTCAGTGTCAAAAATATTAATATTCGAAATTTCTTTCTGATAATTTCGATTTAAAAGATGCAACACGTTTAAGTCGTCTAGTTTAAGAAGATGACGGTAAAATAAAGGCACTGGTAGATGCTAATTGTAGTAGAAAAACACGAGAAATAGCTGAGAAGTTGAATCTATCAACATTTGGCAATTCACGATCACTTAAAACACCTTGTGGATTCTAAATATACAAAAATTTATTAGCAGAAAACATAGTTTTATCGAACCTAATTTATCCCAATAAAACATCAGGTTAGCATAAATATTAGTTAATCACTTTTTCCATTAATGAAGATAATTTTTTGAATTAATGAAGATAATTAATATAAGTTTAATAGTCACCTAGAGATAAATAGGTATATAATATATATGTATAGATAAATAGAAAGATAAATAGGAATCATTTTGTTTGTCTCTTTTTCTTCTTCTTTCTCTTTCTCTTTCTCTTTCTCTACTTCTATTTACAATACTTTCCTACAGTTTGCTTTTGTGTTTATCCACGTGCTTAGCCTTCGGCTCGCTTGTTGTTCGACGTAAGTCACGGGTAAACGCGACTGATCTAATTATTCCATAGCGTGGAACGTTCGTGTATGCTTACGCTCACCTTTCGATTCCAGACAAGTATGAAGAGAAAGACAGACAGACAGACAGAGAGAGAGAGAGAGAGAGAGAGAGAGAAAAAAGAAATAGGGAGAAGTGATTGAAAGAAAGATAAATATAAATCACTTTCTTTTTCTTTTCTTCTTTACTGTTATTGTTCTTCTTTACTGTTATATATTATTATTTATCTTGTTTACTGTTATTATTTCTTCTTTACTATTATACAAAAAAATAATTTTATTTAAAACAAAATGTTAATATAATTAAAACACACATATCTGTAGTATTCTGTATACAAATTATCTATCTAAAGATATTTCTAATTCAATTCCAATTTAGTTGATTTAATACTAAAAGCATAATAATTTTATTATCCCTATCAATATAACATGAATATTATATAAAATAACGTTCTAATCTTTTCTAATATTATATATATTTTGATTGATCAATCTAAAATAATTCGAATATTAGATTGATATTTTAACCAAACCTGGATTTTAATTTAGTCAATATACCGAGTTGTAATAATAACTCTGTCGTAGGAATCGAAAATCATTAATAATAATTGATTAACTTATGGTATTTATATGAAAGAAGAGGTTAAGCAGCGATTCGACTCGATTCATTACTAATTGACGACACTAAATGGGAAATTAAATGAATCTGGTAGGTTGACGACCAAACGAAAACAGGCAGTAAATACGATCGTTACGTTGCTACTTCATTCTCTCTCTCTCTCTCTCTCCTTTTCTTCCCCTTTTTCCCTTTCTCTCGTATACACACGTCAATGGTTCGAGGTGTATTAAGCGCAAGCAAAAGTAGGAAAGCACTTAGGGAACTTCTTGCATATATGTATCCACCTGCATTCGTATCATTGTATATAGTACGTGTATACATACTTTGGAAACGATAATGTTGTGTTTCTCCGTGCAAATGAAAGAACAAAGGATAACGAGTTAATGAGTCTTCGTTACTGGTGGCTCTGTAAAATGTGTTTCATTTTTTATATTTCTTTTCTTTTCTTTCTTTTTCTTTTTATCTCATTTGTTTTTACTTATCATACGTGAATTTTCGACCGTTGATGTAGTAAGACAATTGTTATTTTTTTATCGTTAAAATATTTTTTGCGTTTAACTTTTTTTTCTTTTAATTTATTTAATAATCCTCAATAGTTGTTCAAATTGAATGCAAATTTTTGTCTTTTATATTTTTTAATCCAATGATAGATGATAAAACGTTTGACAAATATGTAAGATTGGTTTAGGTATAGGGGAGGGAGAGACTGGAGAGTTTTAATTCTTGTATTCTCCACTAGATGGCGAATTATTCCCGATGTTGAATGGAAGTTACGTTTACATAAAAGGAGGATGAATGGCTCGGTTCTTCACTCTGGTTTCCCTTCATCATCACGTTTAAATCTTTCGCCTTTTACTAAAGATTTCCGTGGAGGGGAACATATGATGAGTTTATAATAAAATTTTTGAGAATCCCCTACCATTGGTTGGGGATCATATATAAAATATAAACATAATTTTTCAGGTTGGTTTTTGAATAAGTAGATTTTCATTTCATCAGAGTATAATGAATACTTTGTTGCGAGTGAGAACTATGAAGTAAAGTTTACGTTTGTGGTGACTTTAAAAAAATTCTACACTCTTGTCTTTTTTGTCATGTCGCAATGCTTTGCATATGTGCCACTTATAGGAGATCCTAGATTCGCTGAAATGCCTTAGGTATTATTGTTGACAGCGCCTAAAATATATTTAACCTGCGCTTAAGAAATGTTTTCATATTTTACACATTTCCTAGGTATTCTATGGAATAATAAAAGAAGAATCCGTTAAAGTAAGAAAGCTGATATGAAACATTTCATTCTAAACGTGGGTTATCTTCCGCTATGATAAGGAACAAAAGATACAGATTTTCCCATATAAATATCGGTCTAAATGTAATAATCTTCTACTATGATAAGTAACAGTGGGCCCTATACATAATAACACACTGGCATAGAGTAAGTTTCAATTTATAGAAGTGTGTGTGCGCATAGAATAGCGGTGCGCACAGTCTCAAAAATCCGCTCCTTGCTCGCTTTTGAGTTGTAAGTGTGGGGTGTTGGGTGTTGGGTGTTGTGTGTGTGTGTGTATATGTGTGTGTCCTGTTGCCCGATAATGTATTCTCCTTAACATTGCCTAAATAGCATTTGGTATTCTATAGAATACCTAAGTATTATGTACAAGACCTAGGAAAAGTTCGTAACAATTCTTCTGTTTCCTACATTGCCTAAAAACGCTTGGCATTGTGGGCAATGCCTAGGTATTTCGGGGAATCTCGGCACATTTTCTACTTGGACGGTAACACATATAATAGTAACCCCTTGTTATTTTGATGAGTATGATTGATCAAAATTTCGAGATAAACGTAAATATCGGGAGTCAGACTCGTGGTCATAATTTTTTATCAAACATAATTGTGCCTAAGAAATCCTAAGAAATTTAAGGCACTGTTGAAATTGACATTTTCTGTCCGAATAGAGATGTTCTGAACAGAAAATCATCTTTTATTGTTAGAAGCGATTATTCTTAAATACAATTAATTTTCGAACTCAATTTTCTCGAAAACGTAGTTTTAATTATTATCTTCTCATCTTTTTTCATGAAGAATCATCCAAAATTTTTAAATAATATAATACCTTGAAAAATAATTATTCTTTAAAATGCATTTCTTTATTCACCCATTTACCATTAGATGAAATCTCTTTCGCAGGTAAAATGATTCCTAAGTTACTATAAAACCTACCTAAACCCCCATACAATTTAGTATAAATTCAATATGTCATATAAATCTTTTGCCTTTTACTAAAGATTTTCGTGGAGGGGAATGACGCTGAATATATAAACCAATTTTTGATTTGCCTGATTTCAACAAGTCAGGTGACACATATGAATTTTTAAAATTAACTTTTAGCCCACCCTCAGTATTCTAAATGTTCTATAACATTCTCCCCCTTGTTCAATAATCATTCACAATTCATCTAGTCCTATTAGAGATGCAAGAATATTGTCAGAAGTTTCATTAGTTCGATTTACATTGGTATTCCTGTTTTCCTATTTTTTGACTATTTCAACAAAACAGAGAGAAAGAAAAGGGACAGACAAAGATTTTACAAAGGAAGAAATAAAGAAGAGTATAGGTGAAGAGGGATGGTTGGGGTGGAAAAGAGTCAGTAAAGGGAAAGGGGAGTTTTAGAAGGTTGAAAAAGGAAAGACAAAAGCGCTGGAAGAGAGGACAGAGGGTCGAATTCCCAGTAGATCACTGTCACGCGGCGAGAAGCCAATATAAATACCTCAACGCCTCGCCCGGTTTCCACTAGTCTTTTCTCCTCTCTCTTTCTCTCTCTCTCTCTCTCTCTCTCTCTCACCCTATCTCACTCACTCTTTTCTTCTATCTATCTATCTATCTATCTCATTCTCTCTCTGTCCTATTGCTCTAGGACATTTGCTGTGTTGCTGTTGCCTCCTGCTATCCTGTAACCCAGCCTGTCCCGTTTGTTTTCCAGCACACGGTGTTTCTAGAAAGAGCTCGAGACTGCAAATGCTTACAGGGTGGGAGGTGGTGGTTGTAGGGTGGGGAGAGGTTTCAGGAGTTTGAGGTGGCTTTTGGAAGGTTGGAAAATGGTGAGTGTAGAATAGGGTGTGTTGAGGGGTGGTTGAAAGATAAAAGGGGGGGAGAGAGATAGCAAATACAGGAACGTCGCGTGCTTCTGCGACGCACGTTTCTCTCTAAGTTGAAAGGAATCATAGGTAAGAGAGAAAGAGAGAGAGAGAGAGAGAGTTGCGACTAAATTATTCCACGCGCACGTACCCATTCTTTCTCCTTATCCCGTCTAGACCTCCTTCCAACAACCCCAAAACTCACCCCATTCTCTCTCCTTGGTACCTACATACATACATACATCCAAAATGGCTGCTTTGAGATTAAGGAGAATTCGTTTACTTCCCTGAGAAATCGTCTAATATTTTTCTCGAAAGTCTATCAATTCATTCGTTGTATACTTTCTTTTATTAGTATTATTATTAATTTTAGCTTGTTAAACTCGATTACGTATTTATCATTTTTTAAAAATAACGTTATTATAAACTTTTATGCTCGAAATATAATTTTATTTGTATTGTATCCTAAGAATGAGACAAATTATTGGATATTATTTTATTAGAATATAATTTCAATCAATTCTAAATCTTACAATTACTAAAAATAAAAAACTAAGAATAGAAAACAATATGATAATTCATTGTATTCTTCCTTTCCTTCTCTTTCTCTTTTTCCTGTATAAATTCGTGCACTCACATCGTGCGTACTTCATTCTATTTTTTTTTTTTATTTCAGTTCGAGATACATAGCATTACTCATACTTCGTAACTCTTGTCACATTTATTCAGAGCAAAACGTGTTATACATTACTTACACACACATTTACATGCATATACACAGATGCATACATCAAACAGTCGGCCAATTCATTTTTCTCGTCTCGCGAGCAGTAAGGACACCTTAAATCAATAGTATCCTATCTGCTAAACCGATTCGTGCTGTGACTAATTTGCAAGCTCCAATGGTCTCGATTCCGGTGTTATACCGATCGATGTATCTATCCTGTGTTCCCGATTCGCAAATTAACTCAATTATGTAGGTGAAATCCTTCGATCGTGTTTACTACTAGTACAGTCCTATTACTTGAAATACCTGACACTTAACGTAATCTAAATAATGTTATTCTCTTTTTAATCTTCTAATCTATAAATCATCGAATTCATACCTATGATCATCGCGTATTGGATGAATTTTATATATGAAATTAAAAAAATTTATTTCAAATGTTTAACGAACGCAAATCGTACGCAATGTTACAAAAACAATACAAATTGTCGATTAAAATCGAATTAAATGGATTATTAAATGTCAACGAAGAAACGTTCGAATGATATCGATTTAAATCGTATTTGAAAGAATTAAAAAAATCACACAAAATTACGAAGTTTATATTCGTGTAAAATTTTCGAGTAGTTTAAATATTAACGAGATCGAATACCAGTCGATACGATGACAATTAATATTATTATTTTTTTTTATTATTAATCACTTTTGAAATTTAAATACTTTGTTTTCTCGTGTTTCTCTCTTTTTCTTTCTCTCTTTCTCCCTTATAATCCAATAAATGTTAAAAAAAGGTTATTATTTTGTCTAATCTGTAAAAAGCATGAAATCCTTTGAACAAGCTTACTGCGTTCGAAAATCGTGTTAAACTGTTTGAAAAAATTCGATCATGGGGATTATACGAAAGGATTACAAAACATCAGCCTACACGTAAAAGATTAAAACATTGAACAAATTAAATTATCAATCTGTTATCAAGGATAAAATGAAGAGAAGTATAAAAAATAAAATCGCGTAGAACCCACATGCGACTGAAGTGGAACTTCTTAAGTTTTTCTTGTTGGTTACTATATTGAATTATTAGATTATTAATTATTTTTTTCTGTATATTTACAATTTATTTAATAATTAAAATTATTATAAGTATCTGTACACACGCACACACATGACATAATTTAAATATTTATTTCGCTATATATAAACCGATGATATTGGGTTTGAATGATCCCCTGGTTATTATGTTATTGTAATTATTTTTATTATAATTTTTTTCTAAAGCATATTTTTTAAACTCTTATGACATCATACTATTTCTAATAGATTAAAATACGTCGAGTATATATATTTTAATTTTTTTCTGGTAGTTAAATAAACTATATTTTTCTTGAGATATATTAGGACAAATAATATGCAAAACAATGTTTCATTAGAAACATTTAATGTACATCCGCGATATTCCATGAAAACAATTGTCAGAATTGTCTCGTGCCTTCCATGCCGTCTCCCATAAGCACAAAATCATTTACTTTTTGTCTCGTTTGAAAATTTTCGGTACCTTTCCAAAAGAAATAGTTTATTTCAAAACATAGAGAAATTTATTATTACGTCGCTGTATAATATTACGCAATCAGGCTTTTTAACTTATTTTATATGAGTCATCTTACCGCTTGAGAATTCGCGTAACAAAATCAATAAAAAATAAATAGAATTCTTTTAGTTGTTTATCTTCAGAATTTAGTAGGTAAATATACGGTCGATCGATACGCACGTGTGTGAGTACATGGTCTAGGTCACGTCCTGTATAGCGACGGGACATAAGTAATGGTAAACATTCCTTTAAAACTTGTAGGATAGAAAAAGATCGAATATTCAGCTTAGTTCGGATCGTTGTTATGTAAACACGTATATCGTTTACGTTCTTGGTATATTATTAACTGTACGATTGAATTATTTCAATAATGGGTGTACGTATTTAATTAAACTATAATTATATGGTCAATGGGACAATAACCTAACCACGTTGAATTATTACTTGCTATCAGATTATTAAAATCAATTTATTTATTAAGTAATCATACATTTGTTATTTGTCAAAATATTTTCATTATTTTCGATTATTTTAATCCATCTTTCAGTCAACGATAGAATTCCTTGATGAAATAAAGCTAGTGAATTTAATATCTAAAGAATTCAATTAACTTTCTATGTACCTTATGTAAATAAATATTTATTTATATATATTTAAAACCAATATGGAGGCTTAGTAAATGAATTTGATAATATATATTCATAAAATATAACATAATACATTTTAACGATTAAATCCAACTACATTTAAATATAATTATTTTGAATAGCATTAAAATCGTTCGTAATGTAATGTTCGTAATGTAATATATATTTGTCATCGAGTGGGTATACTTTTTATAAGAGAAAAATTAAGTAATAAAAAGAACGCTTATTCGTGAGTTCCCACGACGACGTTTCGTCGAGACTGGAAAGGTGTCATATAGGCGAGCAGGAAGACTGAATTATTCCACGTGCACACGCCTATTTCTTTTCTTCTTCCGAAGGACGAAAGCCAGCGAAGCGAGTGGGCCCCTTCGCTCGTTTTTCATTCGTCTCGTAGGACGAAAGGTGCCCTTAGGAACAAAGAAGGATAGCTGCTTCAAGAGAGAATACACTGCGTGTGTATATATGTGTCGCATGTGTGAGTGTATAAAAGAAAGAAAAAAAGAAAGAAAGAAACTAGCTTCTGTTCTTTCGAAAGGTCCTGCGTTACGATCTTCTCTTCTTTTCTTTCCCATCTTTCTCGTTTCTCGAGTAGGGAGAATATCTCGTCACGTACGTCCCTGAGAGTCGCGTGTGTGGAATTAAGATTAAACTTTTCCTTCTTCCTACGAATAAGTCCAAGCAGGGAAAAAAAGTAAGCCTCGATTCCAGATCGAGTTAACGAACGATATCTCGATTGCCCCCTTCACCCTCCCCACCATCCTTTTTTTTTCTTTCGCTTTTAATGTAGTCTTATATTCTCCAGTAATGTGGTGTTAATGGTTTATATTATTCATATTTGATGTTCGATCAATTTATTCGCGATAACAAATTCATAAACATTTTATTCATTTAATAGTATTATCACCATTACATTAGTTATTGACGTAAATTCCAATTTAAATAATTATTTATTCGTGTTTATCATTCAGGATATAAAGAGAGAGAGAGAGAGAGAGAGAGAGAGAGAGAGAGAGTCAATCGATTTAGTACATTAAATACAAAAATAATTAATATTAAATAATTCTTTTTTGATAAATACATATTAATATATTATTATCGTCATTATTCATATTTATATATTTTATGAAAGGAAAAAAAATATGTAATCAAATTTAATTAACATATTTGAAATATTTTATAAGCCAATTAAAAATTTGCATAGATACAAGTAACTAATATAATAAATTATTGTCTCGTTAAATAAATAATTATAATATGTATTTCGTTAAGGTGCATTCGTTCCGTAAAAATAGTGGATTTATTTTTGATTTTCGTATCTGCTTTTCTATGACTTTTCTTTTTTTTTCTTATCTTTATAATGCATGAAAAATATATATTTTAGGAATAAATGATAAATTTAAATCGACAAAACTGATATATATATATATATAAATAAAATATTATTATAATAGTTATATTAAGTTGTTTCATTCTATAAAATTTAAAATTTTGTTCAAATCGGTTTGCGAGTTAAGTAAGAAGTCTTAGAAATGAATAAAAATTATATTTCTTATTCCGATCGTTAGCGTGGGTTAGATTCGTAAAGAGAAAGAAAAAAGAAAAAGAAAAAAAAAAGAAAAAACGGTGGATTTGACTTTGATCTTCGTATCGGCTTTTGTGGGTAGGTAAGTACGTCGTGATCGGCTTTAACGTTCTCGAACGAAGGATTTCCGCACCACGCATTCGAATCCTCTCGATGATTCTTCTTCTTTTTCTTTTCCCCTCTGCGCGCGTGAGAATATCCTTCTTACGTTTTTTATCTCATTTTGATCTATCACCCATCTTTTATTTCTCTCTTTCTCTTTTTTTTTTGCGAACGACTGCTACAAATAATCTTGGAAGTAGTACTTTATCGATTTTTAATTTAATATAATTTATTCTTTCTTTTTGCAAAGAAATTTCTAATCCCTAGATTAAACTGATAAAAATGATTAGAATGTTGTTAGATCAAATATATGATAAAATATTATTAAAAAAAGAAGTAACACGATTCGTAGAAAGGAAAATCGAACGATGAGACCGTGTTCTCGTATTTTTGTTTAAATAGGCCAATGAAAACAAAAAAAGGATAGTGAGAGTCAAAGTAGCGCCCCATCCTCTCGGCTTTGTTTAAAAATCAGTCAGGTTCCTGCCATTATCGGAGTAACGGTATGGGATTTAAAAGAAAGCGCAGACTTGTTTCGGAGTCGAGAGGGTAAAGGTATTGTTTTTGCTAAAGATGCTGAAGCTTGGGCTAATGAAATTTCTTTGATTAAAAATTCATAACTCTTCCTTGGTAATTAATAATTTATCTTCAAATTTAATAATGATTTATTAATAATAAGTATAAATACGTTCTTTGCGCGTTTATTATTAATTACAATCGAATGGGTTTATGTTATAATTAATAAAATTTCAAAAAATACACATTTTCTACTTTAAACAATTATGAAATATAACGTACAGTAAATTCCCTCTTAATATATATTTACAAGGCTGCGCGCCATTTTTTTCGGAATTTTCCGAAGTAGTAATAGTCCGCACTCTTCTTCCAACGCTTGTACTCTTAGTGCCTTTATAATGAACTCTTTATTGGGCCAGCTACCGAAAAGATGCTTACTATTTTTTTGCCGGACTACTTCGAGGACACATATTCTGAAAAGAATGACAAATCACCATTATTATATCACAAAAACGCCTTATAGACGTGAGCATAACGTAAATTACTGACAATGAAAGAATAAATATCTTTTTTATATATATAATATTGTATATTATAATATATAATATAATATAATATATTAATTGTATATTATAATTGTATATTATAATATTATAATATTTTAATTATATATAATAATATATTAATTATATATATATATATAATATTGTAATATTATTATATTCACATTGGCTGCATATATACATATATTAAGAAACGGATTCTTATGTGGAAATGCTTTTTCCTATAACTAGCCAATAAAGTTTTCTTATTTTTATTGGCTTAACCACGCCTTTTATTTTATTTAATTATTTCAAGCATCATAAAGCTAAGCTTATTCCAATTACGAGAGGACTCGATGTTCGTCGAATTTACGTTCTACATATAATTTAAAAAAAATATATATATATGAAAATATAATACAATAATCATTAAATGCAATACACACATACATATTCTTATACCCAATAACGTGTTTAATATTTTATTAAATGTAACATATGCCCTTCTATCCAGATATTCATTGAATTAATTATATAATATATTCACTGAAAAAATAATTAAATTAAACTTCAGTATAATAATCATCGAACGATTATCTAATTAGCTATAAAAAGAGAATGTTGAAAACTATCAAGAATATACTCTGACCACTGATATCAGTAGCAGTTGTATTACCACTATCCTTCCACCCCTTTCACTAGTTTTAGATAATCTAGAATTGGGGGAAAAGAAGGGGTGAGAAGCTTAAAGAGTAAGAGAGAGAAGGGTTGGAAGGTAGGTAGGAAGGAAGGAAGGAAGGAAGGAAGGAAGGAAGGAAGAAGAAGAGAGCTCGGTTTAATTTTCTATCGTTCCCAAGGCACGCTTTCTCGTCTACCTCGAAGGAGCATTACTTTTATCACCTTGATGATCGGGGGATGATTTTATTGGTGATCCCGTATGCCATGTGAGTAGCAGGCGGGGTGGTTTAATGAGTCGGTCTTCCAACCCCTCGTCCTATACGTCCTCCACTCTCCTCGTTCCTTCTCCTCGACTAGGAACGCAAGCTTCCTTCGCTACCCTTAGCTATCCCAACTCACCCCAACTTCAACCCCAGACCCCACTCGTTCGTTCGTTCTCCTTTTCCTTCGTTCCACGCCACCGAATTCACCCACCCAACCTTCCTTCTATCAACCCCTCTCCAACCGCCCTCACAATTACGTCGCGCGTGCTCCGACTAGAGAAACCTTCACCACCAAGGAAGAAAGAGAATCCAGAGCAGGGTAGTCTTCGATATCTTTCTCTTTCTCTTTTTCTTTCTTTCTTTTTACCTTTTTCTTCCCTTCGAAAATCTTCGCCTAACCCCTTTTCCATGCTTCGTTTTCTCTCTTTATCTTTTTTCTTCTTTTTCTTCCTCTTCTTTCTTTTTTTTTTTTTTGACTTTTTCTGTTTTTGTTCTTTTCTTTTCGTTTCTTTCTTACTTTCTTTTCTTTTCTTTTCTTTCTTACTTTCCTTTCTTTTCTTTTCTTTTCCCGCGACCTTCGACTTCGCTCTTTCTTTCTTTCTTTCTTACTTACTTGTTCTCTTTTTTCATTTTTTCCACCTTCCTTCCGTTTGTTATATTTTCTACCCTCCATACCATCTCGTATTTCTTTTTTTAACGTTTTACCGTAGTGAGACTGATATGTTAGAAAGAGATCTCTCTCTCTCTCTATCTCTCTCTGTCTTTTTCCATCTTTCTTTCTTACACTCGTTTTGAAGTTTCGTTCGATTTTAAAATACCTGGAAAACTTTTACTCTCAGTATCATTGATTTTTTCTTTTCCTTTTTCTTTTTCTTTTATTTATCTACTTACATTTTAAAACGCTGTATACTTTTTTTACTAGGGTTATAGTTTCTTTCTTTTTTTCTTTAAATAAACATTTCCATTCGATATTGAATATCGTATTTATTACGATAAAGAAATCTACCAACGCGAATAACGATAAAAAATAATATCACAAAAGTTTTATTATTTTCCTGTCGACAACGTACGTAAGTATTTATACATATATATATATGTAATATCTATATCGAAAGAAGTAAGAAGAAAGAAAAAGAAAGAAGAAAAAAAAAGTAAGTTCGATTTACAGTCACGTAAAAGGGAAAGAACTCTTTAGATATACAGTTCGTTGGCAAAGGGAAAAGATTTTTCTGTAATCCGATCGGAGACGATCGAAAACGATCGCTGCTGACTCGAGATGGACAAGATAAACGTACGTAAGCACAGTATTCGCTGAGTTTCCCCTTACGAAAGTTCAAACTCTCTCTCTCTCTCTCTCTCTCTCTCTCTCTATAACTTTCATTCTCTATGTTTCTCTGTCAGTGTTGGGAAGTAGTTTGTTGACACACTCTACCAACATCCTTGGTTTCGCTTCTGAGAGAATCGTGAATCGGTATCGACGACGACGTAACCTACCTGTTTGACAAGCATAAACTGATCAGCATGCATATAGAAACTGCCCTTTCACATATATACACATACATATACACATATACGTACACATAAACTTTCCTCTCTCTCTTTCTCTTTGTAACATATTGCGTTTTTCCCGATCCAATAATTTTGCCCATATTACGTTTCATTTTATTCACCATTTTCAAAGTTCAAAATATAACAATTTGTATAAACGTGTATAGATATTTCGTTTTACAAATATATATATATTTTTTTTTATGTAATTTCATGAAAATTCATAAATTCATATTATTCAATTGTTACGTTTCGTATAATATTTAAATTAAATCGTATTAATATTATGGATTGATATATTTAAAATAAAACAAAAAATTAAAACCAAAATTAAAAAAAAATGTAGAATATTCGCGAGAAGGTAATAAGTAGAAATCGTTGGGGTAGTGTTTAAGAGGTGGGGGAAAGGGAAAGGGTAAAATTGTGGAGAATTCGAGTCGATGGAGCGCAAACGAGATTTCTACGCTGGGTATTCTTGACTCGATTTCAACGATGATTATGCTTAGTATACCTGACGTATACTAATTGTGGTAGCGCTCTTGCCTATTTCGTCGCTCGAACGGAACGTCTAATGGAAACTATCGTGGCGTACGTTTACAACGCCTCGCTACAATTCCCTGTACACAATAGATCGTAGTGAGTGAGTGAGTATGAGTGTGTAAGAGAGAGAGAGAGAGATGGCATCAGCGTTTCTCGCATCGTTCCATTCCCTTTGGTATTCTCATCCCTGTTCCTCACCCTTGCCCTCCGATTCTGAACCTCTCCTGCTTTGGGACGTACGCAAGAATCTAATGGTTAAGCATTAGCTCGTCGAATATTTAACCGGAATTACGAAGAATTAAGTTAACGAAGGATGTATTATCATTTTAAAATTGTCTTATTATTTAATTAAAATTATTGTTTTGTTAATTATTTCCAAGAAATATTTATATGGGAAATTTTTTCCGCATATTTCTATGCGTATTGTTTTATTTTTATTTAATTTTCTATTGTAATCGTAGGTACGTAAAAATTTGTGTAGCATTATTGTTCGTGTAATAATTTTTTTCAATTCTATGCTATATAATTTTTTTATTGGATATGTAAAATGTTAAATTAAAAAATGGTTTAATTAATTAATTTGGTGATTTATTATTTTATTACAATGTTTTTACAACGTAAAAATTAGTATAATATTTAATTGACATTATAATTTTTATATTATAAAGGATTAGCTAATTATTTTCTTACAATTTTAAATAAGATGAGAAATAGTTAATATAATAATACTATAACTTTTCGACTATATAATTGTTTTGTTAAATATAAAGAAAAATTAATTGTAGAAAATAAAAGTAATGAAGGGTGAGAGAAAATTCAAGAAGTGTGTATATCAATGTTTCTAGAATTATTATTGATAAACGATTTCTTTTATAAGTACCGCTAAGGAAATGTTATTCTTTATTTGTCGTGTGTGTGATGATATGAGTATGTGTGTGTGAGAGTTTATCGTAGGATGAAAGAGAAAGAATCCGTTTATCTAGACGGGAGTGCATGTTTTGTTTGTAAGGTGACACCGCTTGGACCTATCACCTCTTGGGTGGTCACACCGAAGTCTCTCGAACATTTCCAATCTGGAAGTGCAAGAAGAATCTAAAATTTTTATGATCGGGAATGATCGGGAAATTTCGAGAAAGAATACAAGGAAATGACGAGAGACGATAGATAAGTATATATAGGCGGCGAAAAAGGGCCCCAGCGTGCGTTTTGATGTTGAATTGTTCTTACGACGAGTGTTTTGTGTGAAAGAAGACGAAAGACGACGGCAGCGAAGAATTAAGTACGACGGTATCTTCGCTAATTACGACGTTTGAAAGTAACACACAATACAACGAGTTGCTTAATTGTTAATTTAGATTATAGATACTTACTATTTTATTCTATCTCATTTCATTATATCAAATTAAACCTTATTAAATATTAAATAAATAAATAAAATTAATAAATAAATAAAGTAAATCTTATACATATACAGTGACTCACGAAAGTATTTGAACATTTGCCACATGATATATTTTATTAATTATTATATAATAAGTATATTATATAGAACACTTACTGATATATTATTAATATTGGACAGAGGTATGACTCTATAGATTATACTGGTATAGTTTCAAGCAAATCGAAATATATTATATATACAATAGTTATGATTTATTTCTTACATACGTAACGATTGGTGAAGCCACAAATGTATTTGGATAGAAATAATTTTTAAACCTTTAATATTTAGTATAACGTCTTGTAAGCGATTATGCATACTCTTTACTAAATTTTCCATAATACTTGGTGATATGGAACTCCATACTTCGAGTATTTTGTCTTTTAAATTTATTTTTGATGTTATATTAAATTTTTATAATTCTTTTCCTATTGTTGCCCATAGATGTCCAATCGGATAAATATCAGGGCTTTGTAGCGGTGTTATTATTAAATATATATTATTAAGATAAAATAGATATATATTTCGATTTGGTTGAAACTATACCTGTATAATCTAGAGAGTCATACCTCCATGCAGTATTAATAATATGCCAGTAAGTGTTCTATAATATACTTATTATAATTAATAAAATATATCATGTGGCAAATGTTCAAATACTTTCGTGAGTCACTATATATATAAACATATTCTTATATAAACGTTCTGATTTCTTCATTTTGTTCTCTACATACATATTAGGTAACTCGCACTCACGTGATATTTTCCTCTTCTCATTTGTTCTACTTTCCTGAAATATCTTTCGTTTAAGAAGAAGGCTACCATTCTCTTTCTCTCCATTTTATATTCATGAAATTTGTATTATGCGTACACACACACACACACACACACACACACATAATATATACAATACATGCATGAAGATACATAGTATATACATAAAAATCAGAAGAAAGAGAGAAGAACTCCGTGAATTTTTTGGATGGACACGAGATCATATTACGTTCGTCCGTGTGGAAACATAAACGTAAAAAGTAAAACAATGTTTTCAGAATAGTATAAATGTTAGCCATAGTTTATCAAGGGTCATCTATTTCTATGTGACTAATAAAAAAAATGAAGAGATAAAAAGAGAAAATAAGGAACTTCTCTGTGAGAATTGGAATGAAAGAATATATTAGCAATAATAATTAACAATTCTAAGAAGGGAGTAAAATATTTAAAAATTTAGGGTATAAACATTCTTGGTCTTATAATAATCTAAATATCAAATAAATGCAATCCATGACATAAAATAAAATATTAAAGTGATCGATAAAAAAATATTAATAATGCATACGTCAATTTATTTTGTCATTTAATTATTCTTAAAGTTTTTACATTATATACAAGAATATATATATATTTTTATTTTTAATTAATGTACATAGTACTTATTTTTTTGTGCGCTTGTTTTCATATAACAAATAATTTGTTAAATATTTCAAATAGAAATATTGAAATATTTCAAGCAAAAAATATTTCACTTTGACCACTAGAATAATCACTGTATTGTATTCAATATATTTGAAATCCATTTAAATAGAAACGTAGAAATATTTCAACCAAAAAATATTTGACTTCGATCACTTGGATATTCGCTTTATTGTATGCATCATATTGAAGAAAAAAAATTGGATAAAATATGAGAGCTCGTATACTGCGAAACTGTAAATTGTTTGACAAAAGAGAAAGAATAGACTGATAAGAAAGTTAGAAGGGAGGAAAAAGAAAAAAGAAAAAAGAAAAGAAAGGGATCATCTCGATATCGTTTTATTCGTAAAGGAAAGAGCTTTTCTCGAAGTCGAGTAGCAATCCAACGACATCCCATTTCCCTTTGGTCCAGCTCGTAAAACTGTAAATCCACGCGTCGAATGACGAATGTTAATCGGATGCGAAGAAGTATGAGAAGAGAAGAAAAAGAAGAAAAAGAAGAAAAAGTAGAAAAAGTATAGAAGAAGAAGAAGAAGATAGAGTAGGAAGAACGGATTTATTTCTTTATCCTCTTTTATATAATTTTACTATCAAATGCAGAAAAATGTACTTCCGAAGGAACATTCTAAGGATACCTATCATACGTATCTACGTGCATTTTTCCATAAAGAAGAAGAAGAAGAAGAGGAAGAAGAAAAAGAATAGAAAAATAAGCAGAAAAGTTTTTCTTCTTATTGTTTTTTTTATTTGTGTATTTTTTCTTTTTATTTCTTTTTTTTCTTTTTAAGGAATAAGATCACTGGCTGACAGTCGATATGGTACACCATAATATATCATTCCAATGATTCGATCATAAGTTACGGAGTTTCAAAGTACACGAGTGGATTTACGATAGTGCGTGAAAAGTTAGCCGCTGATCCGGTTCCAAGTGGCGGAATTCACTCTTGCACTTTTCAAGCCAACCCCATAACTCAGAAGAAAGAGAGAGAAAGAGATAGAAAAAGAGAGATAGAGATAGAAAACGTTATGGTAATGTAATAGAGAGTGAGAGATACGATATCGTTACGTTCGCAAATTTATTTCCAAACGAGATGCCATTAATTTCAATCCTTAATCGAATCAAATGCGAATATTCCTATTAAAGATTTTTAATTATCTTAAAGATGTCGAATATTTATTTATTCACACATTCATTTGTTTTTATATATTATTTTTAAGTTTTGCATATTTTACAATTAGATAAATGTTGTTCTTAATTAATACACGTTTTGTTTCTATTGCGCGTGTTTATGTACGAACGCGTCTTAATTAGAAATTTGTATATGCGAGTTGTAAATTTTGTATATAGAAGACTCGTGGTATTTAATGAAGAGTAAATATTATAAATTAATATCAATTTTGTTATTTTAGATGATATATCGTTTTCCCCTAAAAAATTCTACTTTTTTGTACGTTCATGTATAATTGCAAAAAAAAAAAAATTTTTTTTCGAGATCATAATTTTCCAATTGATAAGTAAATAGAATCACGTGATTTATATGTTAAAGAGAAAAGAAAAAATGTTTCATATTAAAATATTGATAATTTAAATATCATATTTAAATTAAGTATTTAAAATATCAAAAGATATTTGTGTGTGCTTTTTATTTTTTTTTTGTTTGAAAACGAAATTTGAAATTTTTTTTTATTACAAATGTAAAATAAATTGGTGAATAAATCCGTAAGGAAAGTAAGCTGAGGAATTTTAAGATAAGAATTTATCCCTCGAAGGGTAAATTCTTAATCGTAGCGAAAATCTCCGTAGCAGAAAGATCCTTACCGATCATTCTCCCCGTTCGCATTATCATAGTAAACTCGTGCTAAGAAGATGATCTTGGATCAACGGTGGAATCTGGTGTAAGGCGGCGACGGTAGTCGTGAGATTTCATGGTGCGTACTTATTTAGGAATATTATAATGAGAATGAAAGACAGACAGAGACAGAGAAACAAAAAGGGATAAAGAGAAGGAGAGAAAGAGAGAGAAAGAGATAGAGAATCGTAGACGCAACATTGCCAACATAAAGTAACTCACAGTTGTATGACTTTACATTCATGAATACAGGAAAAGGATTTTCAACGGACAAAAATTATATTCTATCCTTTGTAGAGATTAAACTAGCCACTTCTACAAACAATTTTAAAATCGTTAGAAGACCTTTTGAATCCTTTTGAATTTTACTAACACAACGTGTACGTTTATGTCATATCTTACATATCTACGCACACACGTACATACTACGTACAATGCGTGTTGTTAAAATATTTTGTTAGGTACGAAATTTCATCGTTTTTATTTATTTTATTATAGAAATTTGTTCGAATTAATTAATCTGTGTATATTTTCTTTTTTCTTTTTATCCTCTTTTTCATTTCTTTTTCTTTTTTTTTCATACCTTTGAACTTTATTTCGTTGAACAGCGAATCGTTAAAATTATTTTAGTTCGGTTCGAAAAATATATCTCATCGTTATTTGTTAGTATGAACGAGTTAAACAACTAGTAGTAGGAAGGAGTTGGGTCGCGAAGAGGGTTTGGTTATGCCGTTGCGTTGTTGCAATAATTTTCAAAAGCAAAATTTTGGAAAAATTTTCGAATCGTTTTAAAAGCCCTAGTACGACGCCGCGAGGCGTTATTCCAACAAATTTTACATAGTCCACGTCGGTGCACCGTGAATTATGCTTCTATTAAGTTCATGAATAATTTGCAGCTACGATGTTATTCCTGCATACGAGTCGCGCGTATTTTGTGCCACCCTACCTCCTACTCTTCTCCTACCTTTTCTATCCTCCTTTAAGAGAGGATTCTGGTGCTAGTGGAAACAAAGTCGATATTTATCTTCGAATTTTATTCCACCCAAAATATTTTCAAATTTTTCCTTTTTTTCCAAAACAAACGTATTGAACCGCAAGCAGAACAATCGTGTGTCGAAAATGCTAAATAAAAAAATTGAATTATTGAAAAATTTTAGATAGTTTATTTTTTTATTTTTCATCATGTTGTAAATAATTTTAATGTTTTTTCAGGAATAGTTGTATTATACTTTCGAATAGTATTAATAATTATTAAAAATAAGTTGTACCCCGTACATAGGTACGCGTTATTTTCATAATTTGTAAATTTGGAAGCTTTATAATATGTAATAAATATTGAAAAAGAATGGTGCGAGCGTAAATATAAAGAACCTTGAAAATGACCTCTTTTTTTCTCTCACTCTATCTCTCTGTTTCGAAAGACAGTAGAATTATGGATTCTACAATCGTTGCCAATTTGTTCACCGAGCCGAGCCATATTTCGACGTAGAAAATGTCGAAAAGCGATTCATGGTTGCTAGCGAATACTCGGCCAGGGCAAATTCAGAATTAAAACGCGAGATTCGTAAATGGAGGAGCCAGTCTGGAAGAATGCAGTCGCTGTTTTTAACGTGACAGAAGGAACAAAAAAATGGATGAAAAAAAAGAAAGGTAGGAGGTAGAGGGAAGAAGAGGAGGAGGAAGAGGAGGAGGAGGAGAACACGCTTTCGTTGGAGCACTTAGGGGATGATTTTTAAATTGAATCAAGCTTCGTGTGTTCGCAGTTCCGAAAAGAGTGTCGCTCGATTTCGGTCGAGAGAACATGTTGACGGACGACTTGGAAAGTTGATAAAGTTGGTCACTAATGCTGGTGATGTAGATGTAGATATATATATTATATAATATTCTCACACGCTTGAAACTAGGAAAATGTGGGTTAAACATTTGTATAACATGTTGAATAATATGGTGATAAAAATTCATCTACAAGTTACAAATGTTAGCAAGAGAGAAGTTTTGCCGAACCACTGAAACTTTCTCAATTATAACATTGTACTTTAAATATATATATAGATTTTATAATGCAATGTTATTAATTAAGTGAATATTATTTATGCATTTATTTGCTTCTATATTTCAAACTTATTACGGTGCAATAACTAACACAAATTGATACGATTTATATAACGTATTTAATATTATTGATAAGTTTTTTTTTTTATATCATTCGATGAGATACACACATAAATTATTTATTTAATATTTAAAATAACAATAGTAATAATAATTTTCAATTCAATTATATCGCGTTGTTATTCAATTTAACGCTAAATATTATATAAAACGACCTAAGAAGCGAGAGTTTTCCAACAAGAATTAAAATTCTCCATTAGATGTTATTACACTTTCCTTAATTTAATCAACAAAAATGAATAATTATTAACAAATTCGCATTATTATTTACAAGTTATTTAATTAATTATGTAATATTATATTTCAATACTAATAATGTTAAATTCTTTTATGTATATATGATTTGCGTCGTTGAATTTACCGTTAAAAATGGTAATTAAGATGTTGACGAAGAGCACGAGGGAAAGGGTTCAGGTGGCGTTAACTTTCATCAGGAATGTCGTGAGGAAACGCCTGAAATATCCTTGTCGAGAGGTTAGTGGCACGCAGGGCCAGGGCCAGGGCGCATCTTCCCAAGGAAATTTCGAGGTGCTTTTAGCTCTTGTGGGCGGTCGCGTACTTCCGGTTTCCGCAATCGCTTAGGGTGGCGACGAAAACGTCGTATGCCAATTAAGAGGACGTCCACCGTGCTAAAGGACCCGACAGCTTGCTGGCTAAGTGGTTGCAATACGTTTAGCCGGAATGTGCTCTAACTTTCTACACTCGTGACAGGACGGACGTGGAAGTGAGGGTTGAAAGGGGTAGAAACGGCCTCGAAAGGGATTCCCTATCTCTCTCTCTCTCCCTCTCTTTCTCTCTCTCTCTCTCGCACACTCACTCTCTCTTAACATCTTCGGTCTTATCTTCCAACTCGGCTACACTTAAGAAACTTCGAAAAATTTCATCTTACCTGGGTCCAAATAAAATTTCGTTATTTAATTGATTAATATCTACGGGTATAATTCTTTTTTGTTAGCTTAAAAGTAATATAATGATTTTATTTATTTTGTACAAAAATATATTAAGAAAAAACATATAACGAAGATTATTTTCATGTGTTACTAATATTAGAATTTTGTTAGTACTTATACGTGTCGGTATACCTGAAGATATATCCAATGATGAAATATTTTCTATCGTATAGAAATAAAAAGTCGTGCATATATTTTATTTAAAAAAAAATTATTCAACATATTAGAAGTAATCTAAAATGTTTTCAAAAACCTTTTATTGTATTATAAAATTTTACGAGTCCCTCCCTCCTCCTACTAAAAAAAGAAGAAAACAAGATTTTAAGATCCTCATAAATTTAGTGACTCTTTCTATGATAGTGTCGATAAGGAGGAACGCAGTATGCCAATTAAAAGGGACCTACCAGCATTGAGTCTCTGCAGTGACGTAGAAACAGCGAGTATAAACTGGGGGTTTAAAGGACTCGACAGCTTGCGGGCTAAGTGGTTGTAATACGTTTAACCGGAATGTGCTCCAACTTGCCACATGTATGGAGCTCGTAGGTGTAGAAGTAGAAGGGGATTTTGAAGGAGGAAGAGTAGAATGAGAAGTGGGGGGTATGAAGTGGAAGCAGGAAGAGTTGCTTCTACATTCTCCTTCTGGAGAAGTACACACACACACATATTACGAAAACATCGAACTATTCATACATACAGGGTGTCATTTTAAAATCTTAATATTATTCCTTAATTTTTAATGAAAATAATTTTCTTTTTTTTTGGGAAAGAATGTTTTCGTTTTGGAAAAAGAAATTTATGCAATATTGATGAAAAAGTTTATTACATGTAATGTAATTTTTTAAATTACATTTTAAACATATCATCTAATTGTTTGGTCTATAGGACAATTTTTTCAAGACGATTATTTAATATAATTTTGTAGATACTCTTATTTTTTGCGGCATTTTGATAATTTTTTCACACAAGTTACAATTAAATGAGCGTCTATTATCAAGTATACGGTATCTTATATAAACCTATTTTTCCATATACGAATTCGATTAATTGAATTAAATAATTAAACGAAAATAATTGAACATGTGTTTTGAAGATGATCTTATGTTGAATTTTTATATCAAGTTTGCAAGTGCGTAACATAAACCCTTCTTTCAGGCATTCGTTCAATCGATTTAATGCAATTATTTTAAAATGGAATAAACAAAAATTGTTTCCTATACAAATATACATACATGCATACATATATACGTGTACACATATTTACGTGTCTTACGTTTAAGAGAAAGAGAAAGAGAGTTAAAACAGTTTGCTATTGTATTATCGTGTTTGCGTGTAAAAGGAAGAAAAGACGATGGGGTACTCGGTTGGAAGAAGAATGTTGGAAAAGACGAGTAGAGTTGAACTTGACGTTAGCTATTGCTCTAGTGGTCCAGACGGATAAAGAAGGGAATGGGTGAGAAGATAGGAAAGAGAAAGAGGAATAAGTGGTGATGGTAGTGATGCTAGTATTGCTAGTATTGGTGGTGGTGGTGGTGATGTTGGAAGAATATAAAGACATACGAGAGAGAGAGGTAAGGTAGGGTGAGAAGAAGCGAGCCAGACTGGACGGCGCTGAGTTCGTCGTCGTCGTCGTCGTCGTCGTCGTAGTAAACAAAGCTGTAACTCTCCTCTCGTAGCAAGGAATCAATGCTTCGTGTTCTCTCCGACCTCTCCAAAAGGAACTAACTCTTCTATCTTTCTCTTTCTAGTTATTTCTTTCTTTTCTTTTATTCTTTCTTTCTTTCTTTCTTTCTTTCCTTTATCTTTTAACCGGTGCATGTTGATGCAGTTGAAAAATCGAACGAATTTGATTTAACTTCGCGTATTTGTATATACACACGTATCTATACATATACATGCAAATATACATGTAAGTCTTTTTTTGTGAGTATATGTGTATCCATGTATGTGTGCGAGTATTGGATGGAGAGGAGGAGAAGGAGAGAAAGAGGCATATTTCTCAGGAGTTGTCCTTCCTGTTTTCGAAGGAAGTCGTCCACGGTTCTCGGATGCTGCTTTTCCGGCATTTACTATAGTAGAACCTGTAGAAGCAAGCTGTGAGAGTCGTCTAAGTACTTCTACCGAGTACTAGTTAAGTGACTTGCGTTTAAGAGATAACGCTTCTATGGTTATGACGGAGCTTGAATTAACGGAGGAATTCTTCTCTTAGTTGCTTCCTTTGAAATTTTCCTAAATAGCCTATTGCTTCGATCGATCTTATCGAATATTCTTAAAGGATAATAATCATTTTCGTACATTGATTTGTGAATATTTTAATTGTTTTTATGATAATTGGTAAAATCGTATTTTAATTTTTGTATTTTATAACTTAAAAATGTTCATTAATTTATTGATCGTTTATGTGTGTAGATAAAAATGAAGATTTTTCGGATTTTGTACGTTGATCATTTGTTTTCTGCGTTAGATAATAATTTTTTGGAAAATTAGATTGATTTAGAATAGTTTGATATTGAAAAATGATAGAATCGAGTTACAAGTTGTATTTAGTAGAAGTTAAGTGAAATTAGGGAATTTGTCGAAACTTCTATTTCATGGATTGGTCTTAAGTTTCGAAATACTGCTTGAACATGTCCGTCGATAAAGTTAAAAGGAACGGAAGTAGCTAGACTCGCTTCTTTCACGGAGAGTGGTTTTTTTCCTAACTTTCTCTCTCTCTCTCTTTTACTCATGCTAGTAGTGTGGCGACGTCGCGGATCGACAAGTTCAGATCTTTTTGACCCTTGAAAATGGCATGAGCGATGAGGTCAGGCGAAACTATCGAGGCAGAACTTATGGAATACGTGGCGACATGCATCACGGATTATTTTTATAAGAGTGAGATCGATCGTGTGACGAGAGATTAGATTTTTGAAAATGCACGAATATTTTCGTTTCTCCTCCTCTCACTCCTCCACCTCTTCCTCCTCTGATGATGATGATGATGAGAGTTGATTTATAATACGTACGTCAATTATTTTTCGTTTTGTATCGATCTCGCGATTATCTTCCTTTCTGTTTTTTTTTTTTGTTTACGTTACAACATCGATTTCATAAATATTATTCAACATTCTCAAATTATTTTTACGGATCACACGGGGATACGTTTAATTTCGTTAGCTGGACAATTTTAGAATGAACAAAACGGTTAGGTTGACGAAAGATATTTTTCCCCTCTTTCAAAATTATTTTTTAACTAGGAGATTTTCTTTCTATTCTTTTTTTTAATATTTAAAAAATTTTTTTTTTATTTAAGATGTAACAAGATACGCCCCGTTGATTCTAGGAAAGTTTTGTAATCACCGAGAACACTCGACGGTAAAAGAAGATCAGAGAAAAAGGGTGCGAGAGAGAGATAAAGAGAGACAGAGAGAGAGAGTGTGAGAGAGAGAAAGAGAGAGGAAGAGTAGAAAGACGAGGAAAAAAATAAGATTGCAATAATAAGTTTTCGTAGGAGAATCTTTTAGACATGAAGAATTAATGAGTCGTTACCAAGGGTTTTAGCAATTTCCTCGAGTGCATCTTATTCTCTTCAACTCCCTTAACTTACAATCTTTCGCCATATTTATTTCCATCGTAACATCGGTCTTAATATTCTGTTCGTGTTATTGTGAAAATAAAATGAATTTGTCCAAGTTCGTAATTTTTTTTTGAGATGTTAGCATATTTACGAATAAATTGATTGGACAAGCTCCCATTTTTTTTTCTTCTAAAAAAATCGTTAGACAATTCTAATAATTAACAATTTTAACAAACAAAATGCATAGGATAATTATTAAATATACATATCTACGAAATTTGAAATAAAAACGTTAACTTACAAATCATTAATAATTAATATAATAAAAAAAAACGTGACCTTAAATCGCGTTTTGTTTAAAAGTTTAAGCACGTGGGAGCTAATAAATCTCAATAGTATCGTAGTTTTGAGTTACGCATTTTAAACAGCGAGTCGAAATCGTCTGACGATGTTAAAATGTTTAATCGCATAATTTAAAAGTTCTTCTTTCGAATGTATATATTTACGAAATATAAAGGGAACGTTGATTTTTTTATTTAGTCGTTCTCTTTTGGCGAAAGTTTCTTAATCATCAAGTGAATTCGTGCGAGAATCACGAAGAATTCAAAAGAATTCAAAAAGGAAAAGAATTTGCCGCCAGTCTCGGTAAACAATCCCCATGGTAAACTTACTTCTTTTGTTTTATTATTTTTCACAATTCTTTTTTCTTTTTATTCGGTTATACGTTTTCTAGGTCACGTTATGGAGTGCATACAGTTGATTTTAATGCCCTTCGTAATTGAATCAAGCTTATTGTTAGATAGAATGAAAAACTTTGAATTTATAATATTTAGCGAAATAAAAACAATAAAATATTGATAAGTAAATTAAAGAATTATATGAGTTATATTATATTTTATGAAGTGCATACATTTAATTTAAAAGTCAATGATAATACATGATAATACAATTTTATGGTGCATAAAAATCACACATATTTATTTTTTTCTCTAATTACATAAATTTGTATTTAATATTTAAATAAAAGTGTGGAAAAAAAATTCGTAATGCAGAAGTAGAAAGTACAATATTTGGGAAAGAAAATCAAATTAGGGAATTTAAAAATATACACATACACACATTTATTGTATACGCATTCACACACACACACACACACACACACACACACATTTATCAATTTAACTCTTTCAAAGAAATTATATTATTTCAAAAAGTAAATACAAAATGATGGAAAATTATTTGTCCGTCAAGCTTTTCATGTAATATCATAATTAATTCGACTTTTGATGGATTTATAAACGCATACATGCATACATACGTATCTACGTACATAAAGATGAAAACGAAATAATATATATAAATATTGTTGATTTTATGTTCAACCAAGTTGAGAAATTAATTTTCATAACTTTAGATAAATATTAATCAATTATGTAGAAAAACTTTTAATTACATTTTCTGATTAGTTTACCCGAACTAAAAACATCATTAAATATTAATCGATGTACAGAATAATAACAACTTTTATATATTAAACTTTACTTATTGATTACTATTGAATGATAACAATACATATTCAGAATAAAATTTCAAATAATTTTTACTTTTTAATAATTTCAACATTGAAAATATTGTAAACAATATATATAACGTTAGAAGAAATATAGAATAATATAATATGATAAATAAAATAATAAACGCCATAAAATTTTTTTAATCGTGTCTAAAAATATAAAAAAAATTTAAGATAATTTCGTTGTCTCTCAAATGAGATTAAAAAGTATGTATGTAACAAAAGAACGCAAGGGGAAAAAAAAAGAAAAAAGGGAAACAGTTAGAAAAATATAATATAATAAAGACAGTAAAGAACCACATCACGTTCTAAATCGAGTCTCGTCATGGGGGATATCGATGTGATTGGGTAGAGTGAAGAAAGAAATGAACTATTTTTTATCGAAGTAACGTTGCTGTGTAACAATCTTCGATTGGTTTAAGTACTTACTAACCAGCTTGACCGATGAAGCTCGCTTGGGGAGGAACTACTATCGATGAGGAGTAGAACCTGTAGAACTCTTGGCATCGCTCAGTCGAGGTCAATCGTTCGTGACGAAGGTTCTATGGGTGTATGGATGAAATGAAACGCCGAAGCAAGCAAGCAAGCAAGCTTGCCTGCTGTTGCTATTGGTGTTACTACTGCTACTCTTGGTGCTAGTAATAGTGATGGTGATGGTGATAGTAGTGCTTGGTGCTTTTGAGACGCGTCAAGGATGGTTAAGTCGAAATCGAGATGAATGTCGAGCTTGTATAAAGCTCTAGCACAAGCCCTTATAATGGTTTACCGATTTTTAACGTCACCATCCTTGCAAAGATCGATGTTCCGACGATACGTCATGTTCAGATTTATTATTGAAGCATATACATGTTTATGCTTTTAAATAAATCTTCATTTTGGTTTTGAATATTTATTTACGCTTTATAATCATCGTTTATTAATACAACCGATAGTAACGAGAAGAGATAATGTGATATCGATGATTGATGAGTTATGGTCATTTACCATTTACATTGTTTCTTGATATTACCTGTTAATATTAATTGTTCAAATTATCTGTCGATACACGGTCTATTAAACAGTGCGCGCTAATATCAGGCTGTTAAAATTAATTGATTGGCAATATAGGATTGGGTCAAACATTTCCCAATAACTTTATAGCTTAATTATCTTTTTTTTTTCATAAATTGTGCTTTAGGAACAATATTAATCCTTAATAATAATAATTCTTGTTAACGATCTGACATCTACGGTGGAAACTATTTCGTATTCCTTCATTCCCCGTTTTCTAACTCCCCATCGTAATCTTTGTAGTTATTCGTAGTTCATCTCCCAATAAAAACTATATTTCGTTGGGAAAGTGTAACAATGTTGCACCCAACTAGAACGAGAAACATCGACTCGAGAGTTTTGCCGTCTCCTTTTATTTCTCCAGAGGCTTCAACAGAGAAAATGATCAAAATTCTACGCTTCTTCTCTCTTCTCTGTGTGTTCTTTTCCTTTTCCTTTTCTCTTATTCCCTTTTCCTCCTCCTTCTCCTCTTCCTCCTTCTTCTTCTCTTTTTTTTCTTTCCTTTTTTCTTCAACCACACATATACTCATACATACATGCATATATGTGTACATATACATGGATACATGGATACACACAGTTCGTCGTTTCTTTTTTCTATCTTTACTTTCCTCTTAAAGAAAAGCAGGCAAATATAAATATTTCATGAACTTTCAGACGAGTTTCTCTACAAACCCTAAACTCTCGAAGAGGCGAATTTTCGATTCTCAATGTGTAACACCTTCCTCACCCCTTCATCTCTTTTACCCCTTCGTACATATGTTCCTGCTCTCGAGACTGTTTGTCAAAAAGATTTTTTTTATTTTATTTCGTGAAACGTCCAGATTTATATCGATTCGTATTAATATCCAAATGTTGAGAAACACAATTATTTATTTATGTATTTAAAAAATAAAAAAATAAAATAATTCAATATCATATACTACGCCTATTTATATATATAAACATAGAAAATTATTATTAATTTATTTTTGATAATTAAAAATTTGTATCTTAAAAAAAATATAAAATATATATTGTTCACAAATATATATGTTCATATCAAATATATATGTTCATATAATTAGAATATAATATTAAACAAATTAATAATCTTATGTGTATTCTAATAATATAACGAAATATTGATGCAAACATTTGTTTATCTCTAAATCTGGGGGCTTTTTGGATCGCATGCTCGTGCCATTCGAAGAAGGTGGTTTCTTCCGAAACAAGCGTGTTTGTTCATCCACGTTTGTTGATCCCAAGCATCGCCATCCTGTTCGCCGATAAGAAACTTTACTCGTAAAATGGCTCGGATATTCTCGAGAAACGCTAGGCGTTACCAAAAGTGATCCATCCACCCTATCCATATCCATATTCTTGCGGAGTCTTCATAGATCATCTAGAAATCCGTCTATGAGTACTACATTTTTCAAAACTTTCAAAATCTTCCAAGTTTTATACTTCAAATTTGACAACGCGTTTGGGGTTGTATCAAACTACTGATTTTTGATCTTTTTATGGGTCATATAAATATAATTAAAATTGTAAAATACAATATGTTAAATAAAAGAAAATAAATTGTTATCTTAAAAGTTGATAAAATAATTTAAAATATAAAAAGAAATATTAAAAGACAGTTTGTACAATCTATAAAATACAAACTTTGAACGTGATGATTGTGTATATTTTTTTTATCGCACGAATATCTCACGTGGCATTGTTGCATTTTGTTTGTCACAAATTCCATGGACTCGCTTTACAAAATACAGAATCTATTGTTACAAAGAAAGCCCATTGTTAAATACACCAGTCCAAGTGAATAGAACGTGTTGCTTTTAAATGATCTCCGTGCTTTGAAGCGTTCTCGGAAGGGGAAAAAAAAGTGTGGATATCCGTTTTCGTTAGTCACGTAACATACAATATATGTATATTTGTTTTTCATCCTATACTCTTTCCCACACATTTTTCCTAAAATAGTTAGATATAATTGCGATTTTACTTAACTATTAAATTTCATTTCATTTTTGTACAAATCGTTTAACATAAGTTGGAACCACGGACAACATTTTCTTTGTAAATAAATATTTTTACGATCTTTCGCAAAAGCGAATATTCAAATAAAATTTCATCCTGACCGTTAATATATTTAAAAGCACGAAAGAAATAGAAAAGAAAAAAGAAAAAAAAGAGCTCCCAAAACAGTGAAGAACAAAACTACGGTAAAATTTTGATGGCAAATATTTCTTTAATATAAAACAACGCAATATGCGTTAGAATTTTTCCTCCAAGTATTCCTCAAGCATTTGTTTAAAAATATAATAAGACATTCTTAGGATCGTTTTCAAACGTTTACTTTCAAGTTAAATTTTCTTCTTGATCGTTAGCATGTTGAGAGAAGTAAAAAAGAAAAAAACAAGAAGAAAGGAAATAAGAATAAAAAGTATCGGAATAAGGAAACAATGGAAAAATTCCTTTGTAAATACGCATAAATATTCTTTCGATGACGTCGAGTTTTGTAATAGGGAAAGTTCGAAACAGCAGAAAGGAGGATGATGGTGGTCGGGGTAGGAACGGGGCTTGTGGGGTTGGGATCAGGATTGGGGTTGGGGTTGGGGTTCGGGGTTCGGGGTTGAGTAGTAGTAGTTAGGGGTAGAGAGTGAAAAGGAAAAGTAGTTTAATCGAGAACTCTGTCGTTCTCTGTCTCTCTCGTTTTAGGTGGCCTGGATGCTCTTCGACAAGAGCGCCATTCTGACGGTACAGAATCACGTTATTACCAGGAACCCTAGAATATCTGTGTCGCACGACGAGCACACAACCTGGTACCTACATATCAATAACGTGCACCAGGATGACAAGGGAAAGTACATGTGCCAGATTAATACGGCCGCGGCGAAGACGCAATATGGGTATCTACATGTCGTTGGTAAGTTCTATCATATTTTTATTAACCTATTTTATTTTTAAAGAACAAGTACTTCCTTCCTTGAATATGTCTTAAGATTCTCTTTTTTCGTTATATTTTCAAATTCTTAATATATTATCTCCTTAATTGAAATGTATAACAATTATTTCATTCAATTTAGTCATTTATTTACGAGCTTGAGTGTCTTGCGTTGGTATGCGAAATTCAATTTGTTTAGAAGTAAATATTTTAAAAATATTTCGCAATCAAATTCTAAAAAGTATGTTTAGATAATTCAGAAATGAAATTTAATTAATAACAGATTTAATTTCAAATTCATCATGAAACATATAAATCAATATATTTATCAGGGAAAATATCAATGTGAGAGAACGAAATATTTGAAATTCGGAACGTCAGATCGTAATGGACGAAAGGACAAAGGATGGACTGCTCAAAGGGCACAGACAATAATAATTTAATCAGAAGTGGATATTCCTGGACTTAGTGGGCAGGTGTTGATGTAAAAGGAGAATAGGAAGTTTGAAGGGGTTGCGAGAAGAGTGAAAGAGAAAGATATAGAAAAGGGGAGAGAAAGAGGGAGAGAAAGGAGGAGAGTGAGAGAGAGAGGAAGAGAGAGAAAGTGACTTCCGTTCTCTGCCATCCAAGAGAACATATTAATATCTCGAGTTTTGACGTCTGGATGGAAGAGTGGGAAGGAGGAAGGGAGGAATGGTGGGGGTGTGCTGACGAAGTCGGTAGAGTAATCAGTGGGCTAGATTAATTGTTTCCACGGGACTTTCGTACCCTCTCGTTGCACGAATACACTCAAGATTTCCGACCTTTATCTCTCTTTCTATATCTATATATAAATATATATATGGTATACAAACGTTTGTCTCTCTCAGTTTTTGGAATACCAACAATTGTACCGACGCATCATACTACCCCATTATTCATACGTCTTCCAGAGAAAAATAATATATTAAAAACAAAATAATAATTACTAATAATATATATATAATTTTAATTTTATTTAATTATACTTATTATTCTTTTTAACCATTCAACTTGTATATACATATATATATATTTTTTTCTCTCTCTATTATTTATTATTTTGAAATATCAACACAGTACAGATTAAATATAATACATTTAGATAAAAATAAGTTTTTCTAAATTATTAATTTATATTATAATTATCTTATATAGTCAAATATTTATTTATATCATAATTATTAAATTAAAAAAAAAAAGAAATACATTTATCATTTTAATAGAACAGTAATTTTGACAAATGTTTTGATACGTGTGTATAGTATATACATATATATATATATAAATAGGTAGAGAAAAATGTATCGGAACGGGACAACTTATCATCGAATCATCGATGCGAATCATCCAGTAGAATCGGTCGTAAACATCAGACACCCGTGACACGGTCCAACGATTTATTCGTATTTCCGTAACCGACGAAACGCGTTCCGCTTTTCCGTAACGCATCCACCCTTGTGCTTTTCTTCCCGTCTTTTTCTTATCATTGTGATTTCTTTCTAAGAAACTTTTCTCCTTGGTCTTCCCGATTTCTGAGATTCTACGAAGCGTGTAAGCTACAACCAACCACACACGCACAAACAAAACATTAGATTTTATTGGCCTATTTATTTTCTTTATATTTAGTATCCCGTTCTACGTTTAAACTCAGAATTTTACATTTGATTTTTTTTTCATTTCAATTAAATTCTCTCGTTTTTCCTTATTTAATTATTTTTTCTAATTTTTAAGTTTTATTTAATTATCTCGTAAGACGTTAATTTTAAACATGAAAAAAAAAAGAAAGAGAATTCTTCATTTCCCTATCTTCTTTTTGTTTCAAAAGAAAGGATATAGTTTTGGTTATATGTAAGATATTTTTTAATATGGTTTAAATAGGAGAATCAAAATGTACACTTTTAATAAGGATTAAGTAATGCAATATACTATTTCTTTCGTCACGATGTTGAGGCCTTTAACGAGCAAAATCTGCTTCATTCTTCTTCTTCTTGTTAGCAATGTTGAGTTACAGCTCTTCTCTGAAATTCTGTGGCCACAACCCCCCACCTTAGAATAAGAAACCTATTGTGTAGCCTTGGCAAGTAATATTTTTATTCTTTCAAATGGAACAAACAAGAATTCTTTCTTTTTATTTCCTAACAAAATAGTGCTCTGTTAAATAATTATAAAATCAATTGTTCAGAGAATTTACAACGGGGGGAATTAAATGTATCGTTCGTTGATCACGTGATTTAACATTTTTTTTATTACCATTATCAGTTAATAAGACAAATATTTCAATATTACATCGAACATTATTTCAAAGACTAATTGTTCTCGCATTATATTTACGAAATATTTCATTTATTATTATTTCTTTTACTTTTTATTACGGGAACTATAATCATCGATACTCAAACGTCACGTTTTGATATATTTGTTATGTTTACATTCACCAATACAAAAGAGTAAGGGAATGGAATAACAATATCCGATAATAATTAGCAGATTAATTTACGTATTCATTAACTTTTCGTACGGACATTTTCACTCATCGAATCGAATTAATGTCAATGATATGCGTAGAGTAGGTATTTGAACAATTAGCAAATATAAAATTTGTATTGAAAAATGTATCAATAGAGAAAGATATAATAACAATAATAATAATAATAATAATAATAATAATAATAATAATAATACCTTTTCATTGTTACAAAATGAAAGAGTCAATAACGATTATTTTATTCGGGCTTATAGAATTTGTGTACTGTTTTTTTTCCTATTTGTTGTTTTGTTTTTTTTAACAGAGAGGTATATATCGTAGTAAAGAAAGACAGAAGAGATGGTTGAACGAATAGGATGGAAGGGAAAGAATCCAAGGAGGCACTTTGATACTTACTTAACCAATACATACAGGAAGCTTTTCGAGCAACCACTGACGACCATCTGCGAATCCGAATTCGATTCACGTGCCCATTCTAGTTTCTCTCAAGTAGCCAATTACGAGAAAGAGAGAGAAAGAGAAAAAGAGAGAGAGAGAAGGAGAAAGCAAGAGAGAGTGAGAGAGACTCGAAAAGATTCTCCATAGGTATTACAAGAAGGCATAGTAACTGGTACTATACAGGAAGTGGATATCGATCGGTGAAAATAAAAAAGGGATTCTCGTTGGGCTTGTAATAAGTTGGCTTGGTATCCTTGAGAGAAAAGCAAGATTTTTGTGTTCTCGTTCTCACTCCACTCGTGAATATCGTTGAATGAAGGCAGAGACCGGGGGAGTCTCTTGTTGAAGTAACATTGGCTCTAACATTTTCCACGATATCAAAAACCACCACCATTCATACCATTTCTTCTCTTTCTTTCTCTTTCTCGCTGTCTGTTTCTATCTTTCTGTCTATTCCTCTTGCTCTCCATGTAGCTGGTTGGGTTCTCTGAGTTTTGGGACAACTCAACAGACAAGAGGGAAGCAACACACGTGGTATTGCTCGTGTTCCGCTTGAATAATGCATCGACGCTTCGCATATCTATGTGTGTATGTATATATGTATGTATTTGTGTATATGTATGTACATGCATATGTACGTGGGGTCGAGCGTGTGTAGTGACGTGTATCAACGACACCTCTCAAATACCAGTAGCCCTTTTCCTCCCAATAGGCTGACACCAACTGCAGAGGGATAGATGCCCTTTATATTTTGCTTCCAACAATCCGAGAACACTGCTCAATGTCACTACCGATCTAGAATTTCCATATGGATATCTCAATCCAATATATTTTCTCATATTCTGTCGATTTATTCGGCTCACTAATATTTTCTTTTCTTGATTTCTTTACTTTTTTTTAAATATTTTATTTATATCACGATATGAAACGATAATAAGTACAAAAATGTGATTAATTACTTTATCGAACGGACAATCCTTTGTATTATTTTTAATCGATTTATTTGTATCCGTAAATTCACGTGAATAAATTTCAAAGATTAATTGTTAATACTTCTCCAACGTATGTTTAATTACTCGAGTAGGGGATATGGACTAATTATTAAAGAGAATTGACTGAAAAATCGAAAACAAGTGATCGTAAACATGAACAATTGTATCTACGGTGTTATTTTAACCACCATCGCTATCATTTCTCTTTTCCCTGCCCTCCCCACCTCCTTTCTCTACCCCTCCAATACTTTTTTCCCTTGAACGTAACCCTCGTATCTCCTCGCCTGAATTAAGCGGAAAAGTGAGTCCACCGTGGTGGTGCTCGAGAAAGAAATTAAACTTTAGTTTACTTACTCGGCGAAGTATTTTAACCGCCGTTAGAAGGAGAGAACAACGTTCTTATTTACACGAGACCTGTAATATTCCACCGGTAAAAACACGACGGGAAAGAAAGAAGGAACGGAGGAAGAAGAAAATCGTCCGGACAAAAAGCTAGTCTCGAAAAAGAAAAGGAAAGGGGGTAAAAAACAGAAAATAAAAAAAATATAAAAGGAAGATAAAATAAGAGTGTTTGTTTTTCGCAAACCGAATAGAACAACGATCAAAAAGAGTTATTTTTCTCTCATTCTTTCTTTCTTTCTTTCTTTCCTTCATTCATTCCTTCTTTCTATAGATTTACAAATGCTACATAGTAATACTCGAGTTAATCAATTTAAACAGTTAATTTAAATTGATTTTATTTACCTATTGTAAACAAAACTTTTTTTACATTTACTTTTTATCTCAATCCTCTTTTATTCTTATTATTTATTAAAAACTATATAACGATAATTGCCACGTTGAAATAATGCATTTAAGTATATTTCGTTTCTATCTCTTTCTTTGTATTAATAAATACGTAAAAGTATTCTAATTAATTCATTATCACCGATAAATATAAATATTTACGATTGATTTTATTTACCGTTAAACGAACATAGCTTCTTTCTCTTATTATTTAATTCAAATAAAGAAAAATAATATTTATATATATATATATATATGTATTATTTTATTATATGGGATTATTATATAATATATATTATTATATGGGATTTTTTTTATTTATTTATTGTTTATTAAAGTAATAACGTTTAACAATAATTATTCATTGATTTAAGAATATAAAGAGATAGAACGGTAGGTATCTATAATCTAAATTCACAATTTATCGCCACGAGATATTAAGTATTACTCTTTACTCCGTAATCCGAAGACAACCGTCATAATTAGCGAAGGACACGCCGTACTCGATTCTTCGTCGCCTATCGTTGTCTTTCGTGTCCCTTCACCGTCCCCCATTGTCTTCCGTCTTTCTCGTTTTTTTTCACACCCAACACAATGAATAAACAATGAATTTTATTGGACTGCCCACACCGGCCCTTTCCGTCGCTTATATATGCCTAATATCCCCTCCATCGTCTCTCGTCATTTCCTGGCATTCCTTCTAGAAATTTCCCAGTGAGTTCTGATCATGAATAAAGACTCTTCCTGCACTTTAGAATCGGGAACGTTCGAGAGACTTCGATGGGGCCACACAAAGGCGACAAGTCCAGACGGTGTAACCTTACAGCCAAAACAAATACTCTAATCTAACGAAACGGTTTCTTTCTCTTTCGTCAACCGATACATTCTACACATTCTAAGCATATGACAAATAAAGAATAACATTTACTTGGTGATACTTATAAAGAAATCGTCTATTAATAATTCTACAAACCTCGACGCACACACCACCACGCAAACTTCTCGAATATTCCCCAACCTCACATATATATTAAAATAAAGTAAACATGGCATATTACTTTCCCCCCGTTAATTATTTATCAGTTTGTTGAATTTTTCTACAAATTCGATGTTTATATTTACAGTATTTATTTTCAAACTTAAAATCGAATAGAAATAAAAGAAAAATGTTGATTCTCACGAATGTACATAATCGTGCGAATGATACAAATGTCGACGGGATTTTCGAAGCATGCAAAATGGTACACACCCGGTCGAGTTTACGTATGAATATGCAGACAGAAAGAGAGAGAGAGAAAGAGGGTGACTCGTTCAACCACCCAGTTACCAACCCCCCTATCCCCCTTCTGTGGAGGTCGAGGCTACTAAACGAGCCGTCCCAAGTGGCCACCGTCATTTCATTGCGTATATTCACGGTTCGCTCGTCCGTAAAGAATCAAGCTGCTTGTGCTTTGCATCGAAATAAAAAGTGTATCATGACTCTAGTTCTTTCTCTCTCTCTCTCTCTCTCTCTCTCTCTCTCTCTCTCTACCTCTTTTTTTTTAATGTATACATAAACTTTCTTCCTTTCTCTATTCACGAAAGAGAGTAGTTTGACTTGTTTCGCGAGTCCCATAGTTATTGTTGTCTTTTGACCAATTTGATTTTTTCTTACCTTGTTAACAATTAATTAGAAAGTAAATGTTTTTCTTGTAATTTTTATACCTCCATTGTACCGTCGTAATAATTTCTTCTATTTTTTTCTTTTATTATATAAATTTTTCAATAGTTAAGAACAAGGTTTGATAGAAAATTATTTTTTGAGAAATATAATTTGCAGTGTTATTCTTAGTTTTGTTTTTTTTTTCTTATAAATGATTAGATATTTAATAAATTTGTGTTTCTATCCACGATATGTCGAGTAAATTTAGCTTGAAAATGTTTCTAATTGTCGTAGACAATAATAGAATAATATAGAAACGGCTGAATGTTAATAGAATTACTAGAATTGTCATCCTTTGTTTATTAACGTCAAAAGAGTTAAGAAGACTTCGTTTAATATTTGCTAAGCTTTTCCCCTTTTCATATTTCTCATCTTTCCTTTTTTCATTTGCATTCCATAAATTATGAACGATATCATTTTTTGTTGTCAACTAATTAGTAATAATAATAATAATAATAATAATAATAATAATAATAATAATAATTATAATAATAATAATAATAACAATAATAACAATAATACTTACAAATAATTACTACGATGACTGAGAAAATAAAGATAAAAAATTCGTATGTAAAATAATTTTATTATGTTCTAATATAAATCGTATGAAAGAGGAATGAGAAAAAAAGAAATAGCATAGTACGATTGGAAGTTTTGTCTTCGGTAGTAGCACTATGGAAGATTCGACGATTTCGATGCAAGTGCAGAATCGTCATGGAGCACCCTGTATGAGCACTCAAGCGTGCATACATGAAAGTAACGGGAAAACGACACTTGGGAATCACGATGACCGCCACACTGGAATATTACGCCGATAGCAAATGCAAATTGTCTTTTTCTCTCTCTTTCTCTCTCTTGCTTGTTTCCGTTCGATATCGAGATATCTGTTGTGATTCAATCATTAGAGAGAGAGAGAGAGAGAAAGAAAATAAGATCAAATTCTTTGCTATAATCGTCGATCTTTCGTTCATTTATTTTTTCTCTGTTATTAAGAATATGATTGATAATTTAATTAAAATTATACGTTTCCAGTGATAGAGTAATTAGAATAATTTTAGAAATATTATATTTTCAAGGTAATGATTTCATATAAATACTATTAATTTAGAAATGTGTGTGTGTTTATACGATGCACTAATTACATGTTTCCTATCTCTCATACTTGATAATGTAATTAAAAATATATGACCTAGTATACAGGGTGATAGAATAATTAAAAGTACTCACATCAATGAGTATTAATTTTTATAAAAGATTGTTTTCTAAAATTAATATTACATGATTTAAAAAAAATACATATATATACGATGTACTATTTAAATATTTTCTATCTATCATCCTTTTTAAAAATATTTAAGGTAGTATTTTTTTCTTCTTCTTCGTTATAGCAGCAATAAATCTTCTTTTCTAAAAGCAATTAATGTATAGGATTGTTGTGAATGTATAATATATAAAATAATAATTAAATATAATTAATATATTATATATAAAAATAAAATTTTAATTTTTATTATTATACAGTATGTATTGTAAATCAAGTCCAATACTTTACATTGAAATTGAATAGACGTTATCGTTGAATTAATTTAATTAAAACGATGGATGATGAATGAATGAATTTTTATTGAAATAAAAAAAGAAAAAATGAAATATTTAAATACGTATTGTAATTGTAAATGGAAAATGGTACGTGATATAAAGTTAAACGAATTTCGTTTATTCATTGTCCGAGTCGACGACAATAGCGGTCAACGTTGGTGGCGTAACGTTAATACGCTTAACGACGTAGGAGGAAGAAGAGTGGCACTCCAAAGGACGACAAGGCAAGAGGTGGAATAAAAAACGGGTAGCTTGGTAGCGTGTGTCGAGGCATTTTGTGGTAAACACGTTCTCCAAGTGAGAAAGAGAGAACGTGGTAGATGGAGATGGACAGAGGTTTTTACTTTCTACCAAGCCTTGTCTCTCTATCCTTTTTTTATCTTCTTTGTTAGCTTCACGCTCGGTCAGAGAGAAGAGTTTTTAATGACGTATCTTACACTGTGCCAACCGCTTGGCCCTTGTCTCTCTCTCTCTCTCTCTTTCTCTCTTTCTTCTTTTCAACTTTTTTGTTTTTTTATTCTCCTTTTGACGCAGGCTGATAGGTCGGAAGAGACTAACGACCCGCGTTCTTTTACAAAAGCCAGAACGTTGCTTGAAACCTGTACGTGTATGTACATTTATATGTCTATATGTGTGTGTATATGCATCTATGTGTGTTACCGTTACTATGAAAGTGAAGAGAGGAAATGAGAATTGCAGTAGGATTTCCGTAAAGTCGTGAAACAATAACGTAACAGGCGGTGCTCGAGACAGTTAATGGATGGAAAGAGCTCTTGTACGCATATACACACATACACGTGTTCGTATGCTGTAAAACGTATCGTCATATAAATTAATTTTATTTTTTTGTATATATCATATATTATTATCATTAGATATTACTAAATTCGAATTTATTCGTGTAAATATCAAAAAATACTTGTATATTATTCTAATCAATTGGACGGATCATACGATTCAAATAAAATTTTCTTAAGAAATTCTAATAATTAGAAATAACCATTGTCTTTATTTAAATGTAGAAATCGTTATGATCGTTCAACTTCTCGAAATCGTTGAATCTTCTGTTACATGCTCTACCACATACTGCCAATAAGAGAAAGTGAGGAGGGAGTAGAACTCGTAAGACTAACCTTTAGATATCTCAGTAACGTTGAAGATATACGAGTTTGGGGTTAGGAACCCGTCCCGAGTTCGGAATCGAAATCACCTGCAAAATTTATCCTCGGTCAATTCAACGTTAGCCAAGCCATCCTCGAAATCTCTTGATAGCGAAGCTTCCGCCTTCTCCTTCGCAAATATCGTTTACCTACCATAGCGTTAATCCGATTGTTATCGAACCATTAGATTTTCTCAAGATGAGAAAATTATTTCTAAAATTACAATTCGATTTCTGTATATATTCAAACTAATCAAACATATCGTTTTTTTTTTTTTTCATTAATTAATACAAAAAAGAAACGGATAGGAGGTGGATGTGCAAATAAAAAACAAAACAATATGATCGGTCATAATGGATGATTAATAATTGTTGTCACGATTAGGAGATATCATGTTATTTCATAGTTAAGCCGCTTTCGTAATTGTAGAAACAAGAACAAGAAGAAGAAGTGAGAGAGAAATGTTGACAAGAAAGAGAAAATCTAAGGAAGTCAGAAAAACCAGTCTAAAACGTTTGAAAATTATTGTCTAACTTATAAAATAGTAAATCGTATACGCGACGATGACAACAATTTTCCATCGATGTCTACATTTCTCGTTCTCCGTAGAAGAAGGAAGAAGAAGAAGAAGAAGAAGACGATTCGTATCCTTCTCAAGGACATTTCTTTCACTGTAGGAAGGGGCCTCTTATCACCAGTGATTACGAGTTTTTAACGGGGATTTCTTCCAGCCTGTCCCCCCCCTCTCCACTGGTCTCCTTTCTATCCACTTCTTACTCCTCTTCTTACTCTTTTTTTTCTTCTCTTATCTTCGAACGTTTCTCGTTTCCTGCCTGACTTAAAATCCACCTTTCGAATTTTTCTAACGCTCGTAAACGGATTTTTTTTTACTTTCTTTCTCCTTTCTCGTTCTTTTTCGTTCTTTCTTTCTTATTTTTCACATGACAAGACACCTTCTTGACGCATAATCGATTCGCGAGTTATAAGAATGGGATCTTCGCACAGGTGGTCTCCCCCTTTTTTGATCGAAAAATTGTAACCTTCATTCTTCTACTTTTTTCTTTTTTTCGTTTTATCTTCTATTTTCTCATACTGATTTTTCTCGACCGGAATTCCATAAGAATTATGTTCGTAAGAGGAGAGAGCAATGTGTTGGCGGTGGTTGGTCGATGGTAAGATTTGTGCAATTTTAACCTTCTATAACTTTACCACTTCGCAGTAGAATAAAACGATAAGGGGTAGTCGAATAAAAGTCATACTTATAACCGTACGTGTGTATGTGTGTGTGTTTGTGTAAGAGGAAGAAAGAAAGAGAGAGAAAGTTTCATCGAGTTTGCATGGATCTCTACTATTTCTCATGTATGTAGCATATAAAATGTCCAAGTAGGTGTAATACTGTCCCCCTTGGAGAAAAATAAAGAAACGTTTATCTCTCCTTTTCTTTCAAAAACATAGTTTTGATTTCAATCAGATATGACACAAATCGTCCGAACGATCCTTATATTATTATTATTATTATTATTATTATTATTATTATTATTATTATTGTTATTATTGTGGGGTTTTGAATTGTTTAAGAAGTATAGATATGAATGTGTGAATGGTATGAGTGTGAGAGTGATTGAAAGAAATGAAAGAATGCATCCGGTCGAGGATAAAGAAAGAGCGTGAGATAAGAATATTAGTTGGGTATAAGGTTACACCGTCCGGACTTGTCGCCTTTGTGAAGCTACATCGAAGTCTCCCGAACGTTCTCGATAATGTGAAATACCGGAAAAGCCTTTGTGCGTGGTTTGGAATGATCGGGAAGTTTCCAGAAGGAATGACGAGAAACAACGAGAGACGATGGAGGGGATGTAGGGTATAAGTAGGCGACGGAAAGGACTGGTGGAGCGTTCTGCGTTGCGTTGCGTTTTTCTGAGAGTTCAATAATAATTGAGGATTGATAAGTGTAACGGAGAGTACGGAAGACAACGGGGAACGGCGAAGGATTACGATAGGCGACAACGAGTCGGATTCGGGTGTTCCTTGCGGTTGTTTTCGGACGTTAGGGGGTTACACTTATTGTTAGCATTAGATCATTAGATTATAGATACTTACCATTTTATTTCTTACAAACATTATACCTTATTAGTATTTATTAATAAATACTACTTTACTATTACCATTAAATATATATATATCTATTTCATCTATACGTAAATCTTACATTATTATTATTAATAATATTATTATTAGAAGAAGAAGAAGAAAAAAAAGATCGTTTAAATTTTTGAAATGTATTCCGATTTAATCGAACCGAGATACTCTCTCGTTTTAAAAATATATTCAATTTTTCAATGAAATAGAATTCTATCTTGTATAATACGAAAATAACCCCGCTTATGTTCTTTCTCTCTGAAGCGTCTCTTGCAACACTGATCGAGTATTTCCGCTCAGTGGGAATTGAAAAATAATCAGCCGCGTAGCGAGAATAAGCGAAGTTTCGATCGAAATTCCACAGCCTCCGTGTGCTCGTAAATTTAAATGAACGCATCTATAAATTATTCCTTAGACGAAGATTTTTTAAGAGAAAAAAAGACAAAAGGGATAGGGAGAAAGAGAGTGAGAGAAAGAAAGAGAGAGATAAAGAGAGAGAGAGAGAGAAATAATGTCGATTTAGTTTTAGTAGCTTTTTCTCTTTCTTTTTCTATTTTTTTTTTATATTCTTATCTTCACCTGTCTTTCTCTCTTCCCTTTTCCTATATATTATGGTAGTATCTCTCAACCCATATGAAAATTTGATTATACTCGGTATAATATTTACCCTACTGACCGAAGAACATTTAGTGATCAAAGAATTTTTTTTCTGTTTCAGTTCCACCAAACATTGACGATTCGCAGAGTTCCTCCGACGCGATTGTAAGGGAAGGTGCAAACGTGACTCTGACGTGCAAAGCAACTGGAAGCCCAACGCCCAGCATTCGTTGGAAAAGAGATGACAATTCCAGGATCACGATCAATAAGAGTCTCTCCGGTTAGTATTTTTTTCTATTTTCTTTTTCCTCTTCTTTATTTTTTTATTTTTTTATTTTTTAACGATAAAACATTGAATAGATATTATACATAATTATTCACACCTCATATGCTACACGATCGCGCGGCACGCGTGTGAAAATGTTTGTTTTTTCGAAATAAAATCAATTATTTGTTATTTTAAAATAATAAATCATTTATTAAATTAAAGAGAGAGTATAGTAGTAATGCATGCGTATACTATACTATATTTGCATCGATTCATTTCGATCCATTTGTCTCGAATGTTATTTCAAAACGTTCCTCATATTCACTCCCCATCGATTTTATTTTCATTCTTTTCGAGCGAATATTTTCCCCTTTTCTCTTCCACTCCTCCCTCCCCCCCTCAAAAAAAAACAAACAGACAGACAAAATAGAAAACTCATAGGATCTCAAAACTGAAAGCCACATTTATTTGCCGCTGAATAATCTCTAGATGCGCTACACTTCGAAAAAAAAAAAAAGAAAAAGATTAAAAACAAAATCACACACAAATACATACACAAGTGTACAAGCGGACAGAGTACGCATTAAACTAACGCACACGCGCGCGCGCATATAAAAGAAGTGAACTTGTGTTATAGCTTTAAACGTTTTTCAAAAATCCGGCGTTTCTGCGTAGTCGTTAACACGAATTCGAGATATTTCATCCGGAATTTCGGCTTTGGTTGATCCGTCAGAGGAAAGCAAGCATTTACTTTCGAACGACATAAAAAAGAAAATGTTAGGTAGGTAGGTAGGTAGGTAGGTAGGAAGGTAGGTATGTAGGTAGGTAGATAGGTGGATAGGTAGATTTTAGGTGGTACTGCTTTTCGATAGGTTCGACGACCTCGGCACGTATGTGCGGCAATTAAAAATAATGACACTCGCCGTTCTCAAAGATAAAATATGAAATGTTCGAAAAAAGAAGAAAATTCCTCCCTCTTCGGTAGGAAGACTCAGCTTTCTCCTCTCTATCAACGTCGAAAATTTATCGAAACTAGAGAAAGTAAAATAGAAGAGAGAGAGAGAGAGAGAGAGAGAGAGAAAGAGAATAAAAATGTAATTTGACAGGCAACGTGATATATATAATTATCTTCGCTAATGAAGCCGGTAACATATTTCGTTGGAAACGTCAATTATCTGCGAATATTTTCTTCTTAACTAACAGAGTGAGAAAGAAACATAAAGATAGACAGATAGATAGCGTACGTCTGCATACGTGTGCGAATGTGTATATGCAAGCCTGTGCGTCTGATGGGTAGAAAAGGGAGAATGTAGTGATGGGTGAGTTGATTAAAACCGACATGTAGTATATGGCTGGGAGAGTATGTTTTTTTTTCTTTCTATCCTTTTTATTGTATTTTTTATTTTTTATACCTTGAATCTGTGAAAAGTCATGAGCGAGAGAGGGGAAAAAAGAATAGACAATTATCGTCGTTCCAGAAGGTATCGAATTAAGGTTTAGTTTCTGTCGTTCTCTCTTTCTCTCTATCTCTCTATTTCTCTCTCTCTCTCTCTCTCTCGTTCTCTCTCGTTCTTTGGTGAAAACTTATCGCGGTGGATTTAATCGCTCTTTAAATTCCAATTACAGTGCTCGAGTGGGATGGAGAAACGCTAGAAATGGAGCGCATTTCTCGACTAGACATGGGCGCTTATCTCTGCATCGCCTTCAATGGTATTCCGCCTACGGTCAGCAAACAAATCAAGGTGTCCGTTGATTGTAAGTAACACCCTTTAATTAGTTTCATTTGTTTTGTAATTATATCAATTTTTATTTTTTTATTTGCTCTCTTTGTTTCAGTTGTGAATATTTTTTGTATTCACGATTTTTATCATGAACAAATTATTCATCACGTTTTAAACGATTCAATTTTACACATTTTTTATACGATCACTTGACGAAATTATTTCTCCCTTTACGTCAGAATTGCGTCGAGCTCTTATTTATTTATTAGTAATTATTCATATTTTTTTAAACTTTTTTTTTAGTAATTGTAATTTTATATTCTAGATTAAATATAGAAAATAGTTGAATCAATTTTTTTAATCGAATCAATGAAGATTAATTTTTTAAATATGATCATCATGTTCGAGGAAAGAAATTTTAATCTGCAAACGTATTGGATTTTTCTACTCATATTTAATAAAGAATTGACGTATTTATTTCTGCACTAACGTTGATAATTACAAATTGTAGGGAGTAAGAATTTACGGTATACGTGACTAGAGTTTCTTATTTCTAACAGCACTATTTGAAGAATATGTTTGTACGGTTTTGTAAATAATGCTTATATTCTACACGACTTCATTATTTCCAATAAATTAAAAATCATTAATCTTCCATAAGTAATGTTTTTATCTAACTTCTATTACCTAATAATAACCTATATATACAAATATATGAAATAATACGATTAATTTGATTACTAAATTATAATGTTAAATTAAATATAAATGAATTTAATTATTTAACTTAAAAATTACAATGGGTTACAAAAGGTAAATAGAAATGATTACACCCACATTTACACTCAAGCTCATAAATCCAGTGAAAATCGTTCGAGATACTATGGTAAAAATCGACCTTTTAAACTAACTTTATGCGACTTGAATCAGGTGAAAGTTAAGGTAGGGAAGAGAGTTGTTTCGTTTCTTTCATTCGTGAAAAGTGAATTTTTGGTACACGTAGAAACTGTATGTAGGTAGTAAATAGTAGGGATGAAACGGAAGCTCGTCCCTTATAGGAACAAAATAGAATTCGTGGCAAGGTATAAGTGTCTCTCTCTCTCTCTCTCTCTCTCTTACACACATTCTCACTCTCACTATCACTCTTTGTCGAAGCTCTCGCAGGCTATTGCTTCTGGGTTGCGATGCACCAGCAACGTTCTGAACGAGAGAGAAAGATGGAAAGATAGATAGATAGAGAGAGAGAGAGAGAGAGAGAGAGAGAGAGAGAGAGAGAGAGAGGGTTGCTTAAAGAACACACAATTTAATAATAGAGAAGGGAGCTCGGCGACAAAGCGAGGCTTTGTCGGCTCGTTTCTCCATTTCTATCTCTCTCTTTCTCTTTTACGTTTCACGAAATAGAACACGGTTGTCGGGTAAAGATAGAGATAGACAGAGAAGGGCTCGGAAGTGCCTCTGGTGAGACATAAAAGTAAGCTCGGGTGAACCGCGACACACCATTACCGTTTCCACCCTCTGTAGTGGCCTATTGTTACGTTACTGCCACTCCTAAATACCAGGCGCGTGCCTTTTCTTCGCCTACTTCCTGTTACTGACTTTCTTTCTTTTTCTCTCTCTTCCTCTCTCTCTCTCTCTCTCTCGTTCTTCTAATACTTTCTCTCTTACTTCATCTAGTTCTTCTTTATAGTAACGTGTACTCACCAAGTTATGGAAATGTGTATCTATAACCTAGGTGTTGGAGATTCATCAGTAAGATTGTTCTGAAATTAGAGATTAGTATATTCTACTAATTTCAATACTGCTAATATAGTAGAAATTATGTTAGAACAGTTAGAATACATTAGGACATTTTTTATTATTACTAAATAATTCGTATCGTCGATTTTCTGCAAGGAGAACATTTGGAAAAAAAATTTTCCAGTTTTACGCATTTTTATTTATTTTTTATTTTTCGGTAGTAAAACGAACAAATATCTTTTTCATGGTTTTTATCAGAATTTCAATATTATATAATATATTTTATATAACATTCAACGAAGGAAAGAAAATTTAATATTCTACCAGGATAGAAATATTTAATACATTTACTTGAATACACTTTTCGACTAAATGTAAAAGATTCATAAAAAAAAAGTATATACATATATAAATTTTGTATGTTCTACTCTTACGAATGTACGCAAAAATGTTATTAAATAAAAGTTCACTTAAACAGAAATAATATAACATTATCATATTCACACACATACACACACATGTGTACACATAATAAACTATTACGAAGCAGCTTAATCGAAAAAGAGAAGAAAATTTTAAACTCTTTCAAAGAGATTTTCGAATAACACAAGGGATAGTAAATACACACAGAATGTCTTTTCCCTCTTCTTCTTCTTTCTTTCCCTCTCTCTCTCTCTCTATCTCTTTCTAAAAAAGCAACGAATTATCTCCGTAGTTAAAACGAGGCTAATTAATTTGGCGACGTTGCGAGGAAAGGAGCGTTGAATTACGTTCGCTATGTGTTCCTGCTTGCTCATTTTGCTACTTGAGAGGATGAGAGGCGGTGGTGAAGGTGTAGGTGATGGAATGGGGGTGATGAAATGAGGGGAGGGAGGTGGGATGGGAAACGTGGGATAAAGAAAGAGAATGAGGATTGTTTTTATACCATGAAGTCTTTTCCCCATGGAGATGTGAACTCGAGGCTTGTGCTCGTGAGTGCGCATGCGTTCCCAACCACCTGGATCATCCTTTTAGGCGTTCGCTTAATTCTATTCGAAGCCGTACGCTAGCTAAAGGCTTTTGTCAACGGGCATTACACGACCGCTTTGAAGTGAAATTGCGATCGAGTAATGTAGTACCAGCACCAGCACCAGCACCAGTACCAGCACCTGCACCAGTAGCAGCAGCAGCACCAGCACTAGCACCAGCACCATCAACACAAGAAGCAGTAGCTTTGCGTCCACGGAATGCATTAGCAAGTTCAGATCAAGATTACTCGATCAAATTAACTGGACAAAAGTTCGATATTAATCTTTTCTTTTGATTTTCTCTTCTATTTTCTTTTTTTTCCCTTTTTTTCTTCGCTTTTTTCCCTTTTTTTAATGCGAAATTATATATTTTTTTTATTTAGGTTTTCTTTCTTTTTTTTGGGATCGATTTTCTTATCTACCTAACGAACTTCCTCGATTATTCTAACTTCTATCTTTTTTTACACTATTTCAAATAACACGTTTTGTTGTATTTTTGTATATTAGGTAATATTTGATAATTAGTTTTGTACGTATAGTATTTCTTATTTATCCTATTATATTAGAAGTAAATTATAAAATTGTTCCGTTGTCGGGAATAATTTCCTTTATTTTCTTTATCGTCGTTATTATATATTGTAATAATTATTATCCTCGTAGGAAATAATATTCTTATCTATTTCTATAGAAATTAAGCAGGTTATGAGGGCTTGGTTGATATAATCCTTTGAGCAGCGAATAGCTTTACCTAACTAATTACTGAAACGTCATAGAAGTAGCAACAAATGGGCAAACAAGAACGTATTAAAATATCAAGACCAGACATAAATTACCGACAGTTGTAGTTCACTAATTTAACGTTGAAAATTCTAAATTTAGAAATACGTCATATCAAAGTCTTACGCAAATAAAGTATTAAAATTGTTTGAAAGAAAATCATTTTTATTTCTTTATATTATACTTGTAAAAATAAAAACTTTTAAATAGTATATACATCTTCAAAAAGTAATCCAAAACGAACGTTCGATGTTAATCCGTGTTGGAGTGGCATAAAACAAAAAAAAAATCTTCATGTCGTTATTTCAGAAAAGTAAAAAGAGGAGATTAAAAAAAAGAAAAGAAAAGAAAAAAACCACAGAAATATACGTGTGCCCCGGCAAGAAAAAAGGTTAAAGAATATTTCCGAGCCTTATCAAGATTTAACATCGAATCTTCTATCTCATGGACTTTATAAAACTTTATGTATAAAATAGGGGGGGGGGAGAAAGAAAAAGAAAAAGAAAAAAAGAAAGACAGAAAGAAAATTCTCAACTTGTTCTATCGAGGACTCTCTCTCGCCGAAACTTTTCATCTTAAATCCATGTGATCGAAGTTTTTCGAGAGTAGATCCTTCAACGTTTCAACGAATGTAAATTCTTTCGTCTACCTATACTTTAACAAAAAAAAAAAAATGAAAATAAAAAGAAAAAAAATTAAAATGAACATATCACAGAAAGATCTTAATCTTCGTGTTAAGAATCGAAAAAATTACCGAAACAAAAAGAATTTTTTGGTTCTTTTGTTATGATAGCTACGGTTTCACGTTCGTTCCCTATTCTCTTTTTGAATTCATATGTTCCCTTGTAACATAATCGATAAATCTATAAAACTGTCGAGCTTTTCCAGCAGGTGCTGATGGTGGGAGAAGATCATAAAAGCGACAGAATTATCAAATTAAAGCGAATAATTCGAGATAGGAACGGAAAGTGACCGACATCGTTCACGTGCGCGCGCGCACGCACACACACACACACACATCTTGCACCTTTTTTAACGCTCGTACTAACGTAGGAAGAGATTAATTAAACGTCTCGACAGATTAGACTCATCTCTGACAAGGCCTTCCTCCCCTCCCTTCGCACCCCCGATGACGTTACAACTTTACGACCTAAAAAATCTGCCACTAAGCGATCTCACCTCTGTCTACTCTTTCTTTTTTCTTTCTTTTTCTTTTACTTTTTTTTACTAAAGTGTATCGTAGAATTTTTTTCTACAAGGATAAAATTGACATAAGCGATAAAAATAATATTATGCATAATAATAATGATGTGTATGATTTTTTTTATGTGTCGCACGTTATTAAAAAATTATTTTCAATTTTTATATCTAACACTAAGAAATTTATTTTTATATATTTTCTTTTTTTTATGTTTAATTCACGTAAATTGATTTTTTAGATTTTACAAACAATTTGAGATGCTTTCAATTACGATTTACTTTATTTTTCTTGCATGGATAATCGAATTGTTTTAAATTTCAAATATTTTGTAAAAGATTATTTGACGAGTTGTGTAAATGATATAATTTTTCTTTGTTCGAACGATCAAAAATATTCTAACAGCGTTCGTTAATTTTACGAGTGTCGTAGGAACGGATAGTTAATTATTTATCTGACATAAACGTGTACCTTACTTTTCGTCTATTAGCTGTTTCTTTTTAATTAAACATTAGTAAAGATTTAATAAAAATCATAGAGGATAGTAGAATAATTTATACGGTGGAACTTATTTTATAGGAATGTACGCGTGTAATATCGCGTGGCAGCATCATCGTGACCGGCAGGTACAAAGGACGTCGTTAAGTGAAATATTTTTTATCGGTCACGCGAGATCGAGAAAAAAACATAATAGACCCTTTTCCTCGTGCTTTCATAGTTGCCTTTTCTTTTTTAGAATATGAGGAAAAAGTGAAGAGAAGAAAAAATGACAGATTAGATTTGACACTTTCAATTACTTCGTGATTAGAATTAAATGATACGAAATGTATAATTACGAGTTTACATTTACTGTAACGAAATATAATTGCGTGCTCGCGATGAATCCTTTTAGATTTGATATTTTAATATTAAAGAAAAATAAAAAGACAAAAAAATAAAAATCTAAAACGCGCAGAGAGAAACGCGAAGATTTGGTTTTTAAATATTTTTTTTTTAAATCGGACAAGTAGTACGAGTCAAGCATTTAACGGTCGTACACATTTTTAATCAGATTTTTAATATCTCGTTTAATTATATTTAAATATTATCGATGACAATAATAAAATGAATTTTCATTATTAACGATAATTCAATTATATTAATTATTAATGAAATTTTGGATTAATTATCTACATAATGGCATACATTTTAGTTGACCTTAGATGAAAATACTCACGAGATAAAAATTCACTATTTAAAGGATTAAATGAGTAAGAAACGTGTCGTGATGTTTTAATACAAATATCTCACACGTTCTTTACAAGCACGCTTGCAATATCGTTTTAAGTTTGAAGTCAAGTTGAAGGGACGGTCTACGTGATATAATCTATATGCTAAAGCTTGATGTTAAGATCGTGGTAATGTTATGGAAATGAACTTTCTTTTCTCTTTCTCTTTCTCTTTTATTCTTACATATTGTGAAACAAGTTACATAAGTTTAACTAGACGTTTTTTTAAGCGATTATCATTTTTAATAAATACTTATTATAAATATTCTAATCGATATAATAATAATACTCAATGATCATAAATTTAATTCATATCGTGTAATTCACATTTATCATTTAGTAGTTTAGTTGTTCATTATTTTAGATGTTAAAATATTTTTTTGTAGAAAAGTGTAGAAAATTTAGATTTGCGAGCATAAGAAAGTGAACAAAAGAAATAAATCTTTTCCCTCCACATATATAAAAAAAAAAAAAAATAAAAAAAAAAGAGAAAGAAGAAAGGAAAATAGATAGAAAAGAAAAGGTTGGAAGGTTCGAACGTAGTCACGTATAAGCAGTGACTCAGACTCGAGCTACCCCGTTTCAACTAACCCCCCGTTCACCTCGGTTTCCTCTCGACTTTCTCGTAGCTCCAGTAGCAATCTGTTATTAAAATCAGCAACGAGAAAAATCCGTGCCGTATCTCGGTCGGCCCGGGACCGAGGCCGGCGCCCAACCGACAGACGTGTTACGGCAAAAATTAAGCCACCTGCAAACTCAGAAACGAAATTACCGTTGGAAGGTCCACTGGAATATGGTAGAGGGTGCATAAGGGGTTTTAGGTGGACAAAAGGGGGAAGTAGGGATGTAAGAGTTGGTAAAAAGAATTGTCACACTCGAGTCGATATCGAACCGAACGAGAATTCCTTTCTTCGACGAATCCACGTCGAAACAACGGTGCTTATCGTATCCGACGATTACAATTTAATTGTACGACCGGCGGGAAATTGGAATTCGGCTTGAAACGCGACGCACGTGATTGTATGTGAAAGAGAAAGAGAGAGAGAGAGAGAGAGAGAGAGAAAGAGAGAGAAGGACTCGAATATCACGAATATATATCTGAGCATTCGAATTCTCATCGATTTCCCTTTATCCGACGATTTTCTATTCTTTTTCTCTTCTTCTATCTCTCTCTCTCTTCCTTTCTATCTTTCTTTCTCTTTCGCATACTCACAAAGAGGAAAGAGAGAGAGATAGAAAGAGAGAAAACCTACAAAAATATGCTGGCATTCCACTCGACGCTAATCCGAGGATAAGTTTATGATTAATCGTCATTTATTCGATATCCGATAGCCCTGCTCCCTTCGCCTGGCCAGCTTCAGCTTTTCCTTCGAGTTTGAAAAACCGACCCTCGATATTTTTATACTCTTTATCCTCTTTAAATAAAGCCAGTCGGAGTTTACGGAATCATGGAAAAGTGGAAAAGCCCGATAGCGTTTTCTTCCAACATTCATTTGCAATCTAACGAAAACAAATTGCTAGTTTTCCAAACGAACGTGTAAATTCGCGCTCTCGAGAAATATGCTATTTGCAAATATCAACCTTTCCCATTATTTCTGTATATAGTTATATTTAAAAATAGCTAAAAAATGAAAAAAAAAAAACCCGATAACAACGAAATACGTCAATTTTTAAAGGACAACCTCCCTCCCTATTCCTTTTTATTTTATATTCGTAACAAAGAAACGACAAAACATATTTCTAATTTAATACGCTAAAAATAAACCCCAATCGCGACGATTGAAAATTATATTTATCGTATAAAACTCTTTCGTACATTGAAATGTATCTTTTCGTACCAGTTTCACGCGGCGTATCTCTTTATTTAAAATTGCGAGAAAGAAAATCACGGAAAAATCGTCCAATAAAGAAACGTATCCCCCACCCCCTGGCATAGTGTTCTTACGTATGGTGCGAGAGAAGACTATAAGAGCTGCTGGAAAGAAGGATTGCTCTTGCAAGAAAGAAACGAAAGTAAGAGAAAGAGAAAGAAAAATACGAGAAGGTAACACCGAGGGGTTGCACGGAGCGGCTTGGGACGAATGCAGGAGGGGTTGGAGTGGGGGTGGGAGGTAGAGAGGGTTCGGTGTAAAAGGCGTCGAAGTCTTATCGGCTACGAGCTGGCGTTTATTTAAATTTAAAACTGGTAGATCGATCTCGAGCGTCCCTTTTCACGATTTTTCTCTCTCTTTCTTTCATTTTCTTTTTCTTCGACTTTCCACCTTGACTCGAGCAAGAAGAGAGGATGAGGATGAGGTTGCCCTTACTCACGCGCGACACCTTCGTGCCAGCCCTCTAACTCCGAGCTCTTGTCGAACGTCGAACGTCGTCGTCGTCGTCGGCGTCGTCGTCGTCGTCGTCGTCGTCGTCGTCGTCGTCGTCGTCGTCGTCGTCGTCGACTTTCTCTTGCTCGGCACGTCCCTCGAAAAACTCATTAACGCGTCCAACTCCTTCCACCACTCCCCCCTTGCCTCCTTCCACTCGACTACCCCTCAACCATCTCCTTCTCCATCCCTTCTCTGACTTGTCCTGCCTATACCCTGGCTTACTCGAACACCTTCGTACGAGGGAGGACAATTTCTCTGACATTGCTCTACCTTTGTCCATGTTTTTTTTTTCTTCTCTCTCTCTCTCTCTTTTATATTCTTTTTTCTCTTTATCTCTATCTATCTATCTTTATTTTCTTCTGTGTATTTTTTCTTTTCTCTTTTTTTCTCTTTCTATTTAATTTGCATGCGTACGTAATTTTGTAATTGAATTTACAACGGAGAGTTTTTAAAACGTGATTTTATTTTATTATTTACGTCTTGTGTTATTAGTTTGTCAATTTTATATTACCTGTATGTATTTGTTTATTCTTGTGCATATGTTATGTGCGTGATATGTTAGTGAAGATCGCGATCGGATTATTTTCGAGAAAAATAATGAGAAGTATAAAAAGAAAGATTCAACGCGAGTGCGAACGTGTTGGTAGTTTTTTTTCAAGATAGATGACAACACTTCGAGTACATCTAGAAGGAAAAGGAAAAAAAAAACAACTGTAAACGTAAATAAAAGCGCGAACGTTTGTGTTTCGTGGAAGAACGATAAGTCCGAGGAGAGTAGTTTTTACCGGTAATTCAAACGACGTACATCGTTTCGTGTTTCATTATTTATCATGAATTTATTTTAATTCTCCCGGCTCAATTCTTTCAGTTGTAAGTATTGTCAAATTCATTGTTTCTAATTTTCGACATATATCAATTCCATTTATTGTTTTTCTGATATTTTTAAAGAAAGACGGAGAAATTCTAGTAACACACACACACACACACACACACGATAATATTTATATTATTTATATTTAGTTCCATTAATTTATACATGGATTAAAATAGAAATCCACGATTTTAGATTATGAATTTTGCATAAAGCGCAATCCTTTTATTATAGAAAGGTAAATCATCATAATTTCAATCCTTCGTTGTCTAGACGTATTTTCGTCCTATCGGTTTTTGATTAAGAATTCTATTTCGAAATAGTGATATATTCAGTATTCGTCATACATAATTATTATATTATCCTCATATTATATAAATACATATTTTCTCAATCCGACTCTTTCTCTCATGTTAGTATTAAATTAAAACTTTGCCATTTGTCTAATAATTAATACTACTACTACCTTCGCTATCTTTCTACCATTACTACGAAGAAGTTCTGATCTTCTAAACTTTCACGTAGATATCTTTTTATTTAATTATTTTGTAAATTTCTATCTTGTATCATACTATTGCACAATGTAATTTTACACCTGCAAAATTCCCATCCTAGCATAATAAACCTTATTTCCTCTCTCTTCATATATACATATTCCTTTTTCTCTCTTTCTCTCATTCTGTTTCTATCTATCTGTATCTTTATCTCTTTCTATGGATCTATATATTTATCTCTTTCTCTCTCTCTATCTTTGTTTCTATCTATTCATTCCTCTTACTGTTTCTCTCTTTCTCTTTTACTGTATGTACAGGTTACACTCCTAATTCTCATTGTTGCCGTTCCACGCGAGGATGATGAAGATTCGCCAGCAAAGCCACCGACGAGAGTGGCGTAGAACGTGTAAATAACGCGGCGTACACACCGAAATTCTAACGACGGGAATACCTTTGAATCCTCTCCATTTTCTTGTTGACACGCTCACTCGCTGAATCGGCTTGCTTTCTCTTTCTCTCTCTGTCTCTCTCTCTCTCTCTCTCTTTCTCTCTCTCTATTTCTCTTTACCTCTTTTGCACCTAGGTATATTCGTTAGTAATCCAGACTATCATCGTTATCAACGCGATTAGAATACGTTTGTGGTTTGATTAGAGAATTTTGTGACGGTGAAAAGACCGGATCATGATTCCTGCGATTAACATTAGAAAATACGAGTATTTTAACTACCTTCTCAAATCCTTTCTTTAATCTCTTATTTTCATGAGAGCTTTCATTACAAAGCTTCAAATATTTACTTAACAATTTGTTGTATTTATTTCATTTAAATCGGATATTGGTGTTTTCACGAAACGTAGGATGTAAATATTATCTGTAATGTTTTACGAACGAACGATATGTTAGAATGTATTTTAAAAATACAGGACCAGAAGAAGGATAGAACAAGGAAAAGAAAAGAAAGAAAAAATAAGAAAAGATAGGTGGGGAATAAAAAAGGATACAAAGAATTCAGGAGTGGTGGAGTAGATAAAAGAAAAGTACCCTCGAACAAACGAGAACATTGTAACAATTGTTTTCGGTTGACCGAACACAACAGCAGCAGTAGCAGTAGGAGCAGCAACAGCAGTAACAGTAGTAGCAGTAGCAGCAGCAGTAACAGTAGCAGCAGCATGAGGATGATCGTCTCGGTTCGACGGAGCCACCGGCAATTTCGAAGGACTTAAATAGATTCTTCGACTCGTTCCTAACACTCGTTACATTTAACACAAGCATCCGCTCACTGTCGCTTCAGTGTCATTGAAGAAGAGACAAAGTTTTTCCAACTAGACATCGATTCTCACAAAGAGAGAGACAGACACACATACGCATACATTTGCGTTACTCGTCTATAAATAACATAAATTGTGAAACAAGAAGTAGGGGTCATGATTTATTTTGATAAATTTATTTGGAAAAAAAATATATCTTGCAAGTATTATATGATAAATTCGAATGAATGTTAGGCGAAATAAGTTAATGAACAATTGGATTTATGTATTATTAGAACAATGAACGTATAAATAATTTCGAGCGTATGCAAATAGAAGATAAAAAGAAAGGGAGAAATAAAAAAACAAAAGAAATGGTAAATAAAAACATAAGTATAGAAAAAAATGAATAAATTAAAATGAAATGAAATAAAATGAAGTGAAATAAAATAAAATAATATAAAATAAGATAATTCTGTAGATAAAATTCAACATTTCCTGTGGAAGTTGTTGGATTCGTATACGTCAATATAAATTGTGAAGTAGTTTTGTTGCTCTTTCAACGGAAACTCCAGACACGAGAGAACACTCAAGTTCGAAAGTGAAATCTTAAAGAGGGTGCGTTTTACCACCGGACGATTTTGGTTGAGAAAAGCACTGCGAACGAATTTCTTTTCTCTCTCTCTCTCTCTTGTTCAAGTTGCGCGAGCGAAGAAAATCGACGTTATCGTGGTAGTGGTGGTGGTAGTGGTGATGGTAGTAGGAGAGTAATAGTAGTAAAAGAAGTAGGGGTGGCAGAGGTGGTGGGTTGTGGTGGTGGTAGGGGTGGGAAAAGTCGAGAAGCACGGACGCCGACGGGTTGCTGGTATGCTTTTGTTTTTCCTTTTTAAATGCGGCCACCCGCCTAGCCGCACGACGCGTATGAATTCCGAGAGGCGTTGAATTTTTATGAGGTTGCATACCGCGAATTAGCCGTGCCGCTTCAAGCTTTACCTTACGTGCGTGCACTTCTCCAACCATGCGTTATCTTTCTTTTCTCTTTGAAGGTTTTCTCGTAAATTTTTTTTTTCTCTTCCCCTTTCCTCCATTCTTTAACCCCCCTTCCCTTTTTTTCTTTTTTTTCTTTTTATACTTTTTATTCTTATTACTGTACATACGTATAACATTTGAGAGGAAAAATAATGAATAATATAGAAAATGAGTTACGTTTTTATTTGATTATTATTATTTTTAATCAAGTTTATATCTCTCATTTTAAATTCGTGCTTTATTATGAAGATTATTTCGTTCTTTTTTCTTTGCTTTTAATTCGATCTTCTATTATCTCGTAAGAAAATTTATAAATATCTATTTTTAATGTATACCGAGTAAGGGCTGTTTCTTATTTTGCTTTTGAAGGTTTCTTATAAACGTGGTTCTTTCTAAAGTCTGCTCTCATTTTTGTTACTATTTACGTTGAAAAATTGATGAATAATAAATCGGTAATGTTGCGAATAGTTTTTCTTTCCCCGTCTCATTTCTCCGTTCTTTGTAATAGTTAGTGCTTGTGAATAAGTGAAAATAATTATTAAGATATATAAATAATAACGAAAAAAAAGTATGTACAAATAATACTCCTTGTTTTAAACGTATTCTTTCGTTTAATCTTTATTTTCTTTATTTTAGCACTAAGTTTTTCTGTCTCCTACATTTATTCATATTTTAATTACTATTACAATATTTTTCCTCCTAAGTTATATTATTATTTCTTTTTGTATAAAAACAAAATTATAATTAACTAATTTACGTGTTACGCAGTTAGACTTGGCAAAAATATGTTTGTGTGTGAGTGTGTCTGTACGCGTGTGTCTGTCTGTTGAAAAAACAAAATTTTCTAATTGCTTTTTAGGTTGAATAATAGATAATGAGCAACGTTCTTAAAAATCTCAGCACGCTTTAAACGAGTCGAGTAGGAGGAAGGAAGTAAAGATAGAAAGAAAGAACAGTTTGCTTTTAAATTTTCGATTTTTACGTTTACCGAGTTCCGTTATAATTAAAACTTTCTTGCTCGGGCTTTGATACCTTGAATATTCATGGAAGTACGAAACGTTAAATTTGAGAAGGTCGCTGCAGTTATGTGTTTGAATCATTTCATAAATTTTTTTACTAATCAACCGTACATAATTATGCATATGAATATTTTATTATTCCTCTTATTCAAATAAATAATTTAATAATTTATAAAATAGATCTAAATTCCATTAGTCAAAACGTACGATAGGGCAAATGAGAAAATTTTTCGATAAGAACAAATCACATTTATAAATAAACTAAATTTCTCGATCAAACATAGTTCATTGTAAATAAAGAAAAATTTCAAAGATAAATTGAAATGACATAAATCAGGAGCGAATAGAAAAACGTGCACCCAAGGGAGAGAGAGAAATAATTCCGTTTGGTTATCTTGTGGCTCGCAGAACTATAGCTTTCGGTTTGCCGCGTAACAGTGTCATAAAAAAAAAAAAGCTAAAGAAACTGAGAAAAAAAGAAAGCAAGAAAGATAGAAAAAGAGAGAAAGATATATATATATATATAGAGAGAGAGAGAAAGAGAGAGTGTGTGTGTGTGTTTTCTCAGCACCTTTACCTTCTTTTACTCTTTCGCTATCTACTTTCAGCATTCGTGGCACGGTCGCGAGTAACGTGGGAATACGTGAGATTGTCGGCCGAACGAAAAATGTCACGAAGAAGTGTATATATGTATAAGCAAGAGAGAAAGAGTGACAAAGAGAAAGAGAAAGGGATAGAGAGAGAAAGAGAAAAAGTGGAAGAAATAAATAAAAGAATAAATAAAAGAATAAATAAAAATGAGTAGACACGTGTCTCACAAATCACGAGTTTCGCACTGACGAGGCCCGCGGGAGATTCCTCGTGGCCCGTTCAACGATCCTGATCCTCTCTATCTCTCTCTCTCTTTTTCTCTCTAGAACAACGAGGGTTTAGGATTATTCCGTGTATGGTGTTCAAACTCTCCAACCCCCCTTTCTCCCGTTCTCTCACTCACTCACTCACACTTGTAGTCTCTCGATCGTGTTTCCCATTTAATGTCTCGTTCTATCTCGAGTTGTCTGTCTCTCTGCACAGGGTTCCTATCGTTTTGGAACAAAACCCGGTGCTTGGGAAAAGGGTGGTCAGGGTGTTTCTCTATTTGTGTGTATACATGAATAAGAGTGAGAGAGTGAGAGAGAGAGAAGTTTATATATGTTACTACGCATACGTAGATCGTCGTACACATGGAATAGACGTACGGCTTGACGTATTACGCTACCTACTAGTGTATCGTAACACCCCAGTGTTGTAGATTGTAGGTACTTCGTGAGAGTATAGTAGCAGCTACCATAATAATCGTTGCCATAACACAATCGGCTTCCCTACGCGTGTAATTATCTCTAGCATCGTGTAAGGAGCCTTTATTAGGCTTTCCGATTAATCGATCATTGCTCTTGTTTCGAATCGAGCGATCGGAATAATTTACGAATTTACGATAGAAGATACGACACGTTTCTCACTATGTCTAATTGCGATACCAATTAATTTACATCATCATCATTATTATCATTATTATTATTATTATTATTATTATTATTATTATTATTATTGTTGTTATATGACAATTCTGTCGAATTAAATTGAATCGATTAATTTTATATCCATTTAACGTCGTACAGTTTTTACTCTTCTCTATTTTCTTTTTACTTTTATAATATATATATACTTAAAAGAGATTTAGAATAAAATATAAAATATATAATATGCGAAAAAGAGAGAGAGAGAGAGAGAGAGAGAGAGAAGAAAACGAGACAGCAAATAAATTTATACGTATTTCCGTAGATGAGATGGAAGTATTGATGAAAATACAAAAATACGAATTAATAAATCCCTGGAGTTGGATCGGTCAAAATAATAAATACATTATAAGCAAACCGATTTACATAAAGCGTATTGAAGTAATTTTAATAACACGAATTTGGTGCTGATATTCAACATGTTTTACTTTAGTTCATTTATTTATTATACTACGGTTCGTTTCATGCTAAACATCCGTGAGATTTTCGACAAATATAGTTAAAGTAATAGAAATATATAACATAAACGAATGAACGAACGAATGAATGAATGTACGAACGAACGAACGAATGAATGAATGTACGAACGAACGAACGAGCGAAGAAATGAACGAACAAACGAACTATAACATCGACGGTGGTAATTACGTGTGGAGTGGACAACACGTGGCATGAGCTATCGCTCGAGAGTGTATTGTACTGTTGCATTGCGCTATATTGCCATCGTGGCGAGCTGCAATAATCATGTCATAACGCAATCCGTGCGTGCTTTCCGTGGCTAGCCAACGCTTGTAATTATTGCTGCGCAGGAGGACTCGTTATAGCCTTTAACGCGGCCCATACAACATCGTTCTACAATACATGTATACATAGGTATTACTATGTACACACACACACACATACATATATATATATATATATACATCTATATGTATAGGAAAACACATAGCTGTATGTGCATGTGTATAGAGTATCTACGTGGATATATATGCGTATCTGTATATATACACGTGAATATATTTATATATATATATATATATATAGATATATATGTATGTGTATATATACATAGATGCAAATGTCAAGAACCAACCTGTTCGTGGCTGCTATCATCCTCGAACAATGCGGATCTGTGATTGTTATTCCAACATATTCGGAAATAGCACGATAGAGTTTAGTTGTATTTTTGCTTTAAAAGCTTTCTATCTCTTTCTCTCTCTCTCTCCCTCTCTCTCTATCTCTCTCTTTCTATTTATGAAAATCTTTCAATTTCAAACTCATATATTGTCTGCGAGCTATTGTTTTGTTTTAAATTTGTTCTTCTCGCTGATTTCACTACTACTACTACTGCTACCAATCAAAAAGTTTGCAAATGATTTTCGTTGACAAACGCCTGTTCCCCTTTGTCTCCCTTCCTCTTCTCTTTTGCCATCAACGTTTGAAACAAAACTATTTATCTGACAATTGTCTATAAATTTCTGAATAGTTCTGATCGATTTATCATTTGAAAAGTTTTAACTCAACTTCGTAGACTATTATATGTTCGATTGAAATTTGTGGCTTTCGGATCATTTCGTTCGCGTTCTCGCGGTTATCTATTTTTAAATTTATTATAGATTGTACTTTTCAATTTTTTTTTGTTTTCTTTTTTTGTATTGAAACGACATCCAACAATGATTTTTTATTCTTCGATCGATTTTATGTTATTCACGGTTAGAACACTAGAACGAGAGATTGTTAAAGCACAAATAGTAATATATTCGCCTACGAATGTTATGTCATTAGTCAAAAGGGAGAAAGTAAGGAATAAAAAAATAAGAAGAAAAATAAATGCCCATCTTTAGGATCCTTTATCAATGTCCGTTTGGCTGACATCATAAATGCAATTCAAAGTCGACGGTTGCGTTATTGCAGGTAAGAAAGAATAGCAAAGGTTCTAACAGGAACGTGCAAAATCTTGGAGTTTAAGCACGTAGGCCGCACATAAAAAGGAAGGTCAAAGGGAAGGAAGACAGGATAGCTTAAGACGAAAGGACGATGAACGAATCAGGTGGATGGATATATATATAACACTATAATTATCGAGCCAAACGTATTTCTCCCGTTCTACCCCCCCCCCACTCACCTTCATCCACCTCATACGGAAAAGATTGAAACAAATGCGGATCTGAGAAATAATTGTTTCATTTCGGATAGGCTAGTAAATCACTTAAGGGTTAATCAAAAAAAGGGACTAAGGGATTTTTTTTTCATTTGATGAAAATAATCTCATTGTTTTTCATTTAAACGATTTGCTTCTTTTACGGGTTCTACTTTTTTTCTTTTTTTTTCAAACGTTCTCATAAACCAATGTCATGAAAAAATAATCGTCTAGTTTCATTACATATTGATACAAAATTAATTCAATAATTTCAAATTAAATTGTTAAATTGAAAAGTATCAATATCAATATCAATTATTGCGCTAATTGATTATTTGAAAATTATTACAATTTATTTTTGTTCTTGTCACTTTGAAAACTTAGAAAATTTTGTTTGATTTTCTTTTTGTTTTTTTTTATTTATTTTCAATTAATCTATCTGTCCCTTTCTTTTCAGTTTGATACTTTTGTCCTTGTTATAACTATACAAATATTTCGGACTCCACTCACGGGCTCAGAGTCAGCTCTGTTATAACCACGATAGGAACGTGGCTTAACCGAATAGCCAGTGAATTTCTCATTCCAAGCACGTATGCTGTCTCGTAAAGATGTCTACTGTCTCTTTCTACTCTTCCCTTTCTCTCTCTCTCTCTCTCTCTCTCTCTCTAGCACACACAACCACCCTATCCGTTTCTGCATCTCTCTCTCTTTTTCTCACTGGACGGAGATGAATGAATTCGAAAGTTATGTGATATCATAATTATCCCGCTGATCATTGACCACGAGCATTCATCAACTACGAGCTTCAACCGTTTTAACTTTCCCAACATCCGTCCTGTCTCATTACGGTTTCCCTGTCACTCTTTCTCTCTCTTTCTCTCTCCCTCCCTCTCTTTTCATGTTATATGTTAAATAAATGGACATTGAGATTCAAGGAAACGTATGGTACGTGTTTTGAACGTAAAACAGCTAGATTTTCAAAGAGATGGAGATTATTTCGTATTAACTTTTCAAGAAAATAATCTGTAGTTATCCTTTATGATTTGTTATCATTATTTTAATGTGACATTTTTAACTAAATTCGTGCATTATGTCTATTAGTAAAAAAACAAAATGTTATAATAGAAAACATGTTTAACATTTCTACCAAATTATTTTTCTAATATCTTATCAATAATTTTGATCAATGAAAAGAAATCGTATTTTCCGTATTGTTTATTTCACTTCTACGATATCTAATTTTCTTTTAATTGTATCGACAGATGAAAAGTAAAGTGAAAAAAGAAAAGCAAAAAAAGAAAAGAAAAACAAAAAAAAACAATAAAGGAAAAAAAAGAAATCAAACGATCGCGTAGCTAGGTAGCCGCGTTTATCTTATATCTTGATTGGTTGCTAGTAAGAGTGTGTGAGGGGAAAGAAGGTATGAAAGTAGATAGGTTTGAGCGAGGGTGAGAAAAGTAGGTAGGCAAAAAATCGAAACTCTTTTCATTTTCTTTTAACTTTTTAATCGTTTTTTTGCTCTTTTTTGTTTTATTTTATTTTTCTTTTTTTCTTTTTTTTAAATATTTTTTTCTTTTTATTTAAGTTCTCGCTGACTGACAGGATAATCTGCAACGGTAAACGAGAAAAATAATTTAACATCTAGGATAAGCACGAAGCGTATGTAATACCCCACTCCCTTATCGTATTCCTTAACTCCCTTTCACCACACTTTTCTCAAAAGAGAAAGAGAGAAAGAGAGAGAAAGAAAATAGTTACGCGTACATGCGTTGTTGTTACGCGAAGAAGTTATACTGAAAAAGGGGGATATGACGTACGCGTGTTGAAAATTTTAAGGAACATTTTTCGAGGCAACATTTTTCCACCGTTGCATTTCCGCGAAGTCGCCTTCGAGCATCCAATTTATTTCTCATCGTCGAGCGTCGGTATTTCCTCCTCTTTCTCCACCTTTCTCCTACTTTTTTCTTTTTCTTTTTCGTTTCGTTTCGTATCGTTTTGTTTTTCATCCTCTTACACACCTTCTGTTTCCACTTTATTCGTAACATTACTTTTCGCCGAATTCACCGTAAGTACTGACACTCGGTTTTTAAATATTAATGTCTGACCATACATATACGGCTGACTTGTATTACTTAACATTGTAGAAAATAATTTGAAGTATAAAATACAAATTATTTTTTTCTTCTGTCTTTGAACAATTTTTATTCCAATTTATAAATGAATTTTTGTTTCAATTTAATCTGATTCTCTGTCGAGAATTTGATTAAATCGTTTTTAAAATAATACGAATATAAAAATTTATAATAAATATTATATATAATAAATATTTCAATATAATAATTTTCATTTTTATTCGTGCTTTTTTTAATTTAAGGAAATGTAATAAAAACGAATGTGTTATAATCTCATTCTGTCATAAAGATTAAGATTAAGAATAAGGGATCTTCACATTATAATCAAACAATTTAGTCATTTCTTATCTCATTCCATTCCTCTTCCTCTCTCTTTTCTTCGCACGAATTTGAGTGCGTCGTTAGGACGAGTCCCATTCCTCTCATCACCACAACTATGCATTCTCATCCGCCATCTTAAAGGCAACCCTCTTAACCGTTTTCATCTCCCTTGGTGGAAGGCAGGCAGGCAGGCAGGCAAGCAGGCAGCTTCTTCGCGAATCTCCGTTCCAAGCAAGATGTTGCTTTCTCTTTCTCTTTCTCTCTCATTCCCTTTCCCTTTTTCTCCTTCTTCTGTCGTTGGTTTTAAAGCGTAGAGAATCTGACGGGTTTTCCGGAAGATAGGGACATCGGAGGGTGGGAGTAAAACGAAAAGGAAGTAATTACTAACCTTTGAAATAATCATCCTTGCAAGCGGTACCCTTTTCCTTCGTTGTCCAGGAAGTAGATGAAGAAGAAGAAGAAGAAGAAAAAGAAAAAGAATATATAGACGAAAAGGAAGAGAAGGAGAAATAGTAGAAGAAGAAGAAGAAAAAGAAGGAAAATAAAAGGAAAATGAAGAAAGAGAATATTTGGGGCTCGTCTGGCAAAGGCCTATTTTATTCATTCAACGTTTCGAGCGATTAGGCTTCTACTCTCTTCTCGCTTCTTTTATTACTCCCTGCTCGAGTGGACGAGTTGGACATAAAGTCTTCCGTCTCTCCTTCTTTCTCTCTCTTTTTCCTTTAAGCTGAATCCTTACTTTAAAGGGAAGGGCGGGAAAAAGGAAATATCCCTATACTTTCTTACAAATTATCTTCGGATCATCTACCAACGTAAGAAAATTTCAAGCAAACACGCGAATACTACGGGAATGCGGTTTGTCTTGGGATAAAATGCTTACTTGAATCAGCTTTTTATTTTTTTCTTTCTTTCTTTATTTTATCTTTCTTTCTTTCTTTTTCCCCTTTCTCTTTCTGTTTCTCCATCCGCATTCTCGTTACATGGCAACGCCGTTCCGAAGAAAATTTACGTCTGCTTTTCCGCCGAGAGGAGATAAGCTCGAGCTATAGTGTCGAGTTCTCGAGTTTTACCCACCCCCTATTCCTTTTTTTTTCTTTCTTTCGATCTTGATTAAGATCCCGTCTTAAGGTTTATTCTTTTGAAAGTTAATTTTTCAATAAACGATAATTAAATAAACTTATTTTCCAATACTATGTTATTTATATTAGTAACCAAAGATTCGGATATTTCATATTCAACAATTTTGTTGAACTTCGTGCATTTGTGTGTATTCAAGCGGTTAAAATTAAATTTCGAGTCAAACCCATCGAAAAAATAATTTTTCTTTTTTTTACAAATTTGAACACAACAATATTATATCAATTCTATTTAAAAAAAAAAACGATTTATAAGAAAAAATAATGAAACAAATTTACACGTAAGTTTGCATTAAAAATATTTTCATGCGTCCTAAATAATATCAACGTAACATTGCAATTTTGTCGAAAAAAAAAAGAAAAAACATATAATACACTAAGTAGCACGAGTCAAGCTCCCATATATAATCAGACATTATTAAGTAGTACGAATCAAATATTGTCAGACATATTTAAGTAGTACAAGTCAATCTGATCATTCATGGTCAGATATTGAAGAGTTAAAAGAACAAGAAAAAAACAATTTCTAGATCGTAACGTTCGATTTCTTTCATTACATCGATCGCAAATCTTCCTTGGTTCTCTTTTCGTCGCTCCAATAGAAATAAAGAACACAGATAGAGAATGGAAGAGGTAGAGAAGGAAAGAGAATGTTGTACAATATATCGTAGGAAGGAGGAGGCACAAAAGACGAAGAGGATGCACGAACGAATGTGCAATCGTCGGGAGTGTTAGAGAGAAAGAATTTCGTATTCGAAGATCGTTTCGTTGAAATGGCACGCGAGCGTGTAGAAGTCCTCTTCTCTCTTTTCTCCAACCCTCATTCCACACCACTCCTCTTCTCATCCTACTTTAGCCATCGATCTATACATACCCATATATTTTCACATACATTTATACGTACACATACTAGAAAACATACATCAATACATATAAATATCTATAGAACTCTTTAAATACATGGGAATCGGTTGAACGTGTGTCCTCTTCTCTTTTGTAAATGTTTGCATTCGCAAATATTTATCTAAATACACAATATATGTATACATACGTATATATTCATTTACACGTGTATATATATTCATATACATATATATATATATATATATATATATATATATATATAGCTAAAATATCATAAATTTATTCAGCGGCCGATACCGGAAGAGTACCGTCTATATACAATTACGGCTGGCACGTGTACATTCCGCGTAACACGTTCGATAGAAATTCTCAACGTATTTCATTGGAAATACTATCTTTTACATTCGTACTCGACTTTCAACCCTTACGACAGATACTCTTTCGTTTACAAAATAGAAAAAAAAAGAAAAGAAAAAACAACAAACGACAAATTCTTGTTTTTTCCATTCGTCAATTCATATCGATCGAATTATATCTCCGTAAAATTTTATTATCAATTAAACGTATATTTATTAGTCGTTTTATTCCCACTTTTGAAGACCACGTTGATACGAATAAATTATTTGTTAAAAAATATCTTTAATGCGATTCGAGCTATCCACGATACGTACTAGTAATTATTGAATTTTATTTTTTAGTTCATTTAGAAAAGAAATAAAAATATTCATTGTTTATTCAAAATTTTCTAATCAAACATTTCGATATTTCGAACAATTCATTCGATTTTTCATTTCGATAAATGTGTTCTATTTTAAACAATATCTACGAAATTATTGATTTTTATTTTATAGAAGTTTGGTAAATGATTTTTATTCAATTTTTGTTAAATGAATGTTAAAAGAAATGAAAAAAAATGATAGACGCATGAAAAGATTATGCGAGTTAAGAAAGAAGAGAGAGGGAAAGGAAAATGAAAAGAGGGAAGTTTCTCGTATACGAAAGGAATAAGTTGAATTTTGTATTCGACGTGGGTCTTGGTATAATGTCGTCGTAGAAACATAGAAACAAGAATATAACTGTTTATATGCATATGTGCTTACCGCACTCAGAGACCCACGACGATCTCGTTACGTAGGCATGTTGCGTACAGACTTCAGATATAAAAAGAGCTTTTAATGAAAGCTACGCGATCTCTTGTAGAATATTCGCTGGACTACGAACAAATATTCAATTCGTGAAACGCTGACGCAAGCTCTCGAAGAATTTGTCGAGATAAAACTTTTGTTAATTTGTACTATTTTCTTTCCTTCTTTCTCTTTCTCTTTCTCTTTCTCTTTTATTTATTTTTGCTTTTTGGGAATTTAAATTTAAAATAAGATGCAACACTTACTTTCATATTTTTTTTTCTAAAAAATCAAGAAAACAAACAAATCTAATTAGCAGGATAATTAATCGATATTTAACACAATAAATACCCTCGTTACAGTTCAATCTAAAAATAAAAAATATTAAATTTTAGACTTTGAAACAACGTTAAAGAAGTGAGAATAAAATATTTTTTAAAAGGTGTTTGAAATGAGAGAAAGACGTAGCAAAAAAAACAAGAAAATAATAAAAAACGAAACAAAATCGGATTTGCGTGTAATTCCAGAGGGATAGACAAAGAACGACTATAGGAAATATTTAAAAAAAATAAATTTTTCGTTTTGTTTTTTTTTATTATTTTTTTTCTCGTAGTTATCGAGTAGGAAAAAATGTAGCGTATGTACGTAGGACGAGGTTTCGGTTTGAAATTTTTGGCGACGTGTTGCCGATCGATGAGCCCTGGAAACTCGAGATGCGTGAGATAAAAATGGAATGGATGCTTCCTTGCAACAAAACATCTGCACATACACACACACTCCGAAATAGACACAAAGTTATATACAACGTAATAAAAACGTGTATCCCTCTAGCAGCACGCTTCGATTCTAACCGAACCGAACCTCGGCTGAATCGAATCTCCTCGACTAGAAAAGCATTGCAAAGCGAAATTTGTAAAATGTTGAAAATGCGTACGGCTCGATTGATAACAGCAACAGCAGCAGTAACAGCAACTAGCAGTAATAGCAGCAGTAGCAGTAGCAGTAGCAGTAGCAATAGCACCAGCTCTAGTCGAGGATATATTTTGTTGGATATATATGTATGTATTAAAATCATTCCTGTCGGAAGATCACTTTTGAAAGGTATCGAGAGTAGCGTGGTTGCTGGCTACTCGACAACCCAAGTACGTGACCGACCAATCGTCGAGCTGATTAAGTGTCGATATGTCCCCATCCTCGGTCACCGACAGCTGCACCTGCTATTATATATTTTTCAATGTTCACCATGCTCGATAACAACTTACTCGATCGATATTACGAAAACCTATGGATCTCGACCCGAACGAATTTGAATTTTATTATATGACGTATACATACATACAGATATAAACGTACGAACCAACCCCCCTCTATTTTAACGATGTAATTTGAAGCTTTTCAATCGACTCGATATATATCGATAGGATTTACTTTTTTTTCCCTTCTTTTTTTTCCTCCATCGAGTTTTACCTCATATTTATTTATTGAATATTTAAAAGTGTACTTAAAAAAAAACGAGATTAAAATACGTACAACAGACACACACACATACGCGTGCGCACACACACACGCACGTCTACTTAAATCACTCGCATCTACCTTAGAAATTTATTTCGCATGATTTAGATACGGAAAAATTATCGCATATAAATTTTTACTTAAATTTAATTTCTAAAGAAATAAATAAATAATTAATTATGTAAATGAAAAAACGTAAAAGAAAAAAAATATGTCAAGTTATTATAATATTTCATTTTAACTCTCCGTTTAAAAGGAAAAATATTTCTCAATAATTGGAAATCTCCTAGAAATGACTTTGCCACTATTCGAAGGAAAGCAAAACGTTGAGAAAATACACGTACACTCGTACACATACACAAATACAGAGAAAAGGGGTAAGAAAATTCGGTATTCGGAAGGTGACTTCCCCGTAATGGTACACCGCTGCTTGCAGAGAACTTGGAACGCAACCGTTTACGTCGTTTACATACATCCGTGATCGACCTTTTTTCTTTTCCTTCCTTCCTTCCTTCCTTTCTTCTTTCCTTTTCCCCCTTAAACCCATCCCCCTTTTTGAGCAAGCATATTGCACGAACTTTTCCTTTACGTACCGAACGATCGCGACTATCAGACAAGATTTTTCTACTTGGAACGATGCTTCGCGCTACGAATGAGAAAAATTTCTTATGTTTTGCGAGCTAGTTTCGATAAACGTTTCAATGACATGTCCTTAACGAATTGGATCTTTTATAGGTATTACCTCTTGTAATAACAATTATATATATTTAAATTTACGTAGAAATAATTAATGTTAACCGTTAATACGAGAGTCAGTTAGCATTGATTAATAAACATGAATCGTCGTTTGAATGAACAAGCTGACGTGAACCAACGAAGAATGAATAATTAATATAAGCCAATCTAAATGAGCTAATAGATGGTAATTGTTAATAGAAGATCGGTAACCCTAAAATAAACCCAAATGGATAGGAAGTGTTGGTATAAACCAAGTAATGTGGACTAATTAATATAATTATTCATGAAGCACATGATTCTAAATAATATTGTTGAAGCACAATTTGTTCATCCATTGTTAATATTTAGGATTTTCTTTATTCGAGAATGTATTTTTATTTGTTTTATAAATGCTAAATATATTAAGTCTCCAGAATCTGATGAATCTTCGCTTAAAATGAGGTTATAAATTAAAAAATATATACATATGTATGTAAAGATATAAAACATATAACCCCATTTATACTATTTAATATAAACCAATTCATTGATTAATCAATAACTCATAAAATATTTAATTTTAAATAATATCAGATAACATCATATTATATCATACGTAAGAATAATATTTTTTAAAAACTATTTAAAAAAGAAAAAGAAATTATACAGTTGTAACATAGTCCTCCCGTATACTCCATTTGAAAGAACACAAAATAACATTGGTCTGCGTTTTTCTAATAGGAGAACACGAGAAAAATATCTGTTACATAGAAATATTTTGATAAATCGTGGTCGCGTGTACGAGTATTGATATTTAACAACACGACCATAACGTAGAAAGAACAGAATAAATTACGTTCGGCTTGGATTTTTTCCACTTTCGTTGGGCTCTATATATTTTATTTGTATCTCTTTTTTCTTTTTTCTTACGTGTGTTTTTAAGCCAAGTGAATTAATGCATCTACCATAAAGCGCACTCCTGCAAGAAAAGGCCATTCGACTTTACGTTCTCTCAAAGGAGCTACAAAACGGAACGCCGATACGTAGGAAGAATGGAAAAGTTTACTTGCAAGACGATGGTAGGGCATGCACTCTTTCACCAACCTTCCCCCTCCTACCCCTCTACATTTCCTCTGTACACCCTTTCTCTCTTTCTATTCTTTTCCACCAACGAAGATTACGAAGAACGAAAGGAAGGATTAAAGAATAGCAAAAGCACACACACGTACCTTCTATGACTCTTCTTCTTACACCTGTGTCGTTTTATTATTCGTACACTCGTAATAATATTAGGATTTATATTAGTATAGATATAGTATAGTTAACTTATTACTTTACTCGAAATCGAAGATTAAATTGTTATTAAATTGTTTTTCATCTACCTAACGCATGTGTTCATTTGTTTGTGTACTTGTCTGTTAGCTTGTTTAATATTATATTGTAATGTTAATTGGATCGCGTTTAAACTGGCTTACATCATCTATGTTCGTTCGATACGATCGAATTGTAATTAACTCTGAACTCATTAACTATTATCATTTTCACAGCTTTGAATAGTAATTTAAAATGATCATTGATAAACCGGAGATTCGAACGTCAAACGAATCAATTTCTCTTTTCTCTTTAACATTTTTTTATTCCGTTCTTATCCAATTTCGATAATTAATTTATCGTCTCGGATGTTGAATATGGATAATTGTTAGTGTACAAAAAAAAAACAAAAAGAAAAAATAAAATAATACCTAAATTGAAATGGATCGAAATTTATGAAACGAAACGAAATCGTGGGACATCGGAGATTGGCGTGTTACGAATTAGAAATTTTCTAACCACCTTGTCCATACCGTACACAATCGATATGCGTTTTCATTATAACAAAGAGAGATACGATATTCTGGTTAATCAACTCGGTACGATACGGAAACGTTTACGTCATGCGCGGCATACGTTTAAAGCTCGTGCGATACACGGTGATAGGCGAGTTTGAGTTATTCCGTACCGCGAAACCGATGGGTATAGAACGACCGAACGTACGCAATTACGAGATAACTGCGTCACCACCCCTCTCTCTCTTTCTCTCCAAAACCCAGAACTCCACAACAAACCACCCCCCCTCCCTCGAAAAATTCCCATCAGTTCGCCGTAACTACACCAGTTGCTCCCTTGTACTTCAATCGAGATTAATTGTTAATAAAAACGATATAAACGTGGAACATAGTAGTTAGTTACTACTAGATCGTCTGTCTGTCTGCTGTTACTACTTCTCCTCTGCCAGTCAGCCAATGCTGCCGTAAACATATAAACGTTTGATAAACCGTTTGGGAAAAATTCCCATCAGTTCGCCGGGTAACTACAAACAACAGTGCTCCCTGTGTCTTCAATCGAGATTAATTGTTATAAAACGATATAAACGTGGAACATAGTAGTTAGTTACTACTAGAGATCGTCTGTCTGTCTGCTGTTACTACTTCTCCTCTGCCAGTCAGCCAATGCTGCCGTAAACATATAAACGTTTGATAAACCGTTTTGGGTTTTAATGTATCACACTCATTATTGATATCGTTCGTTAGTATAAACGTATATACATATACATATAAAGACCTAGTTAACGCGTAAAAAATGTGAAAAATTTTCGTAGAAATAAAATTACACTTTGAGAATAACAGTACTAGAATTTAGCGTGAATTGGAAACATGGAAAACGCGAAGGGTTTGGGAAATTGGGTAGGATGAGGGGGGTATGGGGTGGGGTTAGTGGGACGAGACGAAGGCTTGAAAACGCGTACTATCTAATCCCCTTTCATAAAAACGTTAGCAGCTATTGAGCCGAAACAATCGCTTGCATTCCAAAGTTTCAACGAGAAGCGTTGTCCGGCTGGTGGTCGTTGGCCTATCGGAGAGGACGAGAGGTTTGAAGAGAAAAGGGGACTTCGGTGAAACAACCACCCATCCTGATCCCCGCTCTTCTATCTCTCTCTCTCTCTCTCTCTCTCTCTCTCTGTAGAAGGCAACACTCTAGTACGCAAATGGTGATGCAAGCGAACGTTCAACCTCCACTCTCTGGATCGTTCCGGTTTCAACGTGGAATTTGACCTATTCGGAAACGATACAGGGCCGCGAAAGCACCGACGATTTGTCGCTCGAATCGGGCTCTTTTTCCCCCAACCACCTCCCAGTCCTCACACACAGACACACCCCGCCGCCCTTCCGTCTCTCCTCGCATTCAAGCTATCCCGACGGAAAATACAACGCCAGATCGCTAGCTCACGAATATCCGTCGCGACAGTCACTGCGGGAGGGGCTGAGACCGGAGGGAACGCATCACCTGCAATTTCCGAAATGTATTACACAGTCCCGTTTACCTCCCGGATAATCGTTCACGATTTCAACCCTCTTTATAGATACAGAATTATTTTACTATAACGGTACCACCACCAATCTTCTTAAAATCCTTCTCCTTTTTTGTTTGTTTGTTTGTTTGTTTTTTCTCTTTATTTCTTTCAGATCATTTTTCAGAGTTTTTGTTATTTTATTTATCTCGACTATCTCTTTTATAAAAAATGCACAACGAATATTCGTCGGCGAACGTGTCTCGTGGTTCCGGAAAATAAAATTTTTTATAGAATTTTTCAAAGGATGGACGATAGGAAAAACATTTTTTTATTGACAGAATATTGATGAATCTTTTAAGCTGATATAAATTTTTGAATTATAATCAAATGTTAATTGGATACGATGGATAGAGAGAAAAAGAGAGAGAGAGAGAGAGAGAGAGAGAAGGAGAGAGAAAGAGTAAAAGTGATAACGTAGAAGTTTGTGTTTTGTTTAACACGATCGGTCAGAGTTCATGAGTGTCATTTTAAGCAAGGTACGGGTGCAAACGGTATCTCGTTTATGTAAACGGTAACGAGCTTTTACGAAGTGGACGTGTTTATTCTACAGAGCACGCGTATGCTTTGACACGTATGGCAAATGTAACAGCTAATCGCGAAGGATCCGATTGTCGCTTTCGGAGAACATTAATTAATTCCTTACTCGATCGATCATCCCTCGATGTTACATTACCTTGTTTCACCTAACTCTAACTCGCTTCATAATGTTTATTAATTACCGTATTATTACCTAGTAAATGATATGTTATCCCTACATATATACTTCATTTATTGTATTTATATTGTTCGTATTTTTTTTTATCGATATAAATTTTCTTTTTACGCAAATTTATTTTCGAAAATAATCATCATTCACAAGTTAAATAATATTTCGAATAATTTAATTGCGAATTTTTTTTTAAATTCTACACAGTTATAGCAATCAGGATCGTACCCACTGTCCAAGTAAAAAGATACAATAAAGAGATTAATATTAAAAAATTAATGTCAATTGAAGATTTACGATGTTAAATTGAATAATAACGGCGTACTGTGTTTAAATGATTCGAAAAAAAATTCGTTATTAATGTTTAGATAAAAAGATATATAGAGGTAAAAACGTTGAAGTTTGACCGATATCCTTGTATCTCTCTTTGAAAGGTCAATAAAATTGGTGAGTTACGAGACGTTTTAGGTAAAATCGTGGCAATGTGTAAGAGCGTTTTCGCGTTAATCCGATCGACTCGTGCGATAACGAATGAACGCGAACGATGCGAGACAAGAATTTATCTTCGTGCGAAAGGTTGTTGGTGTCGTTTTGGTAGTGGATGATGCTACTGCTGCTGCTGCTGCTACTGCCTACGAAGGTTCGAGGACGTGGTTTAATTCGTGGAACGTTTTAAGGCTGAAAATCCAATCGCGTTGCACAATGGCCACTGTCGACAGATGTCTATCTCTCAATTTCCTGGATGAAAGTTTGCGCGAAAGAGAGTGTATGTGTGTGTGTGTGTATGTGTGTGTCTGTATGTGAGAAAGAGAGAGAGAAAGAGAGAGAGAGAGAGAGAGAGAGAAAGTTCGCTTACGCTTTTCCAACATAAAGCTTTGCGTTCCGTGTTTCCCATACGTGGATCGTTCCTACCATCTACAACGTTCCACGTCTGCCTTCACTTCCTCCATCTCTGCATAAACATTCGATCATTTCAAATGTTCTATCGAGTATGATGCATTCTAAGCTCACACTTTTCCTCTTCCATCATTTTCTCCCTCTCTTTCTCTCTCGCTTTTTTATTTTCCTTTCTATGCTCATTTTTTCTTCTAGACAGAAAGAAAGAGAGTTAGAGATAAAGGTCTTAATTAACTCTGCATGATTCAACTTGTTTCGTATTGAAATTTATAAGAGACATATTATCTTTCGTTTCTTATCATTTAAATTTTGTTTAACGTTTAAATAAGAATAATGTCATTTACAATTTATAGTATATGACAATGTTTTAAAATTGCATGATACTGCGTGTGATTATAAATTCAAGGTTAAGTGTTTAAAAAAGTTTATGTCTTTTTTTCCATATAAAATGTACGGATATTATGGCGAGGTTTTAAGTATTTTAATAACGAAGAGAATAATTTTATCCCAAGTGTTTATTCCATCAGGCTCCATTGAAGAAGTAGATTGTTTATTTATAATTCATCGTCATTAAATTGCAAAGAAGTTCCTCGATACTTTCGATAGGATTGAAAGATCAATGGGAGGACTTTTATAAGTCTCCGTAGAAGTTCACAAAGTGATCGCTTTGAATTATTCTCATGAATACAACGCAAACAAGGTTTTACCCTCATTATTTTTGTACGTTAGAATTATGCGCGATAGCTTTAATGGAAAGCCATACTCTAAGAAGCATTTCAATTTTCTTTCCTTACTGTAAAAATAAATTATGTTTATAATGAGAGACGATTTTACAAAGAACCCCTTTCTAATACTACAAGTAATTTATTATGCAGAAATGTTTAGAAAAATACAAAATATATTTTTCAAAAAAACTTATATATAATAGCGTTATTCTTTACAAATAATATGCATCAGAAAAATAAATGACCATTTTTTGATATATGTATCGAAAATAACTGCACTTTTAATTAGATCAAATTAAATTAAATTAAATTGATCAAAGTTATTACGAGTGAACAAGTAAGGAAGCAAGCAAGCAGCAGACAAACATGAACATACGTTCACAGACATATACACATGCATTTAAATTTTAATGCAAATTTCTCTTGGCAATATTCATAGAGCTCGTAAGAAATACGAGGTGTGCGACAAGAAGGAGAAGGATTTCTTGTCTCCATCGATCTAAGGTTACCACGATCAATATGTAAATTTTCTGACACGAGGTGTACGTGGATGGAGTTAGCTAAAGTCAAGGTATAAAAAAGAAAAAGAAGTGGAATAACGGGAAGAAGGATAGAAAGATGGTAGAAAGGAAGACAAGTAGGAAGGTAGAAAAGGTTGGTAAGAAGGGAGAGAGGGAGGGAGGGTGGCTAGGGGAAGAAATGGGGTTGACTCGTTAATCGTACAAAAAATAACGCGAACGTCTCCTGAGTGTTCACAGAGTACTAAAACCAAGCAAAATCGAAAGCATATTATTATGCTCGAGGAGTCACGAGGACTCTAAGGCTTTTCTCCTAAACATGGCACATTAATCCCTTCATATTAGTTGGGACAGTGAAAAATTGTCTCTTAAGTAGGTACGAGCCCCCGAGCAAGCCGCCATATTTATAACACGGAAGAAGAATAAAAAGAAAAAGAAGAAAAAGAAGTCGTACCATGACTGCTTGAAAAATACACTGATCTTGACTGATGCCAAGAAGAAAAAAAAAATAGAAAAAGAAGAAAAGAAAGAAAAAGAAAAGAGAAGAAAAAAAAGAGTTTCATACAAGTTTCTATATTTACATGTCGTTGTTTGCCTTGACGTTTTGAGCAACATTACTTCTTTCCGTGTGACATCTGTACGCTGTTACTTCTTCCTTACTTTATATCGTTGTTAAAACACGTTATAGGTTAAACCGTACATTACAGAAGTATCTTAACTCTAGATAATAATAATAATAATAATGAAAATAAAAAAAGCTATATATTTAGAGAGTGTTTAACTGTACACCTGAGAAATGAGTATTTTAATAAGATTAGAGTTAACAACAAATTGTTTGTATTTTCCAGTATTTTCTAACATTAACTGCACGTCAGAGACAAAAATTTTAACCAAGATAACGATTACTTCAAAATTTTTTATTTTTTGTAGCTCAAACATATTTTTAAACGAAATAATTTGTCGAGATTTAAATATAAATATATACAATTACACAATACTTAAATAATTTTGTAAAACGAATGAAGAAAGAGATACGAAAAAAAGAAAATCCTGTTTTTTTAGTTATTTATCGATATTATTTAAGAAAATAAGAGTATTTGTAGAGAAAGAAAGAATACAAGAGGACTAATATTCGAAGCTTTCCAAGAACCCTTTCCTATTTTCGAAATCCTCGTTACGCGTCTGGTTCGTGAAGCTTTTTTGGTTCGGGATAAAGGTAGAAGAACCGGTTTAATTCGAGAGCAAGCGTTTCTACTTCCCCCCTGTCTCTCTTTCTCTTACTCTCTTCTATTCTCTTCTCTTCTCAGGCAGGTTACTAGCAACCCTCCATAATCAAATCCCACCCTAACTGCTCCCACTCTGCACCCTCTTCACACGAAAGGAATGTTAATGCGACAATGCCTCTGTTCTGACTCGAAACGCGCGTCGTTCATCCACCCTAAAACCCACCCACTCTACTAAACTCACCCCTCTTCTTCTTCTTCTTCTTCTTCTTCTTCTTCTTCTTCCTCCCTTTCTCTTCCTGTACTTTTAGCAAACCCTACGAGAAAACGGAACGAGCGACGACTGTCTTCTTCTTCTCTGTCTCCTTTTATTTCCTTCCTTTATTCTCTTTCTCTCTTCCTCTTTTTTTAGCCTCAAGGAATCCCATGAGGATTTCCTCCTTGGATACCTTTTCGTTAACTCCGTTAGGTTCCTCGTCTTACCTCTCTCTTTCTCTTTCTATCTTTCCATTCTTTCCACATTTTCCTTTCCTTCCCACTGTCTCCCTCTCTCTCTCTCTTTCTTTCTTTCACTGACTCTCCTTTTTCTCTATCAACGTATTATCGGTAAAACGCTTTTTCCTCTCTATTTCCATCCCTTTCTATCTCTCTCTCTTTTTACACCCACTCTTACCGTTCTATCTTTTTCTTTCTAATCGATCTCACTTCCCACGTCCGATTTTGCACCTCTTTCTTCGACACTCATGGTAATACCAAGGACCTTTCTCTTCTCTTTCTTCAAACTAACTTTCTCTCTCTCTCTCTCTCTCTCTCTCTTTTCCTTTCTCTTTATCCTTCTATCTATACGTCTATGTCTTTCTCGAAGGAGAGACCAGTGAAGAAATCCTTTGATCCTCGTTCCTAGCCCCGAGGCCACGCACCCGTCAAGTTCAAACTGAATCGGTGAGACAGCCTCCGGACTACTATTACCTACTACTACTACTACTACTACTACTATTACTACTACTACTACTACTACTACTGCTGCTGCTGCTACTACTACTATTACCTTTACCAACGATATCAACGATACTTTTACCATGCGGAGAAGGAAACGCATCCGAGGGATAGGAGCTTCAAAGTTTCGTGACTCTTCCATTGCCCCCAACGTTGTCGTCTCGAGAGAGCTAAAGAAAATCTTTTGCGAACATTGCGAAGAAGCCTTCTTCTTCTTCTTCTTCTTTTCTCTTCTCTTTCTCTCTCTCTCTCTTTTTCTCTTCCTATGTAGATTTTTTTTTATATACCTTACAAAGTTTGATATAGGAAAAGGTAAATATTACCAACTACGTTCCCTTAAATGGATTATAGTTTAATAAGAAAATTTTTCCAACCCTATTACATTCATTCTAATATTTAAAAATTTTCTCAAATTTAAACGAATAAAATGATTCAACAGTTTTACTTTTATTTCGATCGTTTAAAGTAGCATTAATCATTCTCTTTATAGGTTTTTAATAATAAAAATGTAATTTGAGTAGCTGAAAAGAAAAGAGATGGATGTAATATATTAGGTCTAGGAAACATTTTTACGTTTAATTAAACGTAAAAATAATGAATTTCTTTTTTTTACTTGTACCCTATTCTTTTTTAGCATTTCATTTATTGTTTAAAAAAATTAAATGTTGAATTATTTTCTTTCAATTTAAGTTCGATGATAGAAAAATAATGATTTTCGAAAGATATTTGTAAATGATAGCGACAAAAATGATCATGGTCAAGGAATGATTTTCGAAAAGTGACCAATTGTTTTTTAAAATATAAATTTGGTAAGAGTGATGTTTCATCCTTTTACTTTCTATACATATATATATATACATAAATATATATATCTCGATCCATGGTGATTGATGCAAGGAGATCACATTCGTAGTAAGTTGTGGTATAAGGTTGGGTGGAAGTTGGGTTATGTTGCTGCCAGCTGTCGTTACTGAGATAGTTTGTACCAGTCAAGTTTCATCCTCTAGCTAACTTAGTTCGCGAAAGCTTGCTCAAGCTCGGCAAGACGAAAATCTCGCATACGAATATCTAAGTATGTATATAGTGTATATGCATGTGTATGTACCTAGAAAGAGAGAGAGAAGAGAGTATACTTTAGATATACATGGTGCAATCATTCTGCTAATTTCGAATAGAAAATTGCTTTGTATTCGAGTTTCACTACGTGATGACAAACTCCTTTGGAAAATTCCTTCTAACTTAGGTGAACCATCTATTTCGAAAGCTAGACATAATATCCTTGTTGTTCAATTAACTTGAAGTAAATAATCCTATTATTATTATTATTATTAAATTTATTGTTTACCTTTTAAATCAATAAACGAATAAATATATAGAAATTATGAAGAACACAATTATTTAATTAAATACTTATAACATTTCGTTACTACAAATATACTCATTTAATTTTTTCTACTGTATATGCATATACGTATGAATGTATAAATGCGGTAAAGATTTATTATAAATATATATGTATAAATGCATTCGTGTCGTTCGGTTAAACATGATAAAACGTTAAATAATTCAATGTAAAATTGTCGCTTACATTATGCATCTCTCGGGGTACATGGAGGTGATGACTATTAATGCCAACGTGTAATTAATAATATCGTTGTAAAATAATAAATAATAATGCATTGTAGATAGAGGGATTGATTTCGAAATGAAAGCGAAAAAAAAAAGAGAAAGAGATCAAACAGTCGATTTGTTTGTAATATATAAATATACATTAAGTTCTATTCCCTCCCACTTCCATTCCTTTATCTCTCTCTTTTAAACACAGATACAAAATGTATATTTCAATAAAACAAAACAAAAAAATCACAGAATATATTCTCTTATCCAAAGAGAAATTGAAAACTTAAACAGAATATTTGAAGTATGTTGAGTAGCTCAGAAAAAGAATCGGCAAATAGGTGCAACGTTCCTCGTTTGTAATTAATACTGTTAAAACTCTCTCTCTCTTTCTCCTTCTCTCTCTATCTCTCTCTCTCTCTCCCTCGTTTCATTCACTCTCACTTGGAAAAGGTAATCTGGATAGACGAGCGTGAGGTATGCGAAACCTCCTGCGGCTTCTCCGCATTAAAGGTGAAGTCACTTCGAACCAAATCAGAGAACCAACCAACCCCCGTTCTCACTCTTCTCCTCTCCTCCTCTCTCCTCCTCCTCCTTCTCTTCTGTTTCCTTAGTCCTCTGTTACCCTATCTTTCTTTCTCTCTTTCTCTTTCTCTTTCTCAGCTTTCTAGAGCTCCGTTTGACATCCGAGAGAACCAAGACACTGCTAGCGAATACCAGTCGAATTACCGTAAATCGAACTGCCAGCCATCTTCCAGAGAGTCCCTAGGAGACAGCTAAGCCATCCTCTTATTCCGTGTATTACCACTTCCTGAATTCCAGATCCCGAGAAACGGGAATCACACCTCGTTGCGTACCAACTATTCTACACGTACTTATACCTAAATCTTTCCGTTAAATCCTTTTCGAAGAATAGGAACTTACTTTTTCTTTTATTTTCACCTATTATTCTTTCTTTTCTTCTCTTTGTTTCTCTTTTTTGTTTTCTTTTTCTTTTTTTATTCAGTAAATTTTTTTAAAGTAATGTACAAATAGGTATTGCTCCTTGAAGTTAAATTTTAATACTATTATAAACAAAGAAAATATTTATGGTTTTTCTTTTTTTAAAAATATTCACGCAAATAGTTATAAACAATTATCATATATTATGTATTCCTTTAATTATTAAATATGAATTTTTTTCTAATAGAAATAAGGTCTCGACAAGTCTCGCCTTTAATTTCGCGAAAAGAAAATCAAGACTTACACACACACATACCTACATACATATGCAAATACACAGATAGAAAAAGATAGTAACCAATAGAGCATAAGAAAAGCGAGACTAACAGGCGTTTGGAAGGTAACCGTGTACAGATTCGTTCGCGGTTTGTGATAAATCGATTTCGTGTGAAACGAACCATGAAAAATGGCGGGCAGTCGCACGTGGAAAATATGTTTCGGCCGATAGCATTTTCCACGCACTTCCTCGTGACTTTCCTACTACCATTTTATTCGATTTCTCTCTCTCTCTCTCTCTCCCTCTCTCTCTCTCTTTTCCTTTCTCTCATAAACTATTAAACGTTGACACCGATTAGCTAACAAAGTTGACTCTACAGGTTTCTCTATCAAAATTCATCCTTTTACCAGCCACGAGTTTTTCAACAAAAATATTCTATTTTTGTTTTTTCAAAAGTTTGACTATATGTGAGAACGTGAATTGTACTATTTAAAAATGTTTGACTGCATATAGACTGACACAACTTGAGTTTTTGTAAAAAAAAACAAACTATCGGATCAACATCAAAATGACATTATTTTTATAAAATAATAAACCCATGTATTATTAGCCCTAAAAGAAATTTCTATATGACTCTTCCCACATCATATGATTTTGGTAAGAATCTCGATTTTTGGGAAAATTTTTTACAAAGTCCAAAATTTGGATTTTTAATAAGACAACATAACTTGCCAAAAAGTAGCATGAAAAACGATTCTGTTTCTTGGTACATCAAGCGATCCTGTTCAAAATTTTTGTTTAACTTATTTCTGTTAAACGCATTCTATAAGATATAGCTCATACATTTTTAAAAGGAACGAAAAAATAATAGTAGATTTAAATATCTTATAGTTTTGATTTTTGTTTGAAGTCAAATAATAGCGTTTTTGTTATGATTTTATAATTAATTTAATTATACCAATTCATCCAACAACAAAATTTACTTCTTATAATAATACAAGTATTTATTGTTGTATTATATTTATTATTTATTTTAATAATCAGAAAAATAGAATATTGTATAATTATAAATTATATCTTTTAACGAAGGAAAAAGCTCTCTAGTAGACTAATAAAATCATAATTGTCTTCAAGCAGGTGGTACAACATCAAATTCATGAAACTTCATTATTATATGTAGATATACAGTTTGAAGAACGAGGAATGTAGTCGACTCGAGTTAGTATGAGTGACTGAGAGAGAGAGAAAGAGAGGAAGTTCCCTGGAACTGGCCGATGGAAACATTTAACTTCACCGAGGCAAACAAGTTCCAAAATGTTCCTCCACTATTCGGCCAGTTTCTGAATTTCCAGTGGTTTATACGTGATTCAAACTGTATGCGTACTTAAGCTGCCAGTTTCAAGAGGATATTATTTTGAGTGGGAGAACGTATGTAACGGGAACTACTTAACTCTATCTTTGTTTCCTTTATATATTATTTGAAAATTCATGTACACAGGACATTAAAATTTATGAAAAGAAAATTTTTATAAGTGTATTATAATTCACAAGAAATTTAAACATAAATTTGGAAGAGGAAGAAAGAAAGAGAGAAAAAGATAGAATAAGAATTTAGTACAAGTTTATATTTCTACTTGTCGTTGTTTGCTTTAACGTTGAGCAACATCACTTCTTTTTGTCTAACATTCGTTACTAGTATATGTTTCGCTTATATCAACGTTAAAGTATGTTATAGTTTATATATATAGATTTTATAATATTAAAAAAAAAAAGAAAAAGTCATTATTACACATTTATATTTCCACAGCAGATAGCTCTAAAATCAAACATAAAATTATAATTATATAAAAATACGAGTAAAAATGAAATAGCAGATACGCGTCGGTTAGAACAAAATATGTAAATTGAAATATTTTAATTTGAATCGACAATCTTATGAAATTATCCTTCATATTATTTTTTTGTTTCCATTTGTTTGTAAAATATTTAATATACCTTTCTTTTGATTTATAATTCTATTTTTTTCTTTCAATTGTTCTTTTTTTAACTGACTGAGATCTATTTGTTCGTTCGAATCAAAACGATGTTATCTGTTAGATCACTTTCAACGATCGTTTATCGTCTATAGATAATTATAGTGAAAGCAGAATCTTCGTATGACGAGCAAACATCTCTACTCGATTTAATATGCTCAATCGCGTACATACACATACATATAAATATAATACATATATATACCCATGTACATATATTTACACATAAGCACGATTTATTATCATGCGAGAGCTATCTTGATTTAATTTAATCTACCGTGCATACGTGCTCCATATAGTCGCTGCTTTTACCGAATCCTTATCGGCAATATAATAACCTTATGCTACGTAATAATGATCAACATGTACTATAGAAGAACATTTGTTGATAGATCCTTTCATTTCTCTCACTTAATCATGTTAATAATTAAATAATCATTTTCTTACTTAAACGATTCTATTTAGTTTTCTTCCAATTTGTTTAAATCATAATTTTTTAAAATTATGTATTCAATAAAATAATATTTAATCAATATAATATACATTTAAATTAGTATTATACATATAATACTATATACATATACATATAATAAATACATACAAATATACATATAAATATATAAATTAATATTTATTAATTAATATATATCTAATTTATGATTAGTAGATTGCACAACTAATATCTTTAAATTAATTCAATATCAAATATAATGTTTCTATTAATAATAAACAATTCATCTATTTTTTGTCTACCTAAATTAACAAGCTAAAACCTTATAAGTAATTTAAATAACAATTGACTTATTGTTATTATAGTATATTATTTCTTATTAATCATCACAAACCTACTTTCTGTCTTCGAAATGCAAGATAAAAAAATATATATAAAAAAATAGAAAGATAATAAAAATATTAAACGTAGCAATATTATGTTGAATAAGTACTTATACAATAGCGCGAAAGCGAAAAGAAATAAAGCTTAAAAAGAAAAGAAGAAAGAAAGAAAGAATAAAGAATAAAGAAAAAAAAGAAAAAAAAGAAAGGACGATGAGCGTGCAATTAACCTTCCGATACAGCTTTCTTTTTTATTCATACGATGGGGATCCTATGAAACTATGGCTGCTCGTTTGGTCCTTGGAATAAATTTAAGACCGACGAATATACACATAGTCACACATGCGCGCGCGCGCGCGCGTTTCCGTGCGAGTGCATATACATACAGATACATATATACATATAGGATATACACACATTCATAGAAGTAGAGAGGTGAGTTGAGGTGGGCCGACGTAACCCATTGAAGCCGTTCTACGGTGATGGAGGCAGAGGCCGTACCTTTAACGCTGTTTAACTTCCACCTGAATTAGCTTTCATCCACCGCTGGGGCCGACAGGTACATTGTTCTCCACAATCTAACTCTACGTCGTTTACATTTCGCAGCCGCTCGTACTAATATTTAAACCTTTCGAATGACGGTAGTGGTAAAAAGAGAAAGAGAGAGAGAGAGGGGGGAGGGGGGAGAGGGAGAGAGACGCAAGCATGAGATGAATCACTTCAATTCTGAGGGAATGTAAAAAAAAAAGAGAAGAAAAAAGGAGAGAGAGAGAGAGATAAAAAAAGGCAGAAGAAGAGAAAAAGAAAAGATATATAGAAATGGTAGGAAAGTAAAGAAAGAGCAAAAGAAAAGAGAACGTATGCGCCGTTTGCACGGCCAATTTCCGGAAAAATTTCCTCACGTGGAGGTCTTCGTAATCGTGGTTGCCAATGCGACAAATTGAACGTTCATCCCTTTTAACTTTCAACACCATCTAACGAAAATCGTTTAACGATATGTCGTATTTTTATTGTAATATTTCTGTCAATAACGATCGAACTGTTTTCCAATATATCTTATTTTCGAATTTAAAAATGAAAAAAAAAAGAAATGATAAGCTAATTATTAGTTTTAAATTAATATTCGTTTTAATTTATTTCCCGATAAGACATTTATATAATAAAAAGAAGAAATCACAAATATTTCGATTTCCTTCGAAAGAATATGCTTAAAAATTATTTCGTTGAATCATATAAGAAGAAAAAAATAACAAAGAGATAGGAAAATACCATTCAGATGGAAAAGGAAAGGGTTATACCGGGTGAGATAGGGATTCTTTTTTTCATTAAAGTCAAGGAAATAAGACCTAATTGAAAATTCAGTCAAACAATATAAGCGTCTGACCGAAAATACTTTTCTTCTTCTGTCTCTCTCATTCTTTGTTGGAAACATACAGAAGGGAGTAAAAAAAGAAAAAAGCTGACACCGAATCAGCACTCTTCTAATTCTCTTTCTTTCTTACACTTACACGTTCACTCTCTTTAGTAAGAATACACACACTTAAAGACCTAAGTTCGTCGTAGCAATAAGGAACCCAGGACATCGTGTATACTCACACCTTCGATCCTAGGAGCCGACTTTTCTCAGAGGCCAACCCATCCCTTCATTCACTCTCAGACGGAATGTTTTGCATTTTAAGAAGGTGTCGGATATCCTTTGCGCTATCCGAAGACGACACTCCCTCGTCGTCGTCGGCAGCCTCGACTCTTGTAGGGGTTGAGAGAAAAGGGAAAAGAGAGAGAGAGAGAGAGAGACGACAAGAACCTTTCCCTGAAATCCAAAGTAATTCACGACCTTGTATTACGTGCCAGGACGTTCTAGCAGGAATATCCTGGAAAATCGGAGAAGCTTTCTCGAGCTGACTCGCGAACGATCTAAGAACGTCTTCAAGGTGTTTCGTCTAATCGAAATAATCCGTACATGATTTCACGTCCATCACATATTTTACCTTTTCTTCATTTATTTATTTATCTCTCTCTCTCTCTCTCTCTCTATTTGATTTTTTGTATATATATTATATTAATCATCAATCGAGAAAAAAACTTTGCGATTATCTTTTAAATATTATATTTTAACGCTATATTCAATATTATAATATTTCCTTAGGGAATTGTTTCTTTTTCTTTTTTTCTCGTCTTCTTTCAAATAATTTGTGTAATAATTATTATTCATTGCTATAATAAATAATGTAATTTAAGAAATCTGTAAACGTTTTCGTCGAAAGATCTTGTGAGAGCAATCAATGAATGAATGAACGAAGGGGAAGGAAAGAAAATAAAGGAAAAGAAAAGAAAATAAGAGAGAAAGAAATAAATAGAGAAAGAAAAGAATCGAATTTAATCGTGTCCTCGTTTACAGAAGTCTTTTCTCAAAGGAAATTCTAGATTAAACGAGAACAAACCAATTTCGGTGGTCTTTCTCTCACTTCGAAAGTCGGTAAACTTAAACTTTCTTTTTACGAACTTCTTTTGGAATCGAAACGCTTTAGTTCTCTTTTTCGAAAAATTCTTACGTCTATGTGCCGACACTTTTTTCGAGAATCTTTAACGAAAAAAAAATAGACCATTTATTCATAATATTATTTGTATTTAATGTTGAAAATTAAATATTTCCGATATTTTATATCACAACAAAATTACAGAATATTTTGATTAAAAATCATTTTGTTTAAATTTCATTATTGTATAATCTAGTTTGTTCAAATTAAGAATAATATATTATAAATATTCATGTATTATTTATTTATTATTTTTAATATAAAATACTGCAATGATATAAATATTATAAATTATGTTTGAAATTAAAATTAAAGTACTATAGTGTACAGTATATTATAGTTTTTAATTTTTACATAAAATAATAAAAAAGTCCAACATAATTTATTGATGCATCTTAATAAAAATATATACATAGAGATTACAAAGGTTATTTGTAAATACAAAATACTTTCCTTTCGTTTAATCATTCTTACTGTTCTTGCATGTAAATTACATTATCCAAGCTCTTCTGTTGTCCAATTTCTCAGCTAGAAAGCTACTAAAAAATGTAAGAAAGTATATTCACCGTACATGTACATAGCATCAATATACTCAGTATCCATATACTTATTCAAAACTTTCAAGAACAAACAAAGAAAATTCAAAGGAGTTCAAGAGATTGTTTTCTATCTCTCTTTCTTTCGTTCTTTCCTTCTTCATCTCTTATGTGAAAATGTTAATCTTCGAAATAATGTACAAGTAGACAAAAAAATTATAGCCTATCTTTTATCTATAACATCACAACAGTAACTTTATTCTCAATAAAAGATAAAGAGAAAGAAAAATATAGAGAAGAAGAATAAAAAAAAAAAAGATAAAGAGAGATGAAGAAAACGGACATCGTTAATCATAATAAATCCTTTTCTATTATTTTCCACGATGAATTTTCAACGAACAGCCGAGAAATTTCACTTAAGTGTTATTAATGGCTACGATACGATGACGTTTTTGTTTAGATATGAGAATAGTCGAAAGAAAAGGGGGGTTGAAAATGAGGAGAACAAAAAAATATGAAAATAATTTCAAAAGATTTTATTTAGCAAATAATAAGATTTAGTTTACTATTCCTATATCTACTTGTTGAAAACGAACTAATTTCCATTCTCGTTTGTACGGTATACACGAGTCTTACGTTTTATAAATTCGTCCTTTGCTTTTCTCATGAAACGAAAGCTTGAAGGAAAGAAAGAAGAAAGGAAGGAAGGAAAGAAGGAAGGAAGGAAGGAAAGAAAGAAAGAAAGAAAAAAAGAAAAAGGGAAAGAAAGAAAGAAAGAAAGTAAGTAAGTAAGTAAGTAAGTAAGTAAGTAAGTAAGTAACTAAAGTCCGAAGGGAAGATCTTACACATTCTTCAGACGTTCGCGATAAATTTTTCATAACGTCGTGCAATCTTGTAACAACATAAAGAGCTCGGGAAAGCTCGAAAGCTCGAAAGGATATTAGATAGAAAGAGAGAGTAGTCTCTAGTAGGAGTAAGAGATGGAGAATGTGGTAGGAAAAGTTAGGAAGAGGCCAAAGTCGGTGAAAATTCGGTTTAAAGTCAGGTTGATGACTTCAGTGGAAGGAAGGAAGGAAGGAAGGAAGGAAGGAAAAGATAAAGAGGCGCAGGAATTCCCAGTGGTGGGTCGCAAAGTAGGACCTGGGCGTGTTACTTCCTGCGGCCATTCGGCAGGAGGTCTTTATTCAAATTTTAAAGTCATTTACATCTACGTGCCCTTTTCGATCCTCTTTCACGGTTGCTGCTTACTTTAGATTCGTTGCAACGCGGAAATGCAAAAGCACTATCAAAAGCAACAACACGACCGGCTAGAAAATAAGCACAAAAGAAAAGGGAGTAATACGAGCAATAAGATAAGTGTAGGAGGGGAGGAGGAGGAGGAGGAGAAGGAGGTTGGTTAGCAACAAACATTTTCCTTGTAAATCGAAAAGAGATATCGTGTTTTCTTCCCTAACAATGGACGGATATTTCTTATCATAAGCTTACGTCTTACTACAATAAAGATTTTCCTGCCTTAAGATCTGACGAATCCATGGCAAAATGATGCCAGGCAGTATACAGTTCCTTTTCTTACAATACTAAGAAAAATCGAAAGGAAAAATTGACGAATCTATAATATCGAAAAACGACGCATGTTTTCTTTACCTTCTTACTATCTTACTTTTCATTTTTCCTATCTTTCTTTCATTCTCTTTCCAACTGAAAGTATATTCTTAGATCGCATAAAAGGGTAGACCTTTCAAAATTACCAACGTTCGTAGAGAACCCTTAGTATTTCATAGGCATGATGAAAGTTCTCCGAAGGAATAAGAATTGCGATGAGTAGGAGGAAGCTTCAAATTTCAACCTGAAAGATCTTTTAATACGAAACTTTCTTTAATCGTGAAATCTAGGAAACACGTCTTCAATTGTAATCTAAAGAACCATCATTATTAATGGTCTTTTACAATATCTTTGGAATAATAATTTATGGCAATTATTTACACAATGTGAGAATTTTGTTTAAATTAATCAATTACTCCATTGAAAAATATTTAAGTCAAATCAATTAAAAAATAATATGATTTTTTAAATTTTTATTTGCTATTATTTATATATTCATTTTTCGTTAGCGATAAATCAACAGAAAAATATATTTTATTTCTATTAGAAATTATTCATTTATTAATTTTGTTTGTTTGCGATTTGCTGGATGAAAGTTAAAATCTTCGAAGTTCTGCTTTCTCTCTTTTTCACACACACACACACACACACACACTCATACACGTATGAAGGAAGCGACCAAACAAGAAAGGAGACAGCTGCTTCTGGTATATTCTTAGCAAAAGTTTAACTTATATTAAACCCACAACTACTGCACGAGCTGACATTATCACGAGTGTCATGAGATTCACCTGTTCATGGCAAGCCTTTCCTCTCTCTCTTTCTTTCTCTCTCCCTCATCAAAATTAGATTACTTTTTATAGACCAATACACATATATACACACATACACACACAAATAGACACGCACACTTGTTCTTATTATAAATATAGAAGTATAGCATGTCGTAGGAGTTCCTCAACTTTTGCACGAGACAACCTATTTCAATCGAAACTTTAAAGGAAATCACACTTCGATCGAATCTTTCATTCGTTCGTTCGTTCGTTCGAACATTAATATCACAATTTTAATCCTAAATAATCCTATTGAAATAATCATTAAAAATCTTATCAATAAAAATAAATATGAAACTTAATCAAACACTCCTATATGGGTCGCTACGGTAATGAAACGGTTAAATTTAGATATTAAATTGATATTAATGCTGAATATTACAATCGATAATTATTTCATTTAAATCAAATTTTTGATAATTTAACAAACTTTTTTTTCCATCGTTAAATCTTCATAAATTTGTACACGTTGATGATGATCTTAATGATCTTATTAAAAACAATGGTTATAAAAATAAATAAAATATGGAATACTTTAATATAAGTCATAAGATAAAAAAAAAGATAAAAATAGAAAACGAGAGAGAAAGAGAGAGAAAGAGAGAGTAAAGAACGATCGTTAACGGCCATCGTTCTCATGTCACGTTCTCCGTAAACGAAGCCGCCTCTCTCCCTCATAAAGATTAATCGCTTTCATCGGCTAGCATGCAAAAGTTTTGCGTTGGTAACGCGAGCTCTGACATTTTGTGCTCGTGGTAACGATACGAAATAGAGAGAGAGAGAGAGAGAGAGAGAGAGAGAAAGAGAGACAGAAGTCTTATAAATAACGATCGTCGTCATCGTCGTTCGTCCTCGTCCGAATGAAAAGTAACATCGTTTTTGTGTCTCTCATCGAATTTTCAGAACAAAAAGAAAAAAAAAACGAACAAAAATTTATCTTATACAAAATGAGACGAGTACAACGCGATCAATAGTTAATATATCTATGTATTTTAATTAATTAAATATATAATTAGTAAAAATCCTTATATTCGTTAATTAATTATTATAGTCAATCATACATATTTAGTTATTGATCATATCAATTCATTTCTAATTGATAATATTCTGGAATAAATAAAGATAATCATATTTCACGATTCAATAATAAATGAAATATTTATAAATATATGATAAGCTTATACAACTAATTCAAAGATATCTATTAAACAATTATCGAAATGAATTTGACCTAATGATCGAATAATTAAATTAATCTATAATAAATTCCACCAAAATTGTAAATTTACAACTTTTATTTGTATATGACTCAAAATAAATATGCATAAATATCCACACACACAAAAACATACCGATGCAATTTTATATCTAAAATTCGATATATATTTTCGTATGAATGGTTTGCTTCTCGATTTTTGAAGGTTTATTTTATGCTTTGGAGTATCGTTTCGGTCGGTTTGGGATTTGAAGGTAGGGGAATGTTGGAGGAGAATTGGTAGATATCGATCGTAGGCCCATCGTGTATTCCTAGTAATTGGAACATTTATGAGCCAATCAATCACTTCTCTGTTGCAGTTCCCCCTATGCTCTCGATACCACACCAATTGGTTGGCGCACCCTTAGGTTATTCCGTCAAGTTGGAATGTTATACCGAAGCTCATCCAACTTCTTTAAATTATTGGACCAGGGAAGACAAGCACATGATTCACGATAGCAGTAAATACAAGGTCGTTTCTACTCCTGAGGTGCCATCATACAAGACTCATATGACCCTAGAAATTTACGACATTCAGGTAATTGTTAAATACCTCTTTTTATTTTTTTTTCTTTATTAAATCTATGAATTTATGAATTATGCGAATAGATGTAACATAATAATTTTAAGATATATATATATATAATGTAATTTAATAACTGAATAAATAATAAAAATATTCACGCGTGTTCATGTTTGTGTTCGTGTACGTGTACGTGTACGTGTAGACGCTTATGCGAATGTAAATCTGACAAAAGATAAGCTCCCCTAGTTTGGCGAGTGAAACCTATCGAACACTTCAGAGTCAACAGGTGATACGCGAAAACTAACTGTGGCGTAGGTCGAAAACTTCGTCCGTTCGTGCGTTCATTCGTACGATTATTTCATGTTCGCTGACGTTGTATCTCGATATTCAATAAGTTAACATTTTGTATATATATTAAAAATAATATAAACGAATTAAAAAATGAATCTATTTCCAAAAGCAACGCACGTCTATTCGTATATAATTATTAATAAATAACAAAACATATTTCGACAACAATTAACCCTTTGACTGCTATGAACGCATATACGCGTTTAGTAAAAGTTGCCAGCGTGGTCTATAGACGCATATACGTGTTTGTCAATATGTAAAAAAAATATGTATAAAAAGAATGTAAAATAATGTAATGTTGGTTCGCGTATTGATTATTATTTTGAGTCTTGTCACATGAAAATTACATAAAAATTGTAATTATTAAATATAATTTATTATTAGATCTGATAAAAATAATATCACACAACGGAAACAATCGCACTAATAATAAACTATTCCGTTCCATTAAAAAACATTTCAGCATTAATAGTATTCAGCACTCACAAAGGGTTAATTATTTATATTCTATCCCATTTTAATTGTTGTTGTTATTGTTATTAGATGGAAGATTATGGTGCATACAAGTGCGTAGCAAAAAATCCACGTGGCAATACAGATGGCGTCATACGGCTATACAGTAAGTGTTGCTTTGTTTATTCACGCTTTAAACCATCCGCAAAGAGCGTTTGCCAAGTTAATGACGGATCGTCGCAGATGGTTCGCTTCTGTATACAGTAAACTCAAGGCCGAAGCCCGGAGGCCGCCTTGAACGTTGCACTGCGGCTGTTTACGAAGTCGACAGAGACGCCGGCATCTCGACTAGTCACGTAATTTTCCTTCCAAGCCCGCAAGCAGTTTAACCACTTTCTTATAAGCGTAACCGTAGGTAGATAGGTAGAGAGATAGCTATGTACGTTATTTTACATAGCCCAGAGTACGTATCGCAAACCTATACCTACCATCATATTATTGAACGTGAGCTTACTACCTAGTTTTCCTCTCTTATCCTCCTTAATTAGCTGAGTTAAAACGCTCATCGTATTTGCCAAAGGGTTACCGTTCCTTCGATTAATCGATCTTTGCTTTCATCCTTTTTATATCGAATCTTTCTAATATTATTCATTAATCCTTTTTTGCTTATAATCTTTTGTTTCTTTTTGTTGTTGTAGCTTTTTCTTATTTCTTCGACGGATTTCTTTTTACTAGTATTTTTTATGTTTATTAATTAATTACCGTCGGTTAAATAATTTTTATTAGAACGGATTTCCGCGAAGGTACTTTACGATATTTTTGATGATACAGTTTTTGAACAAATTGTTTCAATTAATGTTCAAAGATACGTATTTTAATATTGTTATGAATTTTGTTTACAAATATAATTATGTAATATAAATTTTTAATGTTTTATTTTTGGATTATAAACAATCCGTTTGGGTTGTATTGAATTTTAATCGGAAAATACTTTTATGATAGTACATGTATTTCTAGATTCTTATTTATTTGGAAAAAAAAAATAATTTAAAAGTTTCTAAACACCTGTATTACAATATTGTTTAGTTTTATGCAAGAGAATCCTACAAATAGACAATGGGGGAAACAAATGTACTTCCACATAAGTGAATCATGAAAGAATAAAAAATAGAAAAAAATGATAAAATATTTAAGAATAGAAGCATCGTGTAATTTATTTTAGAAATTCAATTTTATGGCCTAGCTGTTAAATTAGGTCATTTGTGTTTCAACAAATATCCCAATACGTATTTTATTTTTTTCTTCTGCCTATGATAAATTTATTCAAATTTTAATCAAGGATAATTTATATCATCAAACAGTTTAATATTATTATTCCTTTTCAAAATAGAATATATTAGAGTAAATTTTTAATTATATTCTCAAATAATTTAATTATCGCATAAGTAATATATTAATAAAATATTCCAATAAATTTCTGTCTGCAACTATCTCTATGCATTTAAATTCGTAATTCTAAATGGGTGTTAATACTTCTTGATAAACAAAATACGATGATTTATCAACCCTCCAAACTCATTTATCAATAATGTTTCTTTTTTGTTTTTTTTTTTTCTTTTTAAATATTCCGTATATATAAGTTAATTATCGTTAATAGAGATAAAAAGGATGGTTTTATAGATAGAGGTATGATTTTACGATTCTAAACGTATGCATATGACATAAAGGGTTGACGAATAAATGGCCGTTCCCCGTTGACGGTCTATATATCCGCGTGTGTACGCGAACATGCGTGCATACTAAACGTAGTTACATATATACGAGAGAAAGGGAGATAGAAATAGAAAGATAGATAGTTAGCTAGAGGGAGAAAAAAAAAGACAGAAAAAGAGATAGTACGAGGAGATAGAGAGAAACGAGAAAAGAGAGGACTCTCCATTAGCATGCATCGGTTTTTCGCATTAGCGACATTCAAATGAAGCGGCCGTTTAGCATAAAAGGCTACCAACGTAAAAAGGCTACCGTAAACGGACTGCTTTGCCCTCTGTTCGTTCCCTATTTTCTTATTCTCCTTTTTCATTTTTATTCTTTCCTTTTTATCTTCATTCCTTTCCTTCCTTTCTTCATTTTTCTCGAGTTTTCCAAAAAGGATACGGACATCGTTCAAAATTCTAACCGATCGAATCTGAAAATAATGATATTACCCCATTAAATATTATTTTTTTTGTTTTAGATAAACTTTCTAAAGTATATATTATTATGACATACGAAAGGATCAATGGGAAAAAGAAACGAACGAAAATAAAAGAAGAATATTTGAAATAGGGAAGAAATATTTAAACGAAAAAAATAAAAAAAGAAAACAATGAAATAAAGCGAGTGGATGAAGGAGATACTATGAGAGTGTATGCGTGAGTGTAATGGAGATGGAAAGAGGGGGGAAAAAAAAGAGAAAGAGAGAAGGAACGTATCCGCCGAAATTAAGTGGTAGCAGTCAGAGATATGTCAGCCGAGTTTTATTAAGCGACATAAAAAAGAGATTTGTAGTCTCGGTTGCGAGGGCTCGCGAAGGGAAGGGATAACCATACCCCGCATTCGTGGTCCCGAAGGGTGCCTCGTGGAACCAAAGGAAGGACTAGAAGGAAGACGACGAAGACGAGAGAGAAAGAGATAGAGGAAGAGAGAGAAAGAAAAAAGGAAGCAAGAGTCGCAGAGATATGAATTTATTATTAAGGACCGCCTAAGGGCCAAAGTACCCCTGTTTCTTGATATCCGACCATTCCATGCGGTTCCACCCTTCGTCCTTTTTTTTCCTCTCTCTCTCTCTCTCTCTCGTCTGTCTATCCATCTGTCTATCCTTCGTTCTTCTTTTCTTTCTTTATCTCTCATTCGGTCTTTCTCTAGTTTCTTCTATATTTCTATCTCTTTCCATTTCTCATCCCTCCCTCCCAGTTACTTTTCCTCCAACCCAAGGAAAACCTCGAGCGCAACTAATTTATTCCATAGTTGAGTCAAACCGCGGCCAATGTACGGTTCTAGACGGGAGAAGGGGTGGGTAGAGGGTGAGGGTGAGGGTAAGGTAGTTGGTGTGGGTAGTGGTAGTAGTAGTAGTAATAGTAGTGGAAAGAAGAAGAAGAAGAAGAAGAAGAAGAAGTAAGTAAGAGGAGAGGGGGGAATGGGGGAAAGCAGCAAAACTTGCGGGCGTTTCGTGGATAGCAACAATATCGTATTCATTCGGATGTTCGTTTTGTCTCTTTCTCTCTCTTTATATGTCTCTCTATCTGTCTGTCTTTCTGTCCCTTTCTCTTTCTCTTTCTCTTTATTTCTGTCTCTTTCTTTCGAGCCATTGCTTTTGCCGTCTCGACGAGCTAGCTTCTTACCTATACATAATGCACAATGTCCTTTTCCTCTTTCTCTTCTTCTTTATTCGTCCTACTCTCTTCAACGTTTTATTTCTTTCCTTTTTGTTTCCATCCCTTTTCTTTTTACAAAGAACGCGGATTTAATTGTCCATTTTTATGCGCTCGGTCTGTCAACGTTTATCCTCGGTATTTTCTTTTTTCTTTCTTAATTAGGCGAGACCAATTCGATGCTTCTTTACAATTTCCCTTATCTTTTATCTTTCTCTCGTTTTGTCAAGTGTTGATAAAGAAAGTAGAAAAGAAAAAACACTCCGATCTTTAAAGTTATTAAAGAAATTATGTATTTACTTATTGTTTCTGTTTTTGTTTTTTTTTTTCACTTAAAATAACGCTTGATTTATTCGTTCTATATTTTATTTTTTCGTCTCTCGTCATATTTATTGTTATTTTATTATAATTATTGTTTTTGTTTATATAGTAGAATTAACGTTCGTTTTTTTTTCTTAAAGATATGACTAGAATATGTTTAACGACGATTATTATTCTGAATTAAACACTGTTGCTATGAATGTTTAAATTATTAATAAATGTATTCTATTCTTAAATCGTCTAAATTATGGACACGTCTAAATATTTGGAATTATTAAAAACACTTCACATATTGACTACACATTCTCATTACACAAATACACTTTAAATGTATTATTATATTTAATAAAATAATAAAAATATTAATAATAATAATAATAATAATATTAACAACAATAATAATGTTATGAAGCAAAGGTATTATTATTTCAATGAAATCGAACTCGATGCGATGGGAGAATCAGATCTGATTAGAAATTCATAATCAAATATCTTTGGAAATGGAATTCCTCGTTGTGAAATTGATATCGAGTATGAAATCTTTTTCACGTATCAAACGATTTGAAATTGGATTATTAATTAATTTCACTCAATATTGCTTGTCAATGGGATATATAATTGAAAAAATTAATTGGTCGAAACTAAATAATACGACATTTCAAATAATTTATATTCGTGAAGTTCTTCGTTACTTAATATTTTTATCTTTTTCTCTCTCTCTCTCTATTTCTTTTTAATTGTGTTCAACTTTTTGAAACGACACGAACTAACTCGCGATATTATCCGACGATTAGAAATTTAGGAGGAATGGAAACTTCAGAACGGTGGATCAAAGTCCCCGCAAGATTTGCATTTGCCTTCGGAAATTTCGCTAATGAAATCTTCTACGAACGAACGAGTAAACTTGTCCTACGTACTTTTACTCTTACTCACTCTCTCTCTCTCTCTCTCTCTCTCTCTCTCTATTTCTCTCTCTCTTTATACATATATATCTAACTATCTATTTTTCTTTACAACATTCTGCAGTCAAATAGAGAATATGATTCTTATTTAATTATATATCCCATCGAAATATCCAACGAAGGAATGACATTTTATTGTTGTTTCAAACTATAGAAAAAAAAAAAGAAATAAAAAAAAAGACAATCTTCTCATACTGCAGAAGTAGGAGAGTTTAATTAATAATCCCATAAGATTCTAAATACATAATTAAATGCTCTTGTCCTTTGTAGAGTATACAACAAGTAAGTATAGCAAGATAGATAGTTAAGTTTCCTCGATGATTTTAATTATTAATCGATCGGACTTCGGTGAAACTTATGTTACGAAAGCAAACGCTACGACGAGAAAGCAGCATGAACTTTCTTCTTTCAAAAGGTGTAAAAATTCTTTATTATTTTATTTTTTCTCTTCCTTTTTCTTTTCTCTTTTTTACTCTTTCTTTTCGATATGGACCACCGTCGGGTTGTTGGACCGCAAAAAAGAAAAAAAAGAAAATAAAGAAAAAAAAGAAAAAAGTAAAAAAAAGAAAAAAGTAAAAAAAAAGCATGTGGAGTCGCACGTAGTACCACTTATATACTATACTTGTTTCTTCTACGTTTCACATATACACATACACACATATACACATAAAGAAAAGTTTCAAAAGAGAACACCGAAGGTGGGTTCCTTCCCCAAACTTTTGTACTTTCATAGCGTCTCGCGAATTCCTACAGCACAGATTCGATAAATTATTTATTCTATACTATATTCCTCTCTCACGATGACTATTCTTTCTCTTTGTCCTATTTCACACGAGAGATTGAAAAATAAATTCAAAAATAAATAAAGACAGGAAACAATTGCTCGATTATTTCTAAATCCAATAACTCGCCCCCCCCCCGATGCTAATTAATTCATTTATTATTTTTTTAAATCATATATTTCTATCCCGTCTTCCTCTTTGTCGCTTTATTTTTAATTTACAAAAAAAACAAAATAGATCCTTTCTAATTAAACAATTTAATCGGGAAGACTTTTCTCGGTTTTTACAAACGACTACAAGAATAATAAATTCTTTTTTATAAAATAATAATATTTTCTAGATTAAATTTTCTTTCTTATATTCTCATTAAATGTATATACACCTAGATAATATTATAAAGAGAGAGAGAGAGAGAGACAGAGAGAGAAATATAGGAATAAGAAAAGAAAAGACAAGAAAAGGAAAAAAGAAGGTAAAGATCTTTCGAGCCAACGAAGCGTGAGTAAATAAAAGTATGCTACCGGAAAGAAGAGGAGTGGTGGAAGATAGGCTGCATAGAAGGTAGGGAGTAAAGGGAGGTAAAGAAGAAGAATAAGAGATGAAAAGAGAGAGCAGCGTAAAGCGTTTTTTAATTTAGCTAAAATCTTTCCAATTGCACCGAGTACGCGCTTCCACGAATCGAGACGTTTAGCTATCCGCAAAATGGTATATTTTTTAAGTAAGGGAGAGAAAATTACCAATGGACACAATAATAAAAAAGATGTTCGTAATAATGAATTAATATTATTGTTATGATTAGCTTATACCGATTAAAATAAATTTAACAAATTTTCTTAAAATGATTGCAAAAAAAAGAGAAAACAAAAGCGTAAAATATCGACGAAACAATTTCCAAACAAATTGCAGATTATTATAATCTTAACTCTTTGCACTCTCCTACGTCGAGTATGACTCGACATTTTTACTCTTATCAAACTGATTAAGTTGAGACTTATTTTTTCGTTAAAGTTAATTTCAAATGAAACATTTAAAAGCGTTGGAAGCTATTGGTAACAAAATAGAAACATATAAACCAAAGTGAAAAGGTTTAACCCATTGCATTTCTCAATTTTAGATTAAAAAAACATTGTAAATAAATGTAGAAATTGGTGTTGTATAATGTGGAGTCATAATCGGTATAAGAGTGATAAAAGTTAAACGTACATTAACAGTTAATGTTTTAATAGCGACGAAATAATTAAAGAAAAAGCATAATAAATATAATTCTTTTAAAAAAAGAAGAAGAAGAAGGAAAATAAAAATAAAAAGAAAAAGAAAAAGAAAGAATAAGACAATATCAGTGATCTTATCAGTAGACGCGGGGTGGTTTGGGTGGTTGAATAAGCGACAGTGTGGCGACTTGAAAAAGTCGAAGAAAGAAAAAGAAAAGTCTGCAAAAGGAGTAGGAAGAAGAAGAAGGAGGAGGAGGAGGAGGAGGAGGAGGAGGAGGAGGAGGTTAGAGGAATAAGGCCGCTTGTGTGGAACGACTTTTGGAATCGACTTTTCTGCCGAAGAGAAGTTTGGCAATTTCCTGGGGCTAATCTGGTGGTCGGTCAGCATTGAGATGCTGTTGGGGGCTAGAGAACCACCAACCAGCTTCGATACGTGGCTGAAGCTAAGAGAAGACTCTGGACACAGAAACCGAGATAGCTATATATAGAAAGGGAGAGAGGGAGGAAGGTAGGGCGGGTAAATAGGGAGAACAGACCACGAACGCCAAGCGGTCCCATGAATTATACAACCCGAGACTTTTCTCTCTTTCTCTTTCTCTCAAACGTGCCTACTCTTCGAGAAAGGCAAAAAAAAAGAAAAGAAAAAAACAACACCGAGAAGAAAAGAGAAGAAAAAAAAAGAGAAGAAGTAGGAGCATGGATAAAAAGTAAGGAAGGGAGAAATGCTATATACCCCTCAGGGGAAAATCTCGAAAAGAGATAGAGTAGAATGGGAATGCCTGGCAAAAGAAAGAGATAGATAAATAGATATATAGGAGAGAAAGTTTAACTTATCCCAGATGAGTGAGATTCCTTCTTTGCGATCGACTGACCACGTCCAATAAGGTGCTTTTAATTAGATCGTGATCCTTCGATCGTGATCGTGTTAGGTGACTTGTTTTCTCTTCCTTGTCCTTCTGATCTATAGGGACGGACAGTTTCGAAATAGCTTTAGGAGAAAAAGAATGAATGAAAAGAAATAAGAAACTCAATACGGTTTTAAACTTTTTATAGACTAATGATCTTCCGATAAATCTCACTTGTATGCATTTTTCTATTGTATTAAATTTAAATTAAATATATATGTTATAGGCTATTTGGGAAATCCGGAATTATGAACACTATGTAAACATTACTCGCAATGGCAGGCGTTTTTGGGAAATGTAGGAAACAGAAGAATTGTTACAGTCTTTTCCTAGGCATTGTACATAATACTTTAGTATCCTATAGAATATCAAACTACTATTTAGGCAATGTTGAGAAGAATACATTATCGGGCAATATGCGCACGCACGCACACACACACACACACACACACACACACAAAAGTGAGTGTGTGTGTCGGGGGGTCGGTTGCTCGATTGGCCGATCGAGCGAGCCGAAAGGAGAAACGATAAAGGGGAACTCCTTCTGTTGATTTTTAGGCTTCCTCGAAAAGATGAGAAGAAACAAGATAAGGGCAAGGATATCGGTATCTAAGAAATGTGAGAAATATGAAAATATGAATACATTTCCTTCATTGCCCAAAAACCCCTGCCATTGTGAATAATGCCTACGCAGTGTTCATAATTCCGGATTTCCCAAATATAGTCTATAACATATATATTAGATTCTTATTGAGTTCAATTAACTACAATAGAAAAATGCATAAAAGTGAGATCTATCATATATCTAATGCATCTTACGAATTTGATCAATCACAAATCTATGTAACAAAAGTGAATTTATTTCTAATTTTTTTATGCGTTTAAAATAACTCACGTATTAAAGATTTTTATTTTTCATTGACAACAAGAGAAAGAGAGAGAAAGAGAGAGAGAGAGAGAGAGAGAGAGAGAACATTGAATGGAAAGAAAAGATAGAATTTATTTCGTATATAAAAAGTACTTCTTCAATTTCTTCTTCTTCTTCTTCTTCTTTTTCGTATTTTTCTTTTTCCCCCATTTTATACCTTTTTTCTTCCCATCGTAAAACCGAAATCACGTAAGACGATTTGCACGCGAGCAAATCGTGAGGACAGATTTTGAATTTCCATAGTATAAGGCTCCGTGAAAAACGTGAAAACGTTAAAGGCACGCAAGCATTCGTCTTGTGAAAATTCTTGCGGAAATATTTCGCATCTTCTTCTCTTTCTCCCTCTCTTCTTCCTTTTATCAAGGGAGAAGATTTTCTTCTTAACGCGACGAGACTCGCCCTCTCTCCTCTCTCTCTCGATCCTCCTCCTGCTTCTGTTCCTCCCTCCTCCCTCTTTCGCTACTGCAACCCTCGCGCGTTCTATTTTATCACCGCCCCCTTTAATCGCATTATCGAACATAGACATATTTCCATTCGTTTCTCTGATAATCTCCTCAATTTTCAAATAGTTTACTTTATTTTCCTTCTTCTTTCTTCTTCTTCTTCTATTTTTTTTTTTTTTCATATATCATTCAAAGCAATTGTATATTTTTATACTACATATTATATTATATTCATCATAATTTATTGTTTCCATTAAATGTGAAAAATAATAAATAAAAGATTATTTTATTATTCTCTCTCTCTTTCTCAATTATTATTCCTCTTTTTTATATTAAATATATTTTATATATCTGTCACGAAATAATATTTTTCTTTCCCTTGTGAAACAATCCATCTCTCTATCTCTTTCTCTCTTTATTTCTCTCTCTCTCTGACACAAGCACACATATTTTTTCCCAAAGTTATTATACTTATTTTCTTCTCAAATACTCGTTTGTTATATCGAACGCAACAACGGTTTTATCGAGGAATCTGCTTATTAAAATTAAGACTAACCGATGTGAGAATAGTTTGTTCGAGTTGGTTAAAAGATCGATGCGATTTCGTAAGTTTTCAAAAGTAATTAATTTTCTCTTCTGTCGAACGATCGACCATCTTTCTTTTTTTCTTGTCCCTTTTTTCAGACGATTTTGAACGATCTTATTACCAGAGAAAAAAGAAAAAAAAAAGAAAAAACAAAGAAGAAAAAAAAGAAGGAAGGTGAAAGATTGACACGTTCCATGTCATAATATCCTGTGAATAAAGATTAATTTAACAATTCAGCCGGGCTTCAGTCGAGTCAGCGCTTATGAAATATTAACTTTTGAAATATTTCATTATGGTTAAGCTCACGTCGTCATCACGTGACGGCTCGACAGATTCATATCCCTACATTAATGAGTTCATTTTTTTGTTCCCCCCTTTTCCTCCTATTTCTTTTTATTTCTTTCGATTTTTTTTCTTTAATGAATTTACGAACCGTCTCGTTTTTATTAAACAAATTGACTAAGAAAATCGACAAAGTGATGATCGGTAATTCGTATATTATTTAACGAATCTCACGCATATTTAGTATGATCAAAATTTTTTTTTGGAATTCATGTACTTTCAATTGAGTTCAATCTTTTTTTTTCATTATTATTATTTCTTCTCGTATATCTTTCTAACAAAAAGAAAAGAAAAGCTTTGTAGGACGCGCGAAACGAAATGTTACCCGTCCTATGCGTCACACTCATTCCCTCACACACACACACACACACAAATGAAAATCATACATATCACGTAGTACGGTCGGTAAAGCAGCTACAAAAGCGTACGAAACGGAAATTGAGCTGACACTGTTATGACCAATTCATTTCCCGTCCCTTCCTTGATGCTCGACGACTTCTCATATCTCTTCTCTTCGTCCTGTCACAACTTACAACGTTTCGCTTTTTCTACTTGCTACGTTTTTTCCTACATTTTCCATATATACTTTCCCGCATACATTGTGCATCTTCAACGTGTGCTGTTATTAAAATAAACAACATAATGATTACATTTTTTTTCTCTATCATTTAATCAACTTCGCTGTCCAAACTGAATACGTTAAAAAATAAAAAGAAACAAAAATTCTGCACGTATAAATAATTATTTTTAAATCATTTAATTATAAGTTCATTATATGCCTAAAACTGAAATTTAAAAGGAAAAATCAAAATACTTATAAATTATTATTTTGCGTCTTTTAATCACGTCTATAATTAACATTAACATATTCGTATGTGTGAAATTAAATTTAAAAAAAAAATCATAGAGTTGTAAATAAATTTTGCATTTTTTTTTTTTTAATTATTCTATCGCATTCATTATCGCATACACACATGTATGTATGTATGTGTATAAATAGAAGGATATTTTATGTATCCTCTTATCCTTCGTTCGTACGTGAAAGAGCCCCGAGGCTGATTGTTGAAACCCGTTTACGTGGAAGTTCGACTGTTAATTAACTCCGGGACGAACGATATTTCTCTTTGAATTTCCACGTTATTCGCTCGATTTGTGTGACTTGAGAGAGAGGGAAAGAGAGAGAGAGAGAAAAAGAGAGAGAGAGAGAGAGTTTTAGATAATTTACGCTTTGAAATCGTTTCGTATGAAACCATCGAGTAATTTCAAATAATAAATAATTCAATAAGTTATTGCAATTAGGATTTAAAGTGATTACCAATGATTATAGTTTCTCATACGCCATTGTTATTCTAGTTTGATCGTTAGAGTAAGCATTTGAAAAAAAGAAATATACATATATATAGATTATTTCTAATGATATAATAACGAAACGTTTTGCAATTTGCAATTATTCCGATTGATTTTTCTTAATAATATTATTTTAGAGATGGGTCGTTTTTAACTATTATAACATCGAGTCATTATAATTGCTAACATCGAATTAATGACGAAATTACATTAATATGTAATTTTATTAATTTCTTAACACTACTTACCACATTGTGTATAAAATTATATAATCTTTGTGCTTTTAAATTTATGTGTTTCAATATTACATATATATATATGCTACCGGAATAGTGGGAAATCCGGCAATGTTAGCAATACCTCGGCATTGTCCTCAATGCAAAGAGTTTTTTGACAATGTCGGAAATGTATTCATATTTCTCACATTTCCTTGAAATTCTTAAAAATGACAAATGAGGAGCTGGTAAAGTAAAAGACCAGATATAAAATATTTCTTTCTAAACCCGCTTATCTTCTGATATGATAAGGAACAAAAGATACAGATTTTTTATGGTAATCTCTATGAATATCTGTCTAAACATAATATAATTTTCTCCTACGATAAGTAACAGTGGGCTCTACATAATAGCGATCAGCCGATCGTGGTATTGTGTGGTGTGTATGTGTGTGCGTTGGAAGCGAGGTGTTGGGGGGGAGGAGGTTGCGTATGTCTGTGTGTGCCTGTTGCCCGATAATTTATTCTTTTCAGTATTGCCTATAGGCCAGTCAACGCGGGCCAAACCCGGAACTTTTTTAGTTTATGCTTCAAAATTTGATCTAAGGGTAAGTTGACGACGCTGAATCGAATGGTGCTAATTATAATAAAATCAGCAACCGGCATCTTGGGGAAAAAGGGTAAAAAAGAGTAAAATATAGCCTTATCTTAGAATCTAGGCATTTAATCGAAAAAAGTTTCAAACAAAAGTTGTAGAGAATTAAAATACATAAAAAATGTTCTATGAGTTATCTTCGTATTTTCAAAAATAAGCGAATAAAATTGGATTGAAGATGGGAACAAAATTTTAAGAGTGGGAGAGGGCAAGCTTATCCCTCCGTCGCGTTTTACACGCGAGCGAGCTAGTGTGCGTGCGAGCGTCCGTGTGCACTAATCACAAACGAAGGATCTTCGGCAATCTTCGGGACTCTCGGTCTTGAATGAAAGTGCGAGTGAGAGAACAAACCAATATTTCTCTCTTTTTATTTATCATGCGATAACGAGTATTATTGTCCTTGGCCATCGATTGTTGAGCGTTCTGATATTTCTCTTTTTATATTTTTCTTTCGGTAGCGAGAATTTTACGTCTTGGCCATCGAGCGTCGAGCGTTTTGTATACGAGTGCGAGTGAGAAAGAAAACCGATATTTCTCTCTTTCTATTTTTTCTTTCGGTAGCGAGAATTTTTCGTTTTGGCCATCGAGCGTCGAGCGTTTTGTATATCTATATATATCGGCGTATAAGCGCGGCATTTTTAAATCGAATCTTGATGCTTATGGCACGCCATTTCTTTATTTATTGTCAAAAATAATGAACCTTGAGTAAAAAAAAAATAATTCATTTTAACAGAAACTATTATTATTTAGTTGAGAGTAAAAATAATGAATTAATTTTGTGTCTCGCCATAAAATTAATTAGAATAATAATTGATATAAATTCTTTGCCTCACAAAAATTTATTTGTATATCAAATTGAATACGTATTCTCTTTAAGACGAAATTTAAAATTTAAATATTTTTCCTATTAAATTATGTATTTTATAAAATTTTAAATTACTGATTTTTTGGCTCGTAAAAATTTATTAGTGTATCAAATTAAATACATATTTGAAAAAGAAGAATTTTATATCCACACATAAAACTAATTCAAGATATATATGAAAGGATATTCTAAAAACGTGGAATTTATTTTTTCTCTATACGTAATTTTAATTCATTTTTATTATGTTATAAGAAAACAGTAATGCATTCTGATTCATCTTCGAAGTCTTAAGAATTCTACGAAAAAAATTGAACAATTATCAAGTGGTGCGTTAGCGTAAGTAGTAACGTCTTCGCTTCTCGCGCTGGTTTATTAACGTTCGATTCTTCGTGGCGGAATTATTTTTTTTATAAGTTTTTCTATCCTTAGGTTATATAAATTATTTTTACATTTCCTAATTTCTAATTATATATAGAAAAAAAATTAAAGATTCCCCGAAGATTGCCGAAGATCCTTCGTTTGTGTATTAGTGCACACGGACGCTCGCACGCATACTAGCTCGCTCGCGTGTAAAACGCGACGGAGGGATAAGCTTGCCCTCTCCCACTCTTAAAATTTTGTTCCCATCTTCAATCCAATTTTATTCGCTTATTTTTGAAAATACGAAGATAATTCATAGAACATTTTTTATGTATATTTTAATTCTCTACAACTTTTGTTTGAAACTTTTTTCGATTAAATGCCTAGATTCTAAGATAAGGCTATATTTTACCCTTTTTTACCCTTTTTCCCCAAGATGCCGGTTGCTGATTTTATTATAATTAGCACCATTCGATTCAGCGTCGTCAACTTACCCTTAGATCAAATTTTGAAGCATAAACAAGAAAAGTTCCGGGTATGGCCCGCGTTGACTGGGCTATATGTCCAATGCTTAAAAAAGTTCTTAAAAACTCTTCTGTTTCCGACTTTGTCAAAAAACGCTTTGCATTGAGGAAAATGCCGGAGTATTACTAACATTTTCGGATGTTCCACTATTCCGGTAACATATATACCGATTAATCATCGATGAACCGTGAATCCGACGATTAAATTTCTACCTATGAAAAAATTAATCAATTATAAAACAATAATATTGATTTCTATATTTAACAGGATATACTGTAAAACAAAATTGTAGCGTTTGTAATTGATCGAATTCATTAATGAATAATATTGTATTCATAGGCGTTGCTTTTGTTAATTAAATAACATTGATACTAATCTAATGAACTATTTAAAAGCAATACTAATCTATCTAATTTCGTTGTAAAATTGGAAGCAACTAATTGAATATTTGATCGTACATGTTCTATTCTAAATGAATCAACAAAATAATGAGTCTTACTATATTCCTATCTAATTAATTTAACGATAATAGTAATCCATAATTTGTTGTGAAAAAAAGTATAATCATTGCAAAGAGTAGAGCATTATAGCATATGACATAGACATAGATTAAAATATCTGTAACATGAGAGTAGAAAGCATTGAAGTTTTAACTAGGAAAAATGAATTTCTTTGATTTTGCCAGTGAATTTAACGATTGACGGAAGTATATTTTTTTCTTTTTTTTCATTTTGAATAATCATTAACGAGAAATAATGTAACTAAATAGTAAATAAATAATAATAAAATTATTTAAAATAAATAAATAAATAAACAAAGAAACTTTTGTAAATTAAAAAGAAATTCATTAATTAATGCTTTCATGTATATAAAAAAAATTTTTAAACACTTATATTGTCATGTAACATTTTAAATTTCCATTAATGGGTCTTTGAATGACGTAAAAAGTGATTAATATTTTTTATACCATAGCAATGACAACAAAAACTACTTCTATACACGAGTTGCCAAAGTTTACGACGAAGAAATAGTGAAGTTACTTGATCGTTCTATGCGAAAGATTTAATGATTTAATGTTTGCGTTCGCGTGATAGTCGTAGCCGGTAATATCATTTTATAATAGAGTCATCGATCGTTAATAGTCGAGACTACTATGGGGGTGAGACTTTACCCTTCTTTCGTGTAATTATCCCATTTGGAATTACCTACCTCGAATTAGTTCACTGTACTTTTTACCTTTTCATTTCCTTTATTTTATTCCTTTTCCTTTCTTTCTTTCTTTCCTCCCTTTTCTTTCATTCTTTCCTTATCTCTTTCCCTTTCTCTTTTTATATGAAATATTAATTATTCGGAAAAAGAGACACTTTTGCCATCTATCTCGAACTGTTCGAGTTTGTAAGTTCATTCGGTATTCGAGAAAGTTTTAAAACACGGTAAAGAAAGTTCATTGGGAACGAACGTGAGGTTTTTCTTTTTTTTTTTTTTTTTTGTGCATTTTAAAACTCTTTACGATATTTTATTTAATATTTTTTCTTACTTATTTTTTCCTAAATTTTCATTTTTCAAATCGTAACTATTACACCGTGTACTTTATAAATATTAGAAGATCTTTTATTTAAATCATTTATTTTAAGGATTTGAATACCATAGCGTAAGAAGCCGATTTCTGTAAAGCCTATAAAAATAATAATAATAATAATAATAATAATAATAATATTAATAATCGTAATAGTATTATTACTAGACATTTTCGGAACGATATAACGTACCGCCATGAGAAGTTCGTGAGAGAGAAATTGTACATTTCCGACGGAAATGTAACATGGTTTCATACTTCTCATCATTACAAGGTAAAATAATTTTCGTACTTTAATTGGCATCGAGTACCACGGTGATGCGTAACTGTAACGAATGATATACATCTTTTTTAATTAAATCTAAGATCCAAATATATATATATAATTCTCTTATATATATTTTTATTATATCTTTTATATTTTAATTTGTTTGTTTATTGTTCTACTCACGCTTTGTTAAAAATGTCAGCACTGTAATCGATCACCAATTGACCGATATAACCGTTGAAAAACACGAATGCCATAACTGCGAGCACGTAAAACACGTAGGTAACAATTTCGTCGAAATTTTGCTCGACCATATCCATAGTTAGAATCTAAATGACAGGTTAATGGGAATTACCGAGTGCCGAACCAATTGAAATCATTTTCAACGTGAATGTTTCTGACTGCATTTGACGGCTATACAAATAGTGAAAAGAGAGAGAGAGAGAGAAATAACAAAGAAAAAAAATAGGAAGAAAGAAAATATCTAGGACAAGAGGTTGGTATGATTTTCATGCTCGGCGAATCGTGTACACCATTTTCTTTTTATATTTTCTTTTTATATTTTTTTTTCCTTTTTCTTTTCTTTTTTTTCCATCTTCTTTCAAATACTTTTAACCATCGCTAATGGTTACTTACCGATTTCATTTAGATACACTTTAATAGAGAAGAAAGAAGTAGAAAGAAAAAGAGAGAGAGAGAGATTTTGTATATAAAAAATAATAATAATAATAATAATAATTCATACACCACTTACACATAAAATTTCGATGGCGAGCATAACGAAGGTTAGTAAAACCTGGACGAATAAACTCCATTCGTAATGCGAATTCACGAGATTGGCAAAGCTTTAAACGTTAATAAATACGTGGATTTAAATAAATTAACGTTATGAGGTATAACGTTAGTTAATAACGTTAATAATAACGTATAATATAATAAAATAATTTAGTAATTATCTAATTTAATTCGTTTTAAAGGGGGCAAATGTTTTGTTTTTTCTTTTTTCGACGATAATTTTTTTAACGTCGAAATGTGCAAAATCAAATTACTGGTTGTAGAAAAAATGTAATATCGTAATTTATTTACTAGCTTGTTCGAAAAGTAATTTCGTTTTTTTCAATAGCAAAAGAAATCAAATTTGTTCATACTTAAAAACTAAGGAGTTTTTAAATGATCCTGAATTGTAGGAATTTGATGAATTCAACTTTTAACTGTTAATTGAATTTTTATACCATAATTAATATCCAGCAGTACACCCTATATTTTATTCTCGTTTCCTTCAACTGGATAACTTTAACGTCGTGCACCGCTCTAAACGATATCACCTGAATGAAAATTAACAGAAAACCAATTTTGACACTGGCATTCACTTAAACACATCCACACCATAAACGGCACATAATTTTGTTCTTCCTTGAACCGCTTTATTACTCTTACGATAATAAAAAAAAGAAAAATTTAACGAATACGCTTACTTTAATTTTCTATTTCTAATGCGATGATAAAAGAAAAACCTATTTGACAGATCGGTACGCGACAAGTTTCTAAATCACGTCTGAAGTGTTTATTATTAGAACGTTAAATGATTTTTAGATTCGGAGTAAGGTTTCATTATTTATTGATAAACTTGACTAACGAAATTTTTATAAGAACAACGAAATAACTTATCGAACAATAAGCAAATTTTTCGTTCTAATTATTATTACTAACTTTATCGCTCTTTTATGATATTTAATCACGTGAAGCATTTTAGCGTATAATTGTTCGTTGTCATAAACGTGATTTTCGTCTTTCTCATCTAAAATAGTTTCGAATAAATATCTAGAAAAGAAATATATATATAAAATTAATTGTTATTTATACAAAAATTGATTTCTTTTTTCTTCTGAAAAAAAAAAAGAATTAGTTTTGCTACTAAATTCTTACCCTGTGACTTCAAACAATGCGCAAATATGTTTCATGCAGATTAAAACCATCGGATAGAATGCCATTGATATTGAACCCACTATGGTTGACACGAACAAGGCTATCAAAATCATAAAAAAAAAATATTTCTCGTGATCGAAGAACAATACTGCTGGGATTGGTAATTCGCGTGGTCTGGTTTCGTTTAAGGGTACAACGAAATCCAAAAGTACCGGTGTCATCGATAGAAATATCAAAAAATACATTGACAAATAGTGAGTTGCTGAAAAATAATAATATCTCAAATTAATTGCAAATAATATTGGGATAAAATAATCGGGTTAATGAATTTTGAAAATGATCTAAAATCATTTAATTTTTAATTTAAAAGATCTGATAACGCTTTTTGCTTTGAAGTGCATAAAAAATTATTTGTTCGAAAGAAATTTTCATTTAATTTATATTTTTTTTTTCATAGTGCAGCGAAAGAAAATATTTTCTTTTTCTATTTAATATCCAAAACGATTTTAGATCACTTTCATAATTACAAAGTACAATATATTTTTAAGTCAATTATGTTTCATAGTTTAAAAAAAATAGTTGATTGCAAAAGGTCGTCGTAGAAAATAATAGTTGCTAACAAAAAGATTTGAAACTCAACAAGGACGGTAGGTAGTAGACGTCGTGCAATTTTCCATCTCTTGTTGGAGAATAAAAGTTTAAAGCTTTGAATGAACAAAAGTGTTTGATCCCTACCGGCTAAAATTACAGTGAACATTCTGCCTTCCTCTGCGTGCTCCTGCATAATTCCCCTTTCTCTTCCAGCTGCCAATGTACTCCAGTCATACCTGATATGTTCCACAATCATTTTTACCTACAATAATCGACACGTGTATTTGTTTTTTCTTTTTCCCTTTTTAAATTTTAACAAAATTATTTAATATTATCCACATATTATTTAATAACTTATTTTCTAATCATTTCAAACAATTTTTTTGCTTCCTTACTTTAACATCGTTCGTATACATGGAATAATAGCCTTCTGTTATAGCAAAACTCGGTAAAAGAAACATGCACACGTTCGTGACTGTCTGAAAATCGATACTCGATGCAATCTTAGATAACTGAAAAAGTTAATCGTTCAATTATTAAATAAAGACAAAAGAAGCAAACCTATTCGCACTAACAAAATCAAAATTAATATCTTTAAAGAAATGTCAAAACATTTAAACACGCACTTGGGGAATCAAAAGACAAAAGAGACACGTCTTAGCAATTACATTTAAAACAAATTTCCTTTTTTTATCTAAGAAAGGCCACAATCCAACGATCGACAAAAAGAATCGATTTAATTTGTAATAACTATCTTCGAAAATGTAATCTCGATCTTCGATTTCCCTTCTTTTATATTGTTAAAACACTCAGAGTCTAAAAATAATAAGTAGTATTAACGAAGTGTTTTCTAGCAGTCCTTCTCGACTTATTTACCTAAGAAACGCTTAGCGTTCTCAATCAGCACACCCCCACCGTTTGCATCCTCCCAACTTCTCTATCGATTGGGAATTCTTCCGCCGGTGGTTCCTCCTCCTTCTTGTTCTGCCGGCTCTCTCTCCGTCTACATAAGCGACTCTCGTTCACCTTGTCCCGACTCTTCCTTCCCCCCTCCGTTCCTTACTTAACCCCGCCCCCCACCTACCTCACGCCCCGAGCCCTCCTCCTCCCTGCGCACTTAATCCCTGCTCTCTCCCCGTCCTTACTATTCCCCTGCTTATAGCCCCAACACCGGCACCTGTCACCCCTCACCCTGCTTACCCATACCAGCCTCGCTCCTTATACTTTTCCGCCGTCATCCCCGCTCTTCTACACACCCCCCTTTCTCTTCTTTTTTCTTCTACTTTTTTCTCTTCCATCCAGCCCTTCAGAAAGTTTCCTGATCGACTCGACCACTTACTTTGATATTTTTACTAATGGTTTTGTTTTTGTTTAACGTATATACGCGCGCGCGCGTGTGTGTGTGTGTGTTGTGTTGTTAATTAACTATTTTCATCTACATAGTACGTTATTTCGTAAATTAGATAATTATTTGAAATACGCAATACTGTAATTGTGATAGTACCTGTTGCTTCGTTCTATACTATACTATCAATGCATAATGTGATAGTGATAGTCATCGCGAATATCGTTCTATCTTTTTCTAATTAACTATTCTTTTTTATAGGATCGATTAATTAATTTTTACATTAAAACATATAATTGCGATATTAAACAAATGTTGGATCGCAAACACGTAAATTAAATAAAAGTACATTCACGTAAATCAAAAGTAAAGTACGACTCGGAATGATAATTTTGTTTCAATGTTCATATTCATACATACGCATGCATATAGATATACATATATGATATATATATTTTTGTAACATAACAGTGATCTTTGATTCTTTTGTTCATCGTTAAATATATATACGAATACTAACGAGGAGGATCAAAGAAAATGCAAAGCAAAAGTAAAATGGTAGATTGCTAACCGCATATAATTAGTAATGCAAGCAAACTGTGGACGTAGATCAGACAGCATAAATTCTTTCTCGTTAAATTTAGATCACTGAAAATAGCACCATATTTTCTTTCTTCCCTCTCAGCATTTTTCCTTATCGCGTTTTGTTTACCTTGAGCTTATTATTAACGTACAAAAAACATGCAAATTTGTTACATTGTCTCTCTCTCTCTTTCTGTCGCTTTTTTATTCGTTCTCTTCATCTTCTTTTTCCCTTTTTTGAAATTATTTAAATATTTCGCTTAAATAAGCATATATATATATACAAATCGTGATTATTGTCGAGAAAATTTCGTAACATTTTTTTTTTATTTCACTCGTTTTATACCATCGTTCAGATTATTATTTAAAATATCATTATTATAAACTCGTTCGAATTTTATTGCCATTGTCCGAAAGATGCAAATTACGGAACGTTTATTTATCTTTTCGCGTAGTAGAAAATATTTTATGCGTGCATTATCGCGTACGCAATTATTATTAAAATGGAGATATTTGATCAATGAATATCGAGATCGGATAAAAAAAAAAAATTCAAATATTGATTCCCCGTTCTTGTTTATCTTCAAAATGAATGTACTTATTTTAATTATTATAGAAATGTGGTGAACAAAAAAATTATTTTTTTTTTTTTTGAATTGTTAAATGCAATAATACTCACCCGGAACATAATAATTTTCAATATTCCATTCTATTGATTTACCGCGAATAATATTATGAATCGGAGTGTTTTTACACGAGGTAATGGCTTATGAAACGAAACGATTCGACGACACGTTTATTATCGTCCGTTCTTCCATTTATGACTTTTATATCCACCAGAGAGAGAGAGAGAACACACGCTCGTAACGAAGTCAATTAAATTAGGTGGAATTACGCACAAACGTAGGACAGGTCGAGCGCGTTTACATGAACGCAAACTCCGGCCGATCATTAATTTCTATTTCACGGTAATATTCTATTTCGTCGAAATTTCAACGTTTGCCTTGTCTAAGCTTTTCTACGTATACCGGATGAATCATCTCGAAAATATTAAATTACATGTTGAGCATTACATATTGAAGAAACCTAGCTACGTGATTATGTAATATCAAAAATAATCAAAACACACACAATACCATCTCAAGTAGAAAACGACACGAATTAAAAAAATATAATGAAAATTTAGCAAACGGAAAATGTCGAAAACGTTAATAATAACATTGCAAATGGGGTGACAAAATTTAGGAATGATTGTCTTAATAAAAAATCATCTTCGTGTCTACTTTGTTTCAATAAAATACATCGATACGCGAAACTACGAATTCAAAAATATTAAAAGTAAATATTATTTATTGTATATTTTTGTACATACGCGCACTTGCATGTGATTTCGTTTCGCAATCATATTTATTTGTATTATTCTTGTATAATTTCATTAAAGAAAAAGAAAATGAAAATACATTAATTTTTTTGTTCGAAATTTTTCAAACCGATTTCCGAGTATATGAAATATCTCTGAAAAACTTAATGATTTATTCGATATATATATATACAAGTAATCTAATAAACAAGTATATCTATCAATATATCTATAAAACAAGTAATCTAATGTTAAAAAATAAATTACGATGGTTCAATTTCACTGGTACGTTCTGGATTTGATATATCAACTCGACGATACACGAAGTTACATATTTAACAAGAAGACAGGAAGGTTACTCGAAATCAGACCGGAAATGAAAGGAAGAGCAAAGTAAGCTTAGACGACGAGAAAGCCCATAAGGGAGAGCACCACTGACGTGCCGTAAGATTGATTGGAGTCACGGGATGGAAAATTAACGGTTGCTGGTGGTCCAGGGATGGGTGAAGAAGGGTACAGGATGGCTGAAAGTAGTCTTGACAGTGGTGAGAGGGGTTACCCTGCTACAGGGAGTTAGATGCACACTGCATACTAATTTCGAGTCACCTGCATTACCCCTCCAGACTTTCCCTTCTAATTTTATCCAATGAAATATCTACCAATATCTTATGTCATTTACTATTACAAACAAACACAAAAAAAATAACGAAGTAGAACAAATATATATATATATATACATACGCGTAATAATTTATATCATTATTTCTTAACTATTTTACTTTACACTTATTGAGTATTTCTTCAATAATTTATGTAGGATAGAACAATTGAAAAAAAAAAGAAAAAATTATTTAACCACACACACGAGCATCTAATTTTGTTTTTTTTTCTTTTACAATCTTAGGTATTTTTTAATTGAATTCTTTCATATTTTATATCCGCTACAACAATGAAACAACCAAAAATTATATAAATAAACATACACACACAAATATCACGCATGATCGTCTATGATTTGATTAATTATCTCGATTAATTTTATTTAAGCAATAATTTGAAAGATAAAGGAAACAAAAGTGTATGAGAATGTTTAAATATATGAATAAACGATTGTTTAATTTGTATGTTATATTTCCTCGAGAATATCGAAATGAGAAGGATCGTACGGTAGAGTTAATTGCACACAAGCTTTTCCTACCAGAATGGAAAAGCTCAAATGAATTTTGCTTATTCATGCAGCGATCGTTCATAGAACGAACAACGACCACGAGGCTCGTCAAACATCGCATACTGAATTTGAAGGCTCCACGAGTGGCCCACTGCTTGTTTGTCCGAGTATCTACTCAGAATGAATAATTTCGTCGAATCGTTATTCACCGTGGATCGTTCAGCATTTAATCGCTGCTGCCCTTCCCAAACTACGGCTCCGACATTTTTTCGTCATCGTCGTCGTCGTTTTCGTCGTCGTCGACGTTGACTGAAAAGAGATCGGCATAGTTGAATAAAAAAAAATAACAAAGAAAATTCTATAGCACAAAAGACAACAATACCTCGTACGTGTGTAAGTACTATATGTCTATGCTTTACTTCATTCGTGTCCCCTTCTTGTGAATTTTTATTTTATTCTATATATTTAAATAAAATATTAATAATATTTTTTTTTAACGCTGAACCTATAACCTTAAGTCAAATGACCATTATTTGTTACAAAAAATGCGATAATACATTGTATATGTATATATAATGTACATTATTCATTTTTAAATAAAAGATAATAATTTGTTCATTATTCAAATGGCAAAAATCTCATTCTATATTCAGTTATATGGTTCTTTTTAAAAGTAGAAAATAGGTATACATTAAGTGTCAGTAGGTTTAGTGTTAATACAAGTGCTCAATTATTACAAGATACAAAAATTGATAATAAATTGACTATAATCCTTTGATAAATGTGATTGCAAAAAAAATAATAGAATATCGTTATTCATTCAACAATTATTTATATATAATAATAATTATATATCTCTTTCTTATATATATAAATCATCTTGAAAATAAACTACGCATCAACAAAGAACTAATGTAAAATAAAAAATAAAAAAACTTGGTCATAATTCTTCTACGAAAAAAAATTAATTCTTTTCAATATTTTTTTTTCTTATTATAATTTAAACAAAAATAATTATATATTTAAGGGACGATCGCGTTAATTGATCGATGTATCTTCGGTTGCATTAATGTGTCAACCTACCCGTATGTAATTATCAAAGGGAGAGAGAGGGAGAGGGGTAAGAGATAGATGTCTGTAACGCGAGACATTTGAGCAAGGTATAAGGGATGGAAGGACTGGAAAGGACGAATCAGGGGTAGAAGAGGGATAGTAGTAGGAGGATGAGAGTAACAACGGCATGTGTACACGCGTCTATCCTTAATTGGATCAAACGGCCGACTATCTTCGGTCGATATGTCAGCTAGGGATTCCGTCACGAGTAATTACAGACGTGTACCAAGAGAAGCTGCAGGCAAAAGCATCTACAAAGCTATTGTTTCGAGAAATTGGGTTAATCGAAATTGTCTTTCTCTCTGTTTTTCTTTTTCTTTTTCTTTTCCTCTTTCTTTAACGAAACCAAATTATTCCTTAAGTGAGAACAACCCTCGGATTTCGTTAAACTTTCGAATTTAATTTAAAATTAAACTTTAAGACAAAAAAGAAAGAAAGAAACGAATATAAAAGAAACGAAAAGAAAACAAAAAAGGGAAAATATTCTTATGTTAATTATTTCTTTAGCGAAGAATTAAAAGCGCTGTGTGTGTGTGTGTGTCTGTGTGTGTGTGCACGATTCTAATTTTTGTAAATCCACGATTCGCTAGGCAACAAACAATTTAACAATTTACTCATGAAAGATAAATGCGTTCCTATTTATTTTATCTCGTCCATGATATTCACGGTTATGCGCGACCCAGATAATTTATCGGATAAAATTCTGTGTGTAAATAATATAACGATGAAAAGAAAACGATAACGAATAATCAACTTACTAATGCTGATACTTATTTAAACAGGTACAAATTATTTCTATGTTTTATCATTCGAATTAAATTTCATGGAATTTTCTAAACGACCGATTGGTATTTATTAACAAAACTAATAAACAATATCTGAAGGAATAAGAAACTATAGAAAGCGAATAAAAACAAAAAAAAAAAAAGTATATAAATAAAGTTAAAATAATTTAAACGGAGAGATGGTTTGGTGATTATCGATTAACAAAAAAAACATAATATATATTTTTTCCATCTTTCTATTTCATTTCTCCTCTCTCTCTCTTTCTCTCTCTTTCAAATTATGGAATATATTTGAACTCTCTCGCATCCAAGGCAAAACGCTTTAATTGGAATTAGTACATCGGGTAATATTTGAACAGCTACCAAGAGAAGATCTTAGAGCAGTAACACGCGCCCGCGCGCGCGTATGGAACAAGGTAACAAGAGGAAGAAATTGGATGGAACCGTTGACGGACCAACGGGAAAAAGGATGATGCTATTAGACTAATTAAGGCGCCTTAAGATTTTAACGAGTTCACTTACCCCTTCTCCTATTTCTCCTCTTCCACCACCACCGCCACCACTTCTTCCTCCTCTTGTTCTTGGCCAGAGTCGGCCAACTTTCAAAATAGTCGCGTGTGAGGTGCGAACTTTTACTTTAAGTTAATTGAAACGTTTCTTCTTCTTTAGCCGCTCATCCTCCCCCATCCCTTTCTTTCTCTTCAATTACTAAAAAAACAAATAAAAGAAAAATATTAATGAAAAATGTTTATATGCAAATAAAGGAATAATAAATGTATTCAATCGATAACATTTCATAATTTTACTTGTCACGAATTGTAAGGCAAATTTATCTAAACGCATGAGATTATAATATTTTAATCGTACTAAGCTTTAAGCGTACTATCGATTTATATTAAAAACACATCTAACGTATCATGCGTGTATTGTGTAAAAAAAGAAAAATAGAAGAAAGTAAAAACGCAGGCCTACGAAAAGAAAATCATGGATAGAAAGTAAAATCGCATGAATAATAGGTTCGTAAGTCGTCGTTAAAGCCATAAGCGTTTTATTAATCGTAAGTTCGCGCAATGAAAGGTCAATGCATGGAGAGCAGTCGGCAGTGGCGGGAGTGGCCAATCATCAATCAGCCGAGCGAAGTTAAATGGTCGGGACAACGGGTTTTAATATCCCCCGAGAGAAATAAAAGTTAGCGCGATAAATCAAAAGTGAAAAGTCACCGCCTGTGACTCTTTCTCTCTCTCTCTCTCTCTCACATACACACACACACACTGTTTCTCTCTTTTTCCCTAAACTATCTCTTTTTCCCTTTTTTCTTCTTCTTTTTTTTTTTTTATCTTTTTCATACTCCATCCTTTTTCTGTCTTGTGCCACTCAGCCACGCACCAAATGGCAAGTTCCTTCGTTTCTCTCTTCCTTTGTCTTTCTTTAAAGTATCTTATATACACTCACACACATAAACGTATACTTAATATTATACTTATGTATATATATTAAAAGCTATACGCGTAAGGACCCGTTTATGTATTAGAATTTATGTGAATCCTCTTGCGTTTATATATTTTAAGATATACACATATACACATTTATATATAAGGATACATGGTATCTCTATCTCTTTCTTTCTTCTTGCCTAACATCCAGAATACTCGAAGAGATGATAAATGAATTTCTCGACTTCCCTATTTATATCTATGACCCGAAATGGCCTCACTGCCTGAGAAATCGGTTAATTTCTTTCCAACGATCGCTCAACGACACCGAGACGACACCAGCCAGCAATCCACCCCATTGAGATTATTTGTGGATAATATTGTCCTCTTTTCTTCGTTCCTTTTTATTTCTATTGTTTATCAAGCGTTAAACCTCTTGAATCATAAAATAAAATCACGAAGTATTAAATTTAGAAACCGAAATGTGTGTGTGATTCATAATTTATTTCAAAATTTAAAATATTAAAAAGACTAAAAATGATCAACACGATCATACAGAATAATAATAATTCGAGGCAGATAAAAAATAAACCTTTACCAAGTGAAATTGATCAGTGATTTATTTTCGATTATTCACACGTGTTCACATAGCATACCTATTTATACTTATATATGAGATATGAAAAATGTATGATCGGTTATTTTCAAAATGATCACAGACAGTACAAAATTATTTCTAAATTCGTACGATTTTTTCGTCACGTGCCTCGAGCGAAAATTTTTCCACAAACTTTTCATGGACTTATCGCATAAGATCCGACAAAACCTCTGCACTCTCTGCACTCTCTCTCTCCCAACCTTCTACCCCCTATTACGTATGCCTTATCTAACCTGTGAAAGTCACCAAATTCCTTACTAAGTTCGTCGAGATTATATCCTACGGGGAGCAAACTTTAGATAATAGGAAAGAGTGTTTCGAAAATTTTTCCATTCAAGATATATTTACCATTCCCTCACTCACTCGCTCTCTCTCTCTCTCTCTCTCTCTCTCTCTTTGTCTCTTTTCTTTTTTATTTTTATTTCTTTTCGAGAAAGAGAGAAAAGAAAAACACATCGATAGGACGTCCCTTTAATGTATATATTCTATTTATTTTTATTTTAATACTCTTCTAGACTGTTCGTTAGAAACCTTACCCAACTAGTTACGTCATTTAATATTCCTATCACGTTTTATTTAATAATTACTACGAGCTTGGACGCAATTAAAAAGAAAATATAAATAAATAAAAACCTTTCAAAGAATGAAAGTAAGGAAGGAAGAGAGGGTGGAAGAGAGGAAGAAAGGAGAATTAAAAAAAAGATAAAAAAGGAAATGTTTTTTAACGACCGAAAGAGAGAGAGAAAAAAAAATAAGATGGTAGGAAAAGAAAAGAAGAAGAAAGAGAAAGTTCTCTTCTGACAGTGTTACATCGGCTAATAAAACGTTACTATAATGCTCCTGCGAAGAAGCATAACGAAGCAAAAAGTCTGAGAGAAGATAAGACGGGAAGTACTTATAACGAGCTACTTCTAATTAACCATCTTGTACTTGAGGCACTCTTAAAACGCGAACTTAAAGATTACCATCGACTACGTCGCCCCACCGAGTCGCTGATTTTACTACCATTTTTACACTCCTTTTTCTATCTCTCTCTCTCTCTCTCTCTCTCTCACTCTCTCACTCTATTTTTCAGTTCGTGTCTTTCTTTCTCTATGTATATATTATACAAATATATCCATTTTATTTTTCGATAAATATACGATAATAATATATAAAATATATAAAAATTTGATAATATATAATTGGATATTTTTTTAAATATGCCTACACCATTTTCTTACATCGCTGAATTATAGGAAATAAATTATTCCAATTTTAATACTTAAAATTATTATTTGCAATAGGAATATACTATGGAGCGTCGAAACTTTTTCTATTATATTATACAACAATTTATTTTCTTATAATGTTTAAAAAAAGAAACTAAAAATCTGAAATAAGCTCTTGGCATAACTGTACCTAAATAAAAATATAAAAATTTCATCGAATAAAATATAATAAAAATATATAATATAGAAGAAATTTATATATATATATAGTGTATCTAGGATGTTATAGGTAATATGTTCATGGTTTAATGGCAAAGTATTATAAGAGATTGTAGAAGGGAGATTGTAAGGGAAGTCCTCCAAACCCGAAAGGGGCGGAGTAAGAAAATAAATAAATAAATAAAAATATATATATATATTTAAAAATTTAAACACAATATAAAAACATATATAGAAAATAATTCTATAATATACATAATACGTTACTGATTATATTTTTCCGTTTTTACCCTAGACACCGTTTGGCCTATATAATCAAATAATTATATACTATATTATAAATGAATCGCATAAATAAAAATTAATTATCTACGTATATCATATTTGATTTATTAAAATATCAAATCGAAAATTCTTCGTTTAAAATCACTGATACACGTTTGTAATGATACATCGGCCAGTGTATATTGGCCTATGTCTGACTAGATTCCGGTTGTTACTACTACTAATACCAACGCGATAGTAGTAATATCAACAAAGTAGTAAATTTCGGAGACGAGAGAACACGACACGTGCAGGACGAATGACGAAATTAGGAATAATTATTCAAGTATATTCACCGAGATGATGGTAAGGGACGCTACTGGAGAGATTGTAAGAGATACCTAGGAGAAACAGAGAGAGAAAGAGAGAAAAATGGGGGGAGGGGGTTGGAGAGAGGGGTTGGAAAGGCAGGAGGAGAATACTACGGAGGTAAAATATGATCTCGAGTTTGGCCGGCCTGGTCGACGCCACGGTGGTGGCTAATACGTTTCAGGGCGAAGTTAGTAACAGGTGGCGCGATCCATAACGGTTCTTGCAGCTTTCACTGTATCCCAACCTTTAACCAACCATCCCTTACCTCTTCCTTTCTATTCTGAAGAAAAGAAAAGAAAGAGAAAAAGAGAGGAAGAAATTATCTGCCCATATTGTTCAATGATAATACAAAAAATCATTTCTTGTTGTGGGATAAATTTTCATATCGGTTTATATAATAAAAAATATATGCATATATATATATATTTTTTTTTTTTTCTTAAAGATTTGTTTTACTGTATATTTTACTAGAGAGTTAATTTTGTGTGAAATTTTTTGTGTTCGTAGAATCACCGCCACCGAGCACCAGTCCGAGTCCATCGACTACGGAAATATCTAGAAAAGGTGAGTTGTTCAAATATACATTTCTTTTTTTTTGGTCTTTATATTCTTCCTCTTTTAAGAGTACGAGTCATTTATATACTAACACCTTCTTAACTATTCTAAAATATAATACTACCAAAGAGATCGCGACTTTATACCGTTTTTCCAGAATCAACACGACACGGATTTTTGTTTTTTGTTTCCTCAAACAAGTCATCCATTCCATGTTACTAATCGTGCCCACGATGTTTGACTTTTATAATCCAATCGTGACTAGATCGTTAAATTATCTATACATTTATTTTAGTAATCGTTTCAATAAAATAAATATATTAGTTTTAAATACAAATCCTATATTAATAATAATAAAAAGAAAAGACAAATAAGAAACATTATAAATTAATCCATTGTAATTGAATCGGCAAAAATTGGTAATACTGGAAAGAATATTCCTTTGATTAATTAATATAACCAACATACTAACGACGTACAACAATCATACGTGGAGCCTAACGAATGTACAAATTTTCTCTAAAAAGGAAGAAAGATATATATATTTCTTCTTTGTGTGTGTTTCCTTGTATCTGGCTTTCTCTCTCTCTCTCTCTCTCTCTCTCTTTTACATCTCACTGGTACTATTTGAAGTCACAATTAACGTCAATTGTATTATCCAATTTGAATAGTGGGAACAACGGTGTTTCCGGCTGTTAAGTACATCGGCACGTTCCGCTTTATGCGATTTCATTAGAGACGGACAAACTCGGTGCTTCTTCATTATGCGGGATGCAATCATCTCCTTTCGCGTTAACAACGTTACGTGACACATCGCGTGGCGTTGATTTTGCGCGTCTCTACTTTTGAAATTCCTTAGACGATCTACAACCGTTTGTTAGATACGCTCGTTAATACATTACCAACAACGCTAACGAAGTAGATCTTTCCACGAATGCCAAATTGTTTTCTTTTTCTTTTTTTTTTTATTAACATTCTTTCTCTCTATCTATCCATGTATATCTCTGATTGCCCTTGTCTTTTTCATAAGCATAATTCCCCTAACATTTGTTTAACCGATTCTTATCCGGGATATTTTAATCTTAAAAATGAATTTGTAATGTCTGTGCCAATCATTATGATTTCAAAATTATATATTTAACAATTTTATTTAATTATAAATGTTGAAATAGTATATTTTTGCTATCCTTGTTTATCATAATATTATTTTTTCTTAAATTAATTATTGTTAACATTATTATGCAATTATAACGCAATAATTTATCTTTGTAATAAGACGCAATTTAATTAACGAAAAGAAAAAACAACAGAATTTATTTCTTATAACATTGTTATTGATTATATATATATATATATACGTAGGTATCTTTTTCTTTCTTCTATTTTTTCATTTTAGATTGGGAGCCGATAACGGAGCTGAACAATTCCGTTTATGCTAATCCAAACTCGCTGATGATTCACAACGAAAAGAGTATGAAAACGAGTGAGTATAAATACGTATATATTTATTATATATTTCTTTATAAAACATATATATTTTTTTTTCAAATATACGAAAAGAAAATATCCTTGCTATTCGATACGAACACCGACGTTAGATCATTTTATCGAGAAGTATCATCGGCAAACCAAAAAATAAGAAAATAGATAAGATAAGATGAAAGAAAGATGGTGAAAGGCGAGAAATTTCCTCTCTCTCTCTCTCTCTCTCTCTCTCTCTCTCTCTCTCTTTCTATCTACATATACATGCGCATATGCATATGCATACGTATACGTGTATATGCATGCATGTACATAAGCAGAAAGGTATGACGTTTTCTTTTTACGTTTTTCCCTTTACCTACCCAACTCGAGTTTACTCGCGAAACGCATTCTCTTCAATCTTGATCTTTTTTCGAACGAATGCATCGATCACTCGGACGTTTCTCGTGGGAAATTCGAGAAAAGAAAAGGCGGCCGTAGGAAAAGCCGGCCCGAGAGTTGAAGAATTCTGAAGAAAAACGCGAATGGAGACACCACCGAAAAGAACTTACGAAGAAGTAAATACTTATTTTTTGTTCTTTTTCTTATTTCGAAAAAGCACAGAATAAACGACGAATTACAGAGTTTATGCAAATGAAAAATTACGTTAATAAAAATTCCAATTCGTTCATCGTTAATAATGGAATTATTATTCATACGCTGTTATTATTATTATTATTATTATTATTATTATTAAAATTATCATTAAAGTTATCATTATTACAATAATATTGATGAACGTCGTGAACTTAAATTTAACGCAAACTTATAATCAAAAATCTTATAACTCTAACGACGAGAAGAAAAAAAGAGGAATGTAAATTCTTTATAAGAAGATTGATACATGCGATTTGATTTATTCAAAATCAGCGAGAACATCTTGCCTACGATATATGCATACTACACGCATACAAGCACACCAATGTAGGCTTGTTAAATTTAAAATTTTTCGAACAGTTCAATCTCATTTTTTCATCCCCCCGTACGTCTTTTCGGATGATCGAAAAATCTCCATCGACGGATGAAGGCATCGAGAGACGTAATGCCTCGAAGAAAAGAAAAGAGGGTGAGGTTAGAAAGGATGAAAGCTCGTAACGGTAGAACACCGCAAGTGACTATGTAAGAAGACGGAAATGGGAAATGAGAGAAAGAAAGAAAGGAAGAAAGAAAGAAAGAAAGAAAGGGAAAAAGAGAGAAAGAGAGAGAGAGAGAGAGATAGAGAGAGATAGAGAGAGAATCAGAAGGGGTGTATAGGAGTGTTGGATAGGTTGGGCACCCCTGTAACATCAATATTTCATGTATGCTAACACGCTAGAACTAATAATGCTCCGGCGAGGAAGACCCAAGAATAATATCAGCCACCGTGGCATGGTGGTGTTGGTAGTGGTAGTAGTGGTAGTAGTAGTAGTAGTAGTAGTAGTAGTAGTAGTAGTAGTAGTAGCAGTAGCAGTAGCAGTGGTGATTGTGGTGGTATTGCTGTTGCTACTCATCCCCCATTTTCAATCCCTTCTTGCACTTTCATCCCTTCCTACAAACTATCTCTTTCTCTCTTTCTTTCATTCTTGCAACAGCTAGTAGTAGTAGTAGTAGTAGTAGTAATAGTAGTAGAAGTAGTAGTACAATAGTAGTAGTAACAGCAGCTATCCTTTTCCAGTCTTATGTTATATTTAATCTAACAAAGTGCGAGAGCCTTTCCGAAAGCCGTGTTTCCTTTCTCTTACCTTTTTCTATCTTATTCTACCTATATATATCTTTATCTATCTCTCTATCTATCCTTTCTCTGTTTCTATCCTTGTCCGTGTAAAAGCTAGATATTCCTGAGACGAAGAGAAAGAGAGAGAGAGAGAGAAGGGTGTAGAAGAGGGTGGTTGAGAGTGGAGAGAGGAAAGAGGAAAGCTCGTAAGTCGGAATATCGTCTGTTTTCCCCCTTTCCTTTCTAAAATGAAAGAGAGAGAGAGAGAAAGAGAGAAAGGACGAGGGTGAGGTTTGTAATTGGCGCAACATCTGCGGTCTACGGGATGGCATTAATGTTTGCTCCCTTCATGTTCCCCCTACCACAATTCTCCTATTGCGGGAAGAATCTAAGGGGTAAGGAATAAGCACCCTACTCCTCCCTCTATCGTTATCTTTATCTTTCTTTCTTTCTTTATCTTGCTTTCTTCTTGTTTTCTATCTCTACTTATCTAACCTCTTTTCCCTATCTCGTTCTTCTTCTTCCTTTCTTTCTTTCTTTCTTTACTATTTCATCCACTAAATCTCTCATTTCTTCCAATTTGCATTCTTTAACCGTCAGTTGTTCACTTCCTCACGCTATATGAATTATTTCATTAATATTTATGTATTACTGAAATTTTATACATATTTGTATATACGAACAAAGTTATAGACAACAAAATATATATATATATATATCGAAAATGTTTCTAACCAAACGGTGTCAGCGTATTCCATGCTGCTGCAAAAAAAAGATAAAAAAAAAGAAGTGTTTGAAAGTTCGGCTAAAAAAACAAACTTCAAATACCTTGTTGTACATATGATACTTCTCTGTACAATTTCAACCGCTTGTTCTTTTTTTCTTTATCTACCAAAATTTTCTTTTCGCCTAAAAATAATACAGATTTAAACGAATTTTTATATAATACATAATATAGTTGAAATAACGTACAGAAAAGCGTTTATTCAAACTGTTCAATGGTTGTACTAAAATGACGTCCATTTTACTTTCTATCATCGAAAATTAAATTCGCGGTACAATCGATCGAATGTCCCTCTTGTTATCATTATTATTATTATTATTGTAGTTTATTATTATTATTGTTATTATTATCATCATCGTGAAACGCTTTACCATCGAACTTTGGTTTATGAACGATGGTTGAGATAAATGCTCGACGTGTTGCGAGTACCATGTTGCACATCAATAGAATCGCTCGAGCGAGGATATGAGAAACGAGGAAGAGGAAGTGGAAGAGTACGAGGAGGAAGTGGAGGAGGAGGGAAAATGCACAAAAAGAGGTTAGAGGTTAATGAAATGATAAGATGGCAAGTTGAGTAGCTACGAGTAGATTGCATAAAATATTTCTATACCGTGCACAATTGTGGTGGATTTATCTCTCCCTCTCTCTCTCTCTCTCTTCGTGTTGTGTTGTTGTTATTGTTGTTGTTATACTTCCTGTTATCTAGGATATTCGGAAAAGATTATTCGAAGTGAACTTATTGCATTCACATAATTTCAATGGCCCATTTTAAAAAGTTTAAATAACAAATGTTTTGTTCTTTTTTTCTTTTGTTATTTCGAATCTATTTCTTCTTTTTTCGGTCATTCGAATTATTTTATAATCATACAAATTTATGTACACGCGTATATTTATATTATACTTATATACGCGTTATCGTGCATTTATTTATATATATTTTTTTGTTACACGTGATTCATTAAAATTTAATTACGTAAATGGCAGGCTAGCGTGTTTTTAATGAATTCTTTTCGTAATAACCTAGTATGCAAGGGTAAACTATCTTTCTCTCTCTCCTCTCTCTCTCTCTCTCTCTCTCTCTCTTCTTTTTCTCTCTGTCTTTGTTCTGATAAAGCTTCATCGCAAAACAACGGTTATGACATTATTTAAAATATGTATTTTCTTTATTTTTCCTAACAGTCAAAACTCGACAAAAATGTATGATTTAATTAAATAATTCAATGTACATACAAGTTACATATTCATTTTATTCCTATATTAAGATTAGTTTAATAAATAAATATACATAATTATGTGTCGTTTTATGCTAGAAGCAAAATTTTAATAATGTCTACTTTGAAAGAAAGTAACTTAAAACGGGACAAAGAAAACGAAGTTTCATCGTAAGTACTTGCCTTTACGTATACACTCAATATCGATAAAAGCTTTCTCTCTTTCTCTCTCTCTCTATATATATATAAATGTATTACGTAATACTTCTTTTTTAATATAACGTTTATTAAAACACCATCTGCCTTCTTGGATTATTAATTATACGCGATAAAGCGATTATACAACCAGTAGTTGCAATTATGATTTAATCGTACCTGAACCAAAAGAAGCACCCGCTCGCACTACTCTTTGCACTTCTTATCGGTCGAGATATACCGATTTTAATAAGCGTTTAGACGTACCCTTTCTAGCACCACCACCACCACCCCCTCCCATCCCTCCTTTATATTACTTGCAAATCCATGAATAAATTAACATGAACGGCGTAAATTTTATTTCCTGTGTTATAATGGGTAAGAACGTTTCCTATCCTCCTAAAGTAATTTACCTTTTGCCGATTTAAGTCTCGTCGTACTATGCGTTACTTCGAATGCACTTTTGAAAAGTTAGAGGAGTCTCGGTAATAGTCGATGAATTCTAACAATAGATAGATCTTTTCTCTCTTCTATAATTATCGTTGAAAGTTCCATTCTAAACGATCGTTTATAAAACTTAACGATTCGTCGAACGAACGTTCTATTTGAATTTTATTACTGTAGCTATTGCAATAGCATTCATTCACGTTTCATTCGCTTTGACTAACACCGACGGAAATGGATGAAAGGCAAAACACGTCTTTTGAAAGGATAAAATAAAAAATAAAACAGGCAAACAATTTGTTTATGGTCAAACGTAAAGCGAGTATATATATAAGTATATATGTTTTGAGTAATTAATTACACGTCTATGGATACTTCAAAACAGTTGGTAGTAATTTATCGATAATTGTGAATACCATTCGGCAAAGGAAATTTTCCGAGCACCCTCGTGATAGGCAACCCATTATACACTTATGCACGTATTACCAAGTTATATAAATACGAAGGCTTGAAAATATTTAACAAATTAAAAACATGTATTATCAAGAAAAAAAAAGAAACAAATAGAAGATAATAAATTATATGAAAATGATCTTTTCATCGCGTAGACAAAATATATTTTAACGATCTGATAAGTTTCTCGTTTCATTTCAAGGATTTAATTGTAATTGCATTCATGAACGAGATATATATATGTGTGAAACTATATTTTTAAATTGATAACAATCGATTGAATAATCGTACAATTAACTATTGTAAACGTTTCATACAAATCCTCCTAAAATCACACAACCCGACACAATTATCGACTCGATACAATTTGCCGTGGGACGTTGATTGCGATATCAAGAACACCGCTCATTAGTCTCAATCGTCGGTTTCGGACGGTTGGACATAAAATCAAGTATCGCGACGGTCTGTAAGCAGCTAGTCGTGGCAATGGTAGTGCTAGTGGTAGTGGTGGTGGTGGTGGTGGTAGTGGGAGTGTGGAACACGCCTTCGGGATAGCATCGTGAATTATTGGCAACCTGCAATTCGAACCTGTAGGAGGAAGAAGAGAAGGATGAGGACCAACCGAATGGGTAGAAGAGAGATAGGGAGAGAGAGAGAAATTGGCTTAGCCAACGTAGCAGCACATAGTTAACACGACTCGTATCGCGAAACTGTGCGTGTACGCGTACCAACCACCCGCTACTTGCGTTGTATTATACGTTACAGATGGGTAGAGAATAAGGGTGGGGTGACAAGAGGAGGAAAAGGGGTTGGCAAGAGGTTGGAAGGGGGATGAGTTGAAGGCTAGAAACTGGCGAAACACGGCAACTCACCAAGGTGGTTAAACTAGCCACAGCAATAGGCTATTATAGATCCGTATATACGTGCACCTTCAGAATGCGTTCGCAGCTCGAGGTAGCTGTGCATAGCTGTGCGAACAACGCGGCCAACATCGCACACTCAGAGAGAGAGAGAGAGAGAGAGACATAAATATGCATGCGTGGCTACATAGAGAACTATGGACGTTTATACTTACACAGGTAGAATGCCATGAATTATCTATACCGACCAACGATGTTTCCCTTTTATTCTATTCTCATTCTTCTGAATTTTTATTTCAAATAATCTTTTTCTTCGTTTTTTAATTAATTTCTTTTTTTATAAATTATTCCAATATAGAATTGAAGACAATTAAATCGAATTATAATTTTCTGTTGAATTAATTTCAATTACAACGCTACATCAGACTTGATTCATAAAATTGTATCTGAATGTTGGTAAAGTGATTCATAGAGAAGATTCGATGAGCATACAAATTAGGAAGGAAACATCAGAGATTGTATCGCTGACCTATCTCTAAAGGGCTCGGAACGTCGTCATCGTCATCGTCATCGCAAGTGCCAATGTTTGGCCGAGATTTGCATATGTCTGTCAGGTTTGACCGTTCTCTAGCCGTTCGCTTCCTTGTTCCTAGGTGTGTATCCCTTTGTCAAAGTAGGGGGATACCCTTCCTTCCTTCCTTCCTTCCTATCCTATACTGCTTCTACTATCGGACCGTAGCTACTATGTTACATAACGTTCATGGCAGTCTCTCCACGCGAGATCGTCCATTACCTCATCCAAAATAGGCTATTGTCCTAAGATCGTGTTCCAAGGACAACGATGCTTAACACTCTGATTCCATACCTCCGATCATCGGGATCCCTAGGCTATTCTTACCTTTCTAGTTTCTAACAATTGCTTTCTAATTTTAATCCTAATTTTTCAAATTAATTATTACATCTTTAAATAAAATTAAACGTATATAAGCTCGAAAACATTACGAGTATATATATGGGTTTGTATATTTCTTTTTATTTCCAATCATTCATAGGAAAACAAAAGTCGAACGCAAATAAAATTATTGCTAAAAATTTGAGAGATTAACAAACGTTCTCTCTTTTTTCTTTTTGCGTATTTTATTATTTTCCATATTTTATTGTGCATCCTCGTACCGTAATGGAAAAACAACAAGGAAAGAAAGAAAGAACAAAAAAAAATAAAACAAGTATTTTTACAACAAACAATGGTGTATGCAATAATTCTTCAAATATTTACCATATTTTTCTTCCAAATAGTGAATGTAAATCTTGTAACACAACGATTGCGATGGTCTACCAAATTTGTTAAAAACTTTCTGATTAATTAATTCGAGTGAATATCAAAGATTTTAAAAGGGGGAAAATATTAAACGAATTTATTAATACAATAACACCCAACGCACGAATTGTAGAATTATTAAGGAAAGGTGTTAAAACAAAACTCGTTATCAGCTGTGTTACTCGTTCGATTCGAGTTGGCTGAACTCTCTCTCTCTCTCTCTCTCTCTCTCTTTAGTGTGACAAACATGTCACACGACTAGGAGCAAGAGCAACGCGAAAACAACGACTTGGTAGTGCCCGAGGATAAGGGAATTGTGTTTACTCGTCGTTTGCATACCAGTTGACACGTTTACCGCCCACTTTAGGCGTAACATCGCTCCGAGCATCTTCACTCGAGGTACCTTTTGTTCTCTGAGCAAAGAGCTTTACTTTTTGCTTTTCTCATTATCCATCTCTATTTTTATCTATCCACTTTCTAATTTTCCAAAATTGATCTACGTTCTATGTTTAATAATCGAAGAAAAAATTTAACAACAACAAAAAAAATATACATTTAAACATTCATTATACCATTTAATTATTTTATTTTTAACTCTTTATCAAAACGCGTTCGTGTTGTTTGTTATATTTTGTATGTTTCTTTCTTTCTCTTTGTTTTCATGGCTTTTATCTCTCAATTTTTTACAATAATTTTATTTATTATATATGTAAAATTTTATTTTTATATGAATGAATAGAAAGAATGAAAAAAATAACTCGTCAAGTATGAGAGAGAGAGAGAGAGAAAGAGAGAGAGAGAGATTTAATTTAAAAATCTTCAACATTCAACTCTCTCTCTTATCGTGAAAATCTACGAGTTAAAAAAAAAACATCAATTATCATTTTCAGGACAAAAAGAACAACGAAATTTGTCGACAAGCTCGTGTAATAAATTACAAAAAGCAACAAACGTGAATAATAACACGTAAACAAACGGGGTGATAAAATTTATTTCGTTTTTCCTTCTTATCGTTGAAAATAAATAAAAATACAAATCATACGAATGAAAAATTTCATTCTCGATTATGAATATCATCGAAAAACATTCCAAGCCCAAAATCAAAATTTCTAATATCCTACATTGACATAAGTACTCGCATGTAAGCTTAAATATATATATGTGTATACGTATGCATGTATGTGGTATAGTTAAACGCATTGTTTGCTCGTATACACATGACATATACACACTGGGATCTCATTATTGTGCAATATGATAACTGCAAGGTCCAGCATCTACATACAGGTAGCTGATAGGACAACAAGGTACATCGTGTACGCTCACCTGTATTGTGTTTACCTTTAGTTAGCATACTAGTTATCGCGTTTGCCAGACATACCGCGATAAAATGTACCCCCTCATCCCATGCAAGCAAATCATTTTCAGTCAAGGTCTTGGACATCTTAACGATCGTAAAAATATCTTTTTTTTCTTTTTTTGAAAAAATAAATAAATAAAAGTAAAAATAATTATTCTTTTCCTTTTTTCTTTTTTTTACAATATAAGCTCCCTGCCACGAATATACCGTTTTTGTAAACAAGAAAACAAAATGCATTTAAATAATCAAATTTATACTAAATGATATTTGTCAATGAAATAATATAAATTAATTTCATTGGCAATAGTTTCCGACATGTATTATTATTATTCTTATATCTGATTCGTTAATAATTTTTCTTTTCTATCTTCTCAGAAAATAAGTTTCAGTCGAACTTAAACGAGATTGGAAAGTCGGAACAAAAGTCGAACGACCTGGACAGGAAAAGGAATTACGATTGGCCCACCGACAACAACGGTAAGTTTAATAATTATCTAAAAAGAAAATCAAAGAAAAGAAAAAAACAGAAGATAAAAAGTAAGAAAATAATGAATAATATGAAAATAATTCGATTAACTTTTATTTTATTTTATTCTAAATAAAACTATCTCGAACGAAATTACACATATGCTCGCATGCACACACACACACACAACCATAAACGAATGGAAAGAAGACTTCAAAAAACTAGGCCTTTTAAACTATAATCACCCCTTTGAATTCATTCTTTTCCAAGAGTCCTCTCATTTGAGAAAAAAAAAGAAAGAAGAAAATAAATCAAATAAAATGAAAAAGCAAATAAAATGGATTGATTTTTTAACACAATTGTAGTCACAGTTGCATCTTATTCGGCCAATTAAAAGTAGCCTGAACAGAATGTAACGGATATCGGGACAAAGTAACGAGCTAGTAAGGATCGTTAGGGGTGTAAAGTTCGATGATTGGCATCCCCTAACTCTTAGCTACCACTATTCCCACCTTCCACCCTCTTCCAACTCACTCACTCCAATTCACCAATCCTTACTCATAGACGACGTTCAATAGAAATCCAACATAGAATGAAAGTAACGAGTGAAAAAGAGATAGAAAAAGAAAAGAAAAGAAAAGATCAAGAAAAAAAAAAGAAAAAAAATAGAATTCAATGAATAAAATAGAAGAAGTAAATAAATAAAAAAAAAAAAAAAAAAAATAAAAAGGTAAGAAAGAGAAAGAATATTAGCCGAAGGGAAAGGAAACAAATGCCGTTGGTTTGGCAAGGCGAACTCGCGGTTTTATCCGATCATTCTCGGGTGGCATTTAAACGACAGGGAATCCCACCACCACCACTATCACCACAATCACAATTACAATCTATCTCGGTACTCGCACACATACACACAGGAAAGTAAATTCTACGTCTGACTCGGCCGATGGTCCTTCAGAAATTCCTTCGCAAGGCCTTCGGGGCATTATCGGATATTTCGTTCCTCGCTTACATTTTTTTCACCCTACCCTTTTTTTCATCAGTCAGCCCTCTCTCTCTCTTCTTTCCTTCAAACCCCCCTGCAACCCTCTCATCACCCAACTTCAACCTCGGAAAGAGCTCGGCATCGATATCGTCGCACTCCCGTGGTTTCTTTTAAAAGGAATTTGCATAATGGCAAAGTGTGAAAATCCGTCCTCTGTGTGAACCAGAGAGAAAGAGATCACTATCTCTTTCTCTCATACATATACATACACACATACTTTTTTATATTACTATGGGGTATGATCACGATGGCCCTTGGAGAGCAGGTAATTTCGTGTAGAGAAAGAAAGAATCAAAAATGAAGAGGGTAAAAGTGTACAAGCTTGACGTTGAAACTTTCCTCGCAAGCTTTTACTACTTAACGCTTGAATTCGTGATCTCGTGGAAGTTTTTTTTTCTTTTATTATTAATCAATATTGTTCATCGTAGAGAGACACGATCGAAAAAATTTGAATTCCTTAAAACTGCGCAGTTTTTTCTTCTTTTTTCTTTTTCTTCTTTTTGGGGAAAGGGTGGAGGAGAGATAGGAATTTTCTTTTTTATTCGCGCATTACCCCGTTCTACGAGAGAAAATTTGATTATCGATTAAAATTTGTTGATAGAAATACTTTTAATTTGAAGTTAACTTGATGTAAGAAGAGTGACGTTTAATTTTTCAATCCACCCATCCATCTTCCCATCCATCCATCCATCCGTCGTATCTTTTTTTTTTTATTTTCCTACGAAGAGTAGAAAAACTAATCGGGGAAAGGGGTATGCCATATTTTTCCGGAAAATTTTCATTAACAAGCTAGGATTTATGTATCTACGCCTAAAAATACCTCTATATAAATTCCGTTAGTTCGTAGTTGTCCTGACACGCTAGATTCGAACGACGAATCTCATTAAAATGCTTCTCTCTGATTCTCTCGTACTATCGCACTGGAGAACTATGTAGCTATTCCCTCTCTCCCTCCTGCCCCCCCTCCTTCTCCTCCTCCTCGAATGTAGAAACATTGAATAACTTTCGAAAAATATCGCTTTCCGATATAGCCTTTCTCTCTTGTTTTATGAGTTGCCCTATGTCGAAGTGCAAAGCTTTAAATAAGAGTTATAGGATCGTTCTTTTGACTATTTTTTGTTTTTTTTTTCCGATTGCAACAATGTTTTTTACATTACATCGTACGTACAAATAAATAAATAAAAGAAAAATAAATAAAAACCCACGGAGACACACAATTTTGCAATAATTTATTTTTTATCTATAAAAATAAAAACTTTGACTATCAACGTTGTTTCGATTGAAAAGATTCTAATCTAAACTATGAACGCACGCACGCACGCACGCACACGCAAGCATAGAAAAATTTTAAAATATTCAAAAATGTAATATATAATGCAAAACTTTCTAAAAATTGAATGATCAATTACAGACCCGTAAAGAAAAATTTGTCTTATAGAGTAAAAAATGAAACGTAAGGAGAAACGACGAGTACCTTAAGTGAAAAATACGATGAAAGAATGAAAAAGAAAAATAGAAAAAAAAAGGAACAAGAAGAAGATGATGAGACGGAAATAGCGAAGGGGAGCAATTTTCTTTCTCTCTTACTCTTCCTCCCTCCCCCCTCTCTCTCTCTCTCTCTTTCTCTGTTCCTCTTTAGTCGAGAAAAAAGGGAAAAAAATGAAAGAAAGGATTAATTCGGCTGAGACGGAAAACTTTCGCGCCGACTGCCTTGTTTCTCATTGCTAATTAAAGATGAGTGAAAAGATGAGCGAAAGCAAGAAATAACCTTCCTGGAAATACGCTTTTTTTCGAACCGAGTAATAGTTGAAGGTACAACAGGGATAAAAAATAAAAGAGGAATGAAAGAAAGAGAGAGAGAGAAAGATAAAGAAAGAAGAAGGGTTTGAACGAAGCGGAAAAATAACTGACTTCCGGCTCGACTTTCGTAGCTTTTCTATCCTTCTTCTTCTTCTTCTTCTTTCCTTTTCTTATTCTTCTTATTTTAACCTTTCCCCTTTACCTCCTTATTCTCCTTAGAAAAAATCAGAGTATGACGTTCGCTTAAGGGTGACTTGGTACAAGGTAGGGTGGGGTGGGAGTTGATACTGGAGTGGTTGCATCAAAATAAAAAGAAAAATGCAAGTCGTGCGAAGACATGACTCTCGAGTCTTTTCAATTGACTTCGACGTTTCCTTCAACGATAACATTTCTTTTTTACTTTCTTTCTTTCTTTCTTTCCTTCTTTCTTTTTATTTTTATCCTTTTCTTTTACTTTTTTTTAATCGTGAAAATAAATTTATGCTATCTTAAAAATAGCAGTCAGTTATACAGTTATTCTGTAATGAATAATATTTATGACGTTTATTTTGTAAAGTTATTTTTATGTTAAACATTTGAAACATTTCTTTTCAATAATTTAATAAAATGTAATAATAATTTATGATATATAATAAAATTTCATTTAAAACATTTATCTAATTAGATTACATTTTTACGTAGCAAGGAATATAATTCTTTCGTTACATGCAAAAGGCTTTTTTTTTTAAATTAATATATAAAAATATATTTTTGAAAATGATATATATAAAACATATATAAAAATGAATTTTTTTAACACGACTAAGAAATATTTCTAATTTAATTAATATTATTATATTGATCATTTTACAGATGCTGCGGTGTGCATTACGACGACAGGTGCAGCGATAGCACTGACAATGAGCCTAATTATGACGACGATCATTCGATAAGTGTCGAAACTACGGATGGGACAATCGTCGTCCACTTATTCTGTAATTATGGACTACGTTAATAATAAACGAAACAAACAATTAAATAATAACAAGGAGAAAGAAGAAAAACACATAACCACGTACATGCGCGAGATTAGAAACCCGAAAAACATGCACATTACACGTACACAGCGTATACAAACACGTACACGAAGAAAAAAAGACATAAAGACTGACCGTGTAGTTAGTGTCGTATTAAAAACAAACAAGAAAAAAATAATAAAAAACAAACCCTAATTAAAAGAAAAACAAACAAACAAAAGAAAGAAGAAGAAGAAGAAAAATCTACAAAGATGTATGTGTTTAGTAATGCAATACGAGTAAAACGGAGTAAAAAGGGGTTTGAAATTTGTTATTGAAAATTGATTTTACGCGTGCCAAGTTGAGTGCGGAAACGAGGGATATGAAAAATTTGTTAATTAAAAAAAAAGATGAATAAAAAGAGAAAAAAGAAAAGAACAGACGGAACGAAAAAAATAAAAAAAGAAGAAATGAAAAGGGAAACGAAGTAACGTGTAACTAAATTAAATGAAACGAACGATCAATGGCAAATCACAAAGTGCAACGACTATCGCTTTCAATGTAAAAAATATTGTATAACGCCGTAATATCAGTAAACGAAAGATAAAAAAGTAAAAAAAAAACAAAAATGATTAAAAAACAAAAAAGAAATAAAATAAAATATTCATGCCGCGCAAACAGACCCTCACTCCCTAACCACCACCCCCTGCCCGCCCCCGCCCCCCCAACACAGAATCAGCACAGCAAAATAAGAAGGAAAGAAAAAGATTGTTTACGTGCGAATCGATTCTTTTTCTTTTTTTATATATTTCTATAATATATTGTATAATTATTATTATTATTATTAAAATTATACATATATAGAAAATTATGGACAATTATCGTTCCTCCGTTCATGCAAAAATTATTATATAACATATATCCATAATATTATGTATCTAATGCAAGTATTTTGTTTTGTAAAATTGTTAGGATTAAAAATTATGTTATTTGTTATTAATATTATTATTATAATTATTATAATGATATTTTCCCTATTAGTTGGCTCTTATGACAAACACAGGGACTACTGCGGCTTATTCTTACCCCCCCCCACCCCAGGACCGCAAGGGATTGAATTATTATTATTATTGTTTTATTATTATTATTATATTATTATTACTATTATTATTATTATTACTACTATTATGAAATATAAAAATTGTCTTTAGTATAGATTTTCTTACAAATAGGTACTACTCTACCATAAATGAACCTATCTCTATCTCTCTTTATCTTTATCTTTATCTTTATCTTTATCATTATCTTTATTTCTCTTTCTCTTGATATACTCGTCATCTTTTTATATACGAAATCGCGGAACCCATCTGGATACTTGAGATTAAAACGTCATATTCCGTGTGTCCGATATTCTCGCGTGAAGAGGTTCCTCCAAGGAAAATAAAAAGAATAGTATGAAAAAAGGAGAAAGAGTATTATATAACGAATAAAAGAAATAACGTGTAAGAAAAAGAAAAAGGAAGAGAAAAAGATGTAGATGATAGCGAATGAATATTAAAGAGCAGAATATTATTATTTGTAAAAATCTTCAATCCTCCAAGAGCTACCCTTTAAAGAGCTGACGTTCAGACATACTTTTCTTTTATCCAAAGAGGCTATCCAAATCTCACCCCTTACCATTCAAATCATTCCTCCTACATCCCCCCGAAGAACGAAATTCCTTTTCATTCGTCTCGATTCTATCTTTCCCTTCTTTCTTTTTTCTTTTATCTTCTCTTCTTTATCTTCCTCGATCTTACTCGTTTATTCAAACGAATTTATTTTCATTAAAAAATACATCTCCACGTCTAACATTCAAATATAAATAATTAACCCGCTTTAATCGAAATAATGAAGGATGACTTTCCAATATATCAATAGTAAAATACTTGAAAATAATAATAATTATTGTTTTATTATGAAAATAGTGTAAGTTTATTTTTGACAAAAAAAAATAACTGAGACACGCAACGCGTATTTTTTATTAATTATAAATAAAACGTTCGAATTTCCTAATACTACAGAGAGTTGACGTATAAAGTAATACAAAAAAGAAAAAAAAGAAAAGAAAAACTAAGTATCAAAGTTATTAAAAAATCAGACATCTGGAAAATTAATTTTCATTTGAAAACACCTACCGATTATGTTCCAAAAGTGTCACTTCCGTTAGCCCTTTGTTCCCTACTACTAGCTCTCAAGGGTAGTTTCCGTAAGAGTGCTTTACCCGTGTAAAACAAAACTCGTTGTACATTTGTAAGCACGCAAAACACAGACATAGAAAATACGAGAAAGAAAGAAAGAGATAGAGAAAGAGAGAGAGAGAGAGAGAAAAGAAGTAAAGTAAGAGAGAAAGAGAGAAAGAACATAGAACTCGTCCCTCGAGGTACTTTCGTTGCACGTTTTGTCGCATTATTTAACGCCCGTCGTCCTGGTTGGCCGTTTTCACGCAGGAAATCTGCCACCACCGGCACCTCTACTAGCAACGACCGGCTACGGCAGCAACGGCAATGGCAATAGTAGTAGGCAACAGCAGTAGTAGCAGCACAAAAAAAAAGAAAGAAAAAAAACAAGAAAATGAAGTAAAATAGAAAATAAAAAGAACAACCAAAAAAAAGAAGAAAAAAAATAACCTTGGGGGAAGAGGAGAAAAATACGTGCATTACATAAAGATTTATCTTGGCACAGAGGGAGGATGCGGCACGTGTTGTTATCCGTGACTCCTCGACGAACGTAATTAAAGTCACGTCGTGTTGCGCTCGCGCGCGCTCACTCCTCGCATACAATTCACCCCTCGCGTGGGCACAGATACGGGCATATATAGGCATAGATGGGCGCACTCATGGTTATAGGGCACGCAAATACGAGTGTTCGGTCGAGTGGAAAAATGAAAATTTAGTTACATCTTCTCTTCTCTTCTCTTCTCTTCTCTTTTCTTCTCTTTTCTTCTCCCCTTTTAGCGATGTCAACGAATATTTCCAGTTACCCGCGACAGCATATTTTTGTTAATATCGTTTTCTTCCTTTTTTTTTATTTTATTTTAATTTCTTTTTATTAATTTCTCTATCCATCTTTCTTTCTTTCTTTCTTTCTTTCTTTCTCCGTCAGTCTCGTTTCCATAATTCGTCTAGAATTATCACGAGTAATTATTATCATCGTGTCGTGGTTTCTGGAATTTTATATCGTTTCAAATTTTCCTTGATTAAAACCCATGTAAATGACACACTTGATATCACAATATAATAATAAGATTTAAATGATTTAAATTAATCATAAGGATGATCGCTTTGAAGACGTACAGATAATACATATATATATATATGTATATTAAAAAGCAATTACTTAATTATTATTACAATTATTATTATTAAAATTATTATTATTATTTAAAATGAATCATTTAACGCCATAAATGATTTTTCACAAGATTTCTTCGAGACGATACATTTAAGATACTAAAAAGATGAAATAATCTAAACAGATAGTTATTTAAAATAATTGATAAAAATGACCTTTCGATCTGTTTAAACAGAAGGTTAGGTGGTCTAGCAAAGGAGAGATGGGTTCGGGTGGGTGGAAGATAATTAATGCGTATGTTAATTAGCCGAGGAGTGGGATTTAAACCGCGAACGCGCACTGTAGACAGAAACGTAGCTCTTTCGCGAACGGAGGTAAACGAGCGCTGGATTAAGCTGACTTGGAACTACTTAGGAATATCCATTATTCAAGGTACATCTTGTTTAAAGCAACAGGTTCAAGATAGAAAGAGAGAAAGGGAGAGATAAAGAGAAAGAGAGAAAGAGAGAAAGAGAGAGAGAGAGAGAGAGTCAAGGTATTCCGCGTAAAGGGGTTGATGCTACAGCTCGAAGCATTAAAGAAAGGATTAAATAAAGGTACTAGCTTGTATTAACAACTACAATAATTACTATTGCGGAATTAAACTGAAAAGAAAGAAAGAGAAAAAAAATAAAATAAAAAATATCTGAAACTAATGAAAGATAATACCCAATTTTTGTTCAATCTTCAACAATCCTTGTGTTCGTCGTTTTACGTGTTTAATTTTTCTTTCTATTCTTTTTCTTTTTGTTTTTTTTTTTGTTTTTCTTGCCTGATCACGCACACATACAAATTTGTTTAATAATTATTAATTACTACGCGAACGATTGAAAATAATATTTTCTAAAAATGCATCTCTCTTAAGGAGTGTTACAACGATTGTATTATTGTAATGATTAATAATAATAGTAATAATAATAATAATAATAATAATAATATTAATAATAATAATAATAATAATGAATGAATGATAATATATAGTAATAATAATAGTAATAATGATATTAATAATTATAATAATACCGCGATAATAGTAATAACGTGATGGTAATAATTATGATTCGCATAGAAAAAGTATGTATGTTTAGAAGCAAACGCGTTGCATGAGTGCGTGCGTGCCTGCGTGTTTGAGTACACGAGTGAAAGAGAAAGAGAAAGAAAAAACAAAAGTAAAGAAAAAAACTTAAAATGGACAAAAAAGAAAAAAAAGAGAACACATCATTCAGTCTCACGTTCGTATTTTATTATGATAATATACTTTCTACAATTAACGTCAAGGCTAATCATAATTTGTACTAGATAAGAGTGACGTGGATGATATGCCGCCGAGTTGAAATATGAAATCATAAATTAACAAACAAACAAACAAACAAACATATGAATAAAAAATTGAAAGAAATATTAAACCAAGAAAAAAAAACTCGCATGTAAAAAAATAAAACATACGTACACATATATCGAACTTGAGCATGAATGAGTAAAAACTAAAAAATAAGATAAAAAAAACCTGAATAAATAAAACAAATAAACAAAAAGGAAACGAAGAATGAGGAAAAGAATTATCCTCGTCACCTGCGGATCCTGTATATATAGTTTAATAAACGAAACTAAAAGCGTGAAATAATAGAGAAAGAAAGAAAGAAAGACCGTAAGAACGAATGAACGTGTGAAAGAGAGAGAATGAGAGAAAAATAGAGTAAAGTTTTCCGACCTAGAATTAAAAGAATGATACGTCGTCCATCCCTTTAAATGTAGAGCTTGCCGTGTCGTTTTGTCAATGGCCGTTTTTCGTTAAAAATAATAAAAAAACAACAAAAAAGAAATTAAAAATATTTAAAAAATAAAGACGATTGAGAGAGAGAAGAAACGAGAGAAACGTTAGAAAGACAAATAGGAAGAAAGAAAGAAAGAGTGGAAGAGAGAGAAAGAGAGAGAGAGAGATAGAGAAGGAGAGTGAAAGAGAGTGAGAGTGAGAGAGAACAAATGATTAAATAAGAGTATGAAAAATCTTATAATTAGCGATAATATTTTCATCCTTAGCCTTTTAATTAAACGAACGCGAACTGACCTTCTAGTCGTTTTCAAAGTTTAGGAAAAGAATGAATTAAACGGGAAGGTATATTGTATGTATACATAAGCACACAGAAATATAAATATATTATAAATAAATGAATATATTAATATAAATATATATAAATATAAATATAAATATAAATATAAATATAAATATAAATATGAATATAAATATGAATATAAATAATAAGTAATACGAATTTTAAGGAAGAGTATCGAAGTAATGATATATCATTATATATACACATATATATACAAATATATATAATAAAATATATATATAATTATATATATATATATATTGTATGTGACATGATATATTATTATAACAACTATTATGCTTCGCGCCGTTGAGTTGAATGTTGTTATTTATAAAACAAAATAAAAAACGAGAAAAAAAAGAACAGAATTATGATAAAAAGACAAACCGAAAAAAGGAAAGAAAAAAAAACAAACAAATTGTATGCGACGAGGAAAGAGGAATGAAATCGATAAAGAAGAGGCGTGCGATCGTAAAAAAAAGGAAGAAGAACAATTTAGTGATGAAAGAGATTCTTATAAGTACACTCAAAACACTATGTAATAAAATTTTGGCGAGCAACTGCCACGAAAGATTAACGTGAGTAATTCTATTCAAAACCTTAACCTAAAATTAATTTACATGATTATTACTATTATTTCTATTTTTATTATTATTATTATTATTATTATTATTATTAAAATTATTTCATTTATTAATTTTGTTTTAAATAATTATATTTAGAATCAAGAGGTAAGTATACCATCTTGGTTATCATAATTAAAAAAAGGAAAGAAAATAATACTTCTCTTTTATCCCGCGTGCTAAAATATAAATTCAAAAATTATCTCCAAAAAATTGTATTATATATACAAATGTTATCTCGTTTAGTCAGAAAAACATTTTAATATAATATTCCTACCGCTGTTATCGTCAAACAAAATAAAATTTATATATCTAATTTTCTTTGACGAAACACACACACACGGATATCCTGTTATTTGTTTTTTGTTTTCCTTTTTTTTCAGCATTGTCACGTAATCTTAGCATGTTCATCGAAGCAGCTAAATTCCCAGAAAAAAGAGAAAGAAAGAAAGAAAGAAGGATAGGTAGATAGATAGATAGATAGAGGAGGAGAGAGAGAGGGAGAGAGAACAAGGAGAGGGAAAGAAAAGGGGATGAAAAAGAGACGTGGAGAACGTGAGAGTGATCGTCGAAAATTCTGAGAGAAGCGTGGCCTTATCTACGATCTTAGGATTGAACCGGTTAGGAGGATATGTTTGTCCTGGTGATTATAGGTACGTAAAGTTGAACAGGGGATACCTTCTGGTAAGGTGATAGGGCCTTGGAGTATATCAAACGCTCGAGGTTATTTCGGCAGTTATTGCTGAAGCGATCTTGTAACAGGCAGCTCGCTGCTAGCATACTAAAACGAGGATTAACTTTATGTAATGAGAAAACCAACAGGAGGACACAAGGACCGAACCTACCTAGAAACCCAAGGGATTCGTTTTCCTAGCCACGTGGGTGGGCAAAACTTTTATTGAAAATTATATTAAAACTACCTGTTTTCAAATAAATATTATATTATATTATATTATTATATATTATATTATACTGTATGGAAATAATTTATTTTATAAATAAATAGAATATAATATTTAATGATCTTTATTAATCTTCCTGTCTTAGGTTTAAAAGGGGTTCCATTCTTTTTACATAACTTTTACACTTCTCTCAACTCTTCTTATATTTTTAAATATAATTTTTATTAAATTAAAAAATAATATTTAGATTTTTATATATTTTATATTTGAGTAGAAAATAATAATTAAAAATAATTTTAAAATTCATTGAATAATTGAGTAAAAATTATTTGAAATATATTTATGTCAAGAATTGAGAGAGGTACAAAGTTTCTCAAATTATCTTAGAAATCAATTATTGTTACTAAAATTATAAAACTATGAGATTGGAAAGTTTCTCTCTCAAGGTATAATTATGATTTAGAATTTTTTCAAAATTATCTAAAATAAATTTGAAATTATATTAAAAATATAAAAAAAGGAAATAATATTTTCCTAATACGTATAAATTTGTATAAACCTTCGAGTTGCAAATAATGACAGTGTATTAAAATTTTTCAATATAATATTAAATAAATTGGTAAATGAAATTCGATATAAATGCAGGTAAAATAAGATTTAAGTAACAATTTTTAAAATCGAATTATTGAAATAATAACGACGATTAATACGTGAAATGTTAAAATTATTAACGATAATCACTCGGTATTATATAATCGATCAATAACGATGAGTCAAATTTGAAACATTAATTATATCCAATTGATAGGATTCTCGAGTCCTCGAGGAAATGAAATAGTTTCCATAAAAATCATTATTTTCCAGTCGGTGATGCTTAATTTTCAATAAATCTCGATGCAATCTACGATCACCGATTGTATTGAGGTTTAACGAATAAGCAGATAAAACAGACGGTTCTGCGGCGGAACTAATGAATCCTCTCTCTCTCACACACACACCCACACACCCACACATGCACCCACACACACGTAAATACATTTATACACACTCAGTGATAATACAACCGATGATTTTAATTCATTATTACGAGCGTGCTCGCGGCCGTGACGATGATTTTACTGTTTACGAAACGATTATTAATATGATTAGCGTTAAGCTTTAGTACGCGATATAATTGGGAATAATCTCGATCGCGGATAAAATGACATTTCAATTAAACAGATTTCGTGATTTCGTTAGATTTGTTTTCCCCATCTTGTTTCATCATTTCACGTATAGGTGCAATGAAATACACGATGTAATAATTATTATTAAATATGTTATATATTATATATTATATAATCGAATGATAATATTTCCATCGACGAGACCAAAAATAAATAAACGAAAAAGAAGAAGAAGAAATAAAAGAAACAAAAAAAGAACATTTATCGCACATTTTATACGAAGCACAATGATCGTACGTGTACGATCGTAATCAAACAGGATGTTCAATCATGATTACAATCGAAACCGTTCGTATTATTGTACGAGTTTTTCGCTATTACAATTTCGTTTTCATATTTTTTATAACACCAAATTTTTTACGTGGAAAATACTTCAACCAAATTGAACGTATTTAATAATATACCGTAAAATAATGAATACGATCGTAATAATATTTAATATCAAGAACATAAACAGATTTAACAAGATTCGCGGATAATTAACGATTTATTAATAATTAAAAAAAAAAGTAATAAAAATGTCATAATTAAAATATAAATATAAGTTTAGGATAATTTAAATGATGGGGAAAAGAAACATTTCACGGTAAGAAAAGAATATAAAGAAGGAAGAATAGGCCGATACAAAATCGTTTTTATTTTCGAACCGAGCACGTTGCATGCTTCCTTCAACGAAGACAATGCGAATCGGAAAAGGATGATTCGGGTAGAAGCATTGTGCCGAAGTCCGTCGATTATCTGGCCGTTCGTATTGTACAAAATCGTCGAACCTTCAGTGCAAGGTCTAATGAAAAGTCGACCATCCATGCGGATTGGGCTAGGCGGCCTTGATTACACCTGTTATTTCAACGGTGATTCTTGCTGAATAAAGAAAAAACAAAAAAGTATACCAAAAAAAGTAAAAATAAGAAAAAAGAAACCAAACAAAATGCAAAAAAAATCAAAATAACGGATAGGCCTAATTTAATTAGCCTCGAAATTTTTTTCTCGTTACAGTAATATTTTTTCCCAAACATTGCAATTGATTATCTATTTCTCGATATCTTAATCTTAAACATTTTTTTTAATACTAATCGTAAGAAGGATACGTCGTAATTATGTGTATATGTATGTGCGGAAAATTAATTAATCGCAGTCTAATTAATCGTCCAATGTGTCGATTAATTTCATTTATTTTTACGTTTTTCAATCGTAATTCAATTTACAAGACTAATATTATTGCAGGATATTCGTTCAAATATACGAGGATAAAATCTGTAACGATAATTCGATCATTTAATTAATTTTAAATAATAAATTAAATCGTAACGTATAATACAATGTACATTAATATAATGAAATATCTAATCGATTGATTCCCATCGAAAATTAAACGTCGAGAATGAACGGAAATATCTAGAAAATATTTGAAAAAAATATCATCGCGCAACCTTGTTCCTATTCTATTTTTTGTAAAAAGAAAAGAAAAGAAAAAATTAATAAATAAATATTAGTAAAGATAAAAGAAAAAATCAAATAAAAGTAATAGAAATTAATTTTGTAAAGAATAAAAAAACAAAGAAGAACATATTTTATTATAGAAGATTATCACGAAATTATCGAGAACTTTATTGGCCAATTTGAATCGGCGTCTTTTTCACGAGCCTCACCCCATTCCCCCTGAACTAGTACTGAAAAAAAAAGAAAGACGAGTTTAATGGAAGATTGAATAGGAAAAAAAAGGAATGAAAAGAAAGGAGGAATGAGATGAAAAATAAAAAAAAAAGAATGGTGGGGAGGGAATAAGGGGAGAATGAACATTGAGTAGAGAATAGTACAGAAATCCTGAAGGACCGACGTTACAATCCATAAAATTGTTCGGGAGTTTGACGGCTCCAAGTTTTACGAGCCATACGCAAATTTAAGATTCCACTTGAGATTGGTTGAGAGTTCGAAAACCACGGCTTTTACTTCGGCGTGACGCCACTTACCGTTCCTATCGCATATAATACATCGGTGATTTTATAACGTTAAATAAAAGCCTTATCATTCCTGTAAGTGTATAAGCGTACACATGCGTGCAATGTTTAACTGTTCCACCACGTTTATCTTTTTTTAAAGGCCAATTTTTGAAGCTATTATTTTATTCCGAATATCGTATTTTATTTTTCTTCGAAATTATTCAAAGAAAAGTCATCTTACACTTCTCATACTAACGCGATTTATTATTATTGAAAAAAATTGTTAATTAATAATAATAATAATAATAATAATAATAATAATAATAATAATAATAATAATAATAATAATCATAATAATAATAAAGGAAATAAGAAAAAGAACTTAATTTAAATGACTTATGATTCTGCAAATTTGTCGTCTCGAAAATGGAAGGAAATAAATAAATTAGACCGTAGTTTTATAGAAACTTACGTTAATTATCTATTTATTTAACTAATCATTTCAATACGATCGATAAAATTTTTGTCGATGAAAGAAAAGTAAAATAAAATTTAATTGTTTCTATGAAGAAACATAAAAACGATTAAAATGTAATTCGCAACAATAAAACTTTGCAGAAACTGAAAATAGGAAATAGGAATAGAGTAAAAGAAGCATCTTTGTAGTAAGGATTTTAAAATCTCAGGTATTTCTGTAGTCAAAACGTATCCCAAGAAGGAAAGATATTTACTTAAATGTCCGACATTTACGTGGAATGTGCTCTCGAACGCACCGAATATGTTCGAGTTGAAGTTCTTTCAAGCTCTTGGCGTTTTAAACCAAACAATTTTCGTGAATCCTCACATAGTGTAGGTGAGTTGCTAAGGTAAGGTAAGGTAGCGCTTGGAAGGTTGGAAGAAAAGGGTTTGGTGAAAGGTTCATGAGCTTTGAAGCTCCCGGCAAACTGGTGTATTGTGCTGGATTATGAATTAAATTCACCCTCTCTATCTTTCTTTCTCTCTCTCTCTCTCTCTCGTTTTCTTTCTTTCTTCTCTTCTCTTGGTTACTTCATAATACGTTTCATAGCCGCTGGCCAACCCTCTAGGTCACCCTAATTTTCTTTCTTTGATATACCTACTCTCTAACTCTACGAATACACATATCTCCATCGCGATTTTAATTCTTCGAAACTCTCGAAATTTAAGATATTTCATATTTAAACGAAGAATCCATTTAATCGTCTAATATTGTATTTCACATTTTCGAACTTTTAGTTAAATTTTTCGCACCACGAGATCAATTAATTAATTTCTTTTTCATTATTAGTAAATCAATTCTGATACGTAAAACCTTAATTATTTAATAAAACTTTTTTTAGTTTTGCAAGTAATATTATTTCAAAATTACTTTCATCGTGTATTAAAACATAAAAATTACAAACTATTATTCCAAAATGTCAAATTTGCACATCAATTTTAATAGTAAACGTCGAATAATCGCATAATTCACAAGACTTTTTAGTCTCTACTATATATGAGTAAACAGTATATGAGTCAATTGATTAATAAGACAATTTAATAAAAATATAATTTAATGTTTTAATTACTACCAGAATATATCAAACGCTAAAAACTAAAAATTACAATTCCAAAAGATTAACTACTCGCGATTAAACAATCGCATAATTCACAAGATTTGCATCAACGAATATTTTATTCTCCCATGTAATAAAATAGATCTATCAGCTATCAAAAGTCACAAGAGGAAAATCAAAATCTAACAATTCGGTGACAAGAGAATAGTTCGTAAAGACCGACAAAAAAATAAAAAAAAGTTTCCAAAAGATTGGAAAAACCTCAGGAAGAAAAAGAACAAGTTAAACTTCTTCGCGTACGTGCTGATCGAGCGATCGATATAATCGTTCGAGAGGAGAACGAGAGAGACGATTCGTTATCTCGATTGTGATAAAAAAGAAAAAGAAAAAAAGGGAGAAAAAAAATATATGAAAAAAATGAGAATAGAGAGGCTCGACTCGAAAATCTCTCGTGTTTGAAAGTTTGCGAAGCTATTCGACGAGTAGTACTCGACTCAAAGTTAGCTCTCTCTCTCTCTCTCTTTCTCTTTCTCTCTCTTACTCTTTCTTTCTTTCTCATTCTCCCTAGTTTTATCAACGTATGTACGTACGTTATTCGATTTGTTACGAAGAAAAGTTATTCGAATCTTACGAACAAACGTGTCAGACGTTATTAAATTATGAGATATTTGAAGAATTGATTTTTTAAGCAACACGTTCTCGAACGAATAACTTTGCTATAGTTGTTAATTACGAACTAATCGAAACATTGACACGTTTCGTACAAATTTCTTACAATTATTTTCTTTTTTCTTTCTACTTTCACTTTCGCATATCATGTATGAATACACACACATCACACAAATAAATTTACTTACGTTTCTCTTTTTTTCTTTAATGCAAATGTTCATAAACTTTTCTTTCTCTCTCTTCTCTCTCTCTCTCTCTCTCTCTCTTTCTCTCTCGGAAGTTTTTTTATTCCCTGTTGATCCACCACCATCAGCTTTCATTTCGTTTTTCATTTCCGGAGTTTCTTTCTTTTTTTTGTTCTTCCTTTTTTTTACTGTGCGAGAATCTCTTTGTGTAAAAAATGACAGAGAAAAAGGAAGATGCGTTCATGCAAAGGCTATATCTCCGATATTGAAATCTTTTTCTCTTTTAAATGAAGTAAAAAAGATGTTGTCTGTAGCATATATTCGTGGATACATTTGTGAATGTATATGTACATGGTAAGACGAAAGTACCTTCTTGGTAACGAAACTCTACTCCTCTCCCCCCTACCCTCCCCCTCCTCCTCCCTTCCTTCTTCTTCTTCTTCTACTCCACCACCAACTCCACCTTCATCTTTTCCTTCTTCTTCTCACCCCTTGACTCACGAGAAAGTTTTTCGTTCGGGAAAAGGAGAAAGCTTACTCTACGTCTACGACGTTTCAATTTCTTGCTCTTCGTCGGATTTACCACGGATCTGAGAATTCCGACGACGTTTTCTCTCTTTTCTTGACTATTCCGCTATATGCGAGCTTCAATCTCGATCAAAATATAATTCTAACATAACCCGAATTCTTTTTTTTGTATTAATAACTGCTAATAAAAAAAGAGAGAAAGAAAATAATCAACGAGTCTCGATATTTAATATTTTAAGCTGGTGTTAAGAAACATAAAGCTTTTAATATTTGAAATTCAGCCACTAATGTTTTAATGATTTCTTATTTGTAAATTAATCCAAATTAAACAAAAAAAATAAAACAATTAAGAGATCGCAGAACTTACATTTTTATACTACAAACAAACAAACATAAAGAATTATTATTTCATATTGGAAGTATATTCAATTACCAAGGTAATTATAATTTTTATTGCTCGTAATTGAGGGCCTCGATTTTTTTTAATTATTTTCACTTTTTTATTTGATCCAAATAAAAACAAAACACATATAACTTACAATTAAACGTCAACGACAAGAACAACAAAATAAATATTTTCATTGATAATTTTCTAATCTTTTTTTTTAATATTAATTACAAATACTTTGTAAGTAAAACAGACATGTAATTAACGAACAAATCGATAAAATGATGAGTACATAATACAAACTACACGTGTAATCTTCGAAATGATAAAACGTCGTTCGTCCTTGATAATACGCAGTCAGGTAGTTGGCAACGAGTGAATACGTGCGTTTAAACAATGATATGAAGTGCGAATAGACCGAGTAGAGATTTCATTAATTGTAATTTAATCTGATAATTTAATATTGCGCTCGCGCCCAAGCCAGACGAAAACTCGCGGGTTCTCTGATTTATTCTCCCATTAACGCATTCAACGAGCTTCTCGCCCCTCGTTAATCATTATTTCGCGTTGAAAAATAGAAGCCGATTTAAACCGATGAGAAACGTCTCGTTAGCGACGTGATGACCATCGAAACAAAAAACAAAAATCAAAAAACAAAACAAAACTAAACAAAAAAGAACCACCAAAAATATTAATAATAAAAATGATAATGATAACAAAAATACCATACAACCAATAAAACAAATTTGTTGATCTTTAATTTTTTTAATTTCGCTTAATTTATTTATTTATATTTTTATATATTTTATTATTATATTTTTAATATAATGATATTTTATATATATATTATTTATATTATTTTTATTTTTATAATTTAATAATAAAAATCCTTTTTGCAATTAAATTCGTCGATTTTTTCGTGTCGTTAAAATACCTACAAATATTATACTTAAGAGGAACTAACTAAATTCCCCAATATAACTCGTAACTCGAATAGTATAAATATCTCTCACTAATATCGAATCAATCTCATATCGAGATATCATCGAGTTCTCTCGCTCGACCTCGACTAGAATGCTTCGAATATCTTCGACAAGAGAGAGAGAGAGAGAGAAAGAAAGAGAGATAGAGAGAGTATCGAGGAAAGGAATATCGTATACCTGTAGAACGTAAACCGCATTCATTTATCGGTGCGAATCTAACGAAGAAAATCAGATGCAATCAAGTAACCTTAGAAACGTTCTTGCAGTTTGCCAACAAGAATCCACAATCCGTTTATAAACTTTGGAGAGAGACTGGTTGGCTAGCTAGTTGTTCGATAGCAGATAAAAAATTCGTTTGTTTCGAATTAAATCTATTATCGACGATTATTAATCATAATGTTTAATTTAAAATATTTATTATTTCTTTTTTAATAGGCGAATAATTGTTTTTTTATAAAATTTTGTAATAGCCCTTCATGATAGACAACACCTTCATACAAACGTGTCAAAGAAAATAAAATGTCTAGAGCAACTTGAACAAATTTTTATAACGGTAAGTAGAACTCGTAGTTATCGACAGGTTGCCTCTCTTCAGGCGTAATAATCTCTAGATTTGTAATTTATTGTAAATACATAACGCAAAGATTCTTAATCTTCGTTCTTCTTCTTATTATTATTCGTCCTGTTATATTTTAGCTGTATAGTTCTTCTCAGGGCGTTTGTTTGTCTTGCAACGACGATATCCAGCTTTCATGCCACCGTTTTAAAGGTCTTCCAGGTGGTCTCGTGTTCCTCTTTTCCTTGCCGTGTCGTCATCAGTATTTTCCGTCCTTTCCGAGGCTATATTACTAATTCTAGAAGCGCTTTATTGTTTTTTACCGAGGGTAGGTTGCCTCACCCTCGAACCTTCCTCCTTTGTCTGGGTTTGGGACAAGCTTGGTATTAACTAAGCAGAGTTGCAAAGGTTCTTCATGATTTTATTAACTAAATTTATAAGTAATCCAATCATCACATTTATGACCTTAAAATACGTATGATAATAATTAAATTAAATTATAATAAATTTTGAAAAAGTGGTAAATAGAATTAAACATAATTAATTTAATATCTCAATATTAAAATAATAAAAAAAATATTACTTCCAAGTACGAGCAATTAGGCGATCAGTTAATAACATGTTAAGAGATCTCATAATAAATTTTATAGAAAAAATTGTAAGTAATGCGATTTTAAGCGTATTAAAAATGGCGAGAGGTAAGTATCACGAGAAATTCATCGAATAGCGATATGCATCTTTACCGGAAGTCGGAGAATCCGCAATACGTTTACGAATTTGAAACGGCGAGCTAATGGCCCGTACGGACTCGTAATCGCGATACCTTCGACGTACGGGGGTGAAACTGAACGTGCTGAGGCTTGACTCGCTCGGTATTCTGGAATTGTAATCGCGTTTCCACCCTCTACAAGCCCCATCCTCACCCAATACCCCTCTCATCCACGCACGTTCGATCCTCTTCGTGATCAGATTCCAGCTCTAATTAATTCCATTCGAATCTACGATTTTTCTTCTTTTTACCTTTTTCATTATTTTATTTCCTTTTTTCTTCTTCTTATTCTTCTTCTTCTTCCTCCTTTATTTTTTCGTTGTGACTTTTTATCGTATATTTAACCCGCAATAAAATTGTTTAAAAGTTATATTAAATTTGTATATTATATAAATAAGGAATGACATCTCGTAGAAAAAAAATGGTATCATTAATTATACGAATTAAAGTTACATTTAATGCCACGCGTGTATGTTTTAAAGTCTGAAATTTGATTCATTCTATTTCGTTTCCTATCTTCGTGCCAAATAAATTTACTTCGTATCCGTATTTATATTATAGTATATTTTTTTTAATATAAATTATAATTAATGGAATATATATACACGATTATACTCGAGGAGAACAAAAAGTAAATAAATGAATAAATACTTTCTATATAAAATCTACGTAATTAATTGTATAATAAATCTTGATTTAATTTAAATATTATTATCACGAGGTTAGTACTTTAAATTAAACTATCGCTCAACTTTTTATCCCGATTCGATATAATAGGAGGAAGTAAAAAGGGAAAAAGAAAGAGAGGGAGAATATGCACGCACCGTCGAGTGTCTCCTTTCATCCTCAAAAGAGGAAATTGAAGGAAACGTAATCCTGTCGTTGTACCTTTTCTCCGTGCTTTCAAACGTGGTCTCGACGGATGTCTAGCGTAAAGAACCGACCACGTCCTTTTATCTTCCGAACCAAATTTCGTTTCTGCTTTGCCTTTCGAAAGGATCCATCCGACCTTTCGAGATTTGCCTATTCGAAAATGAGTTCTTTCCTATTATATAATATATTTTGTTCGCTTCTTTTTTTTTATTTTCTCTCCTCATAAAATCCTAAGATTATAAGAACTTCATATATAAAATCAGAAATGAATTTTACGACGATAATAAATCATAGGATAGCAAAAAAAAGAAAAAGAAAAATGTTTTTCTAATTATCTGATCTAAAAACAAATTAAAATCGCGAGTTCTATTTCTCTTATCTTTTTCTCTCTTATTTTTCTCTTTCTCTCTCTTTCTCTCATTTTCTCATCTCAACCACAGTAACGCAAGCTGCCGTTGGAAAGTTTAAGACCACCCGTCGGAATTACAGAACGTTATGAAAATCTACAATGTAATTTTGAGATGTTGAGACGAGAAAACCTAGCCCAGCTGTGTTTAATCTATATATACCTAGATCCGCGTTACATAATCGTTTGCAAATTCATATAATCGAATAAGAAACGCGAAATACAAAAATATATTTTTTTTATCTAAAACCATATAAGAATATTTTCTATCATCAGAAAGGTCCCTTTTTTGATATGACAATAATCTAACAAACAAAACATAACAAATAATTTTATATGACAATAATTAATGATCGATAGATCCTATACTATAATTTGTTTTTCCTAAATAAATTTATTTCAACAAACGAAAACGATACAAAAGTTTCCATCTGCAAAAGTGAACGAAAAAAATTATTAAACAAAATTTGATCAATTAGAAATACTTTTTTTTTTACATTATTACAAAATACTTTTAGCTTAAAAATGTATAGCCTACTTTTAATAAAAGATTAAAAAAAAAAATCTTGAAAATTGTCGAACACGATCGTGAGAAAATTTGTGATCTTGAACTTGACTTTAAAGATAAATATTTGAAAAGAAATAAAAAAGTAAAGAAGCGTTTGACGGAATATGATAATTATGCAGTTAAAAATTTGTATTAGGAAGATCGTGAAAATGTTTGAATAAAGAAGATCTGAAATCGATCAAGGAAAGATCGGTTGATGGGGTAGACGTCCAAGCAAGCGGTCACAAAAGTGTAAGTTCGTTAAGTATGGCCAGGGTCGTGTCTTATCGAGAACGTCGTATTCTGATCCTCTGCCTACCGTGCTTTGGCATAACAATTGCCCTATTATTTCGGTCGCTCACACCAACCATGCTCCTGGGCATATACGTCCTCTTCCATTACCGCTAAATCGTTTATAGGCTTTTCCTAAAGACATTACAACCGACATCGCCTATTTTCTCACTTAAGAAACTTTCCTATCTTCGCACACCATCGCAAAATAATAAAATAAAAAAAGAAAAAGAAAGAAAAAAATATAATATTTTAATATTTATTAAAATAAATAATCTAGAAATGAAAGAAAGAGAGAGAGAAAATTTTCAAACACCAAACAATTCCTAAAACGCTTGAATTATTTTACTACTGCAAATACATTTTTGTTATCTGTAAATGTTAAATAATAATTTAAACGTAAATTATATATAATTGTGAAAGGAAAAAGAAATTATTTATACGCAAGATTAAAACGTGTTTCTCGATTCGATTTGATTTATCGTAAATGTTTTGCGAATTAATATGACTCGACTTTATTTATTTTTTAAATCGAAAAATTTTATTAATTTAATCAATAAAGGAATAATATGTGAAAATACTATGTTTATATATTATTCAAAATTCTTTGAACTATTCCTTTTCACGAAAGATTGTTCTAATTAATTAACACGATTATTATTAATATTCACTTTTTGCAATCTCAAATCTACTCGTCCTTCTCGTCCCTTTTTGAAACATATTCGATGCTAAGTATGTTTTTTGTTTAACGTGCATTTTGAATTATAACAGTTAAACTCTCACATTAGTTAATTTGTAAATGTATAACGTATATCTAAGGATACATTTGTTTAATGATTTTATTAAAAACACGATCATATTCAAACGAAAAGATCTTACTTTAAAGCTAATAATAAATCAAAATGAGAACGTAATACGTTCATTTTCATCAAAAATATATACGAAAAATGAAAACCAATAACATGAACTGATTCAAGCCTTTCACTTGTTACGAATTTTTTTACTCGCCCTTTAAGAAATTCTACGACAGCTGCAAAATAGTCCTACACGTTGTAACTCAAAATTAAGGGATGATAATTTTCAGTAAGAAGATCCAAAATGATGTAGATTGACATAAACGTAGGGTTGAGATGTTCGTTGATTAAAATCGCAATCAAAATAAACTGGACGATCTGAAACAAGAATTGAAAAACAAATTTTTATTTACATTTATATGGCAATATAAATAAGATGAATTAAATATAAAAATTAAATGTACAAAATTTACTTAACAATTTTAAACATAAATATTATTAAATGAATTATCTTATTTAGTGCATTGACCATTATTACACGAAATTTTCACTTATTTTAATTTAAATTTTAATTTAAAAATTTCTAATAACTAAACTTTGGAACAATGAAACTCTAGAATAACTAAACTTACTACGAACAAACAGTGATTTAAATAATAATATGCACTTAAAACTTTATTTCATTTAATCGATTAACAAGAAACTCGATATACTCATCGACTCGCGTACTATTGCGATTATAATTTAAAAAGAATAAAAATATATACACTTATTATATATATATCATAATATATAAATATAGTATATAATAATTAAATATTATTACTGTAATAAAATAATTGTTAAAATTATTTCTAAAAATATTGAATTAAAAAGTTAATTTATTCACTTTATTTCCATCAATGCACGATGAGCATCCTAACCAGGAAGAAAACACCAATTGACTACATCAAAAAATCATCTAAAAAAATATAATATGTAATTAATTTTAATATTATTATAGAATAATTAATAAAGATTGAATTTTTTGAATATACTTAAATGAAAGTGTGCATTAATATATATTACCGGAAAAGTGAGAAATGCAGGCATTGTTAGCAATTCCTAGGCATTGCTCACAATGCATGGCATTGTTAGGCACGAAGGAAACAGAAGAATTGTTATCTTATCTGGCAACAGACTTATCGGGCAACAGACACACATGCACAACATAGTATAGCGGCACGCACAGTTTCAAAAACCTGCGCCAAAAACCCGCCCCATGCTTGCTTTTATATGTGTGTTGTATGTGTTGCCCGATAAGTCCGTAACAATTCTTCTGTTTCCTACGTTGTCTAAAAACGCTATGTATTGTGGGCAATACCTAAAAATTGCTAACAATACCGAATTTCCTACTTTTCTGGTAACGTATATAATATATAAGCATCTGAGTGAATGAGAGAGAGGGGCGGGGAAGAGAAAATGAGAAAGAGAAAGAGAGAAAGAAAATTAGCTGACGTCCTGGTACATCTGCACGTGCAAATACTAAATACAACTGACATGATCTCTTTTCTATTCTTGATTTTAATAAGAACGCTTTGTTGTTTATATCAACTAATGTAACGTTTTTAATTTTTTATTTTGTTGTTTACATATTCTCTCTCTTCCTTTCTCTCTCTCCCTTTCTCGAGTAAAAGTTCTCTTCGTGTTTTTAAATAAAGAAACAAACTTACTTTCATAATATTCAAAAGCTACAAATAAATTCCATCGTTTTCTCAGCTATGCGTTTTTTTAATCCTTGATATTCTTGTCAATCATAAATGATGCATTTAAAATCTTTTGATAATCTGAAACATTCAACATCGGATTAGTAAAAAATAGAATGAATATTATATGCGAGTATATATAAAAATCAAATATTATAATTACGGAAGATATAAGATCGATAACAACTATTATTTAATAAAAGATCATTAATAGAAATTATAATAAAATATATTTTATCAATTAAAATTGTAAAAACTAAGTAAGAGAATTATCACGAAATCGTTTTTTCCAACTTCATTATATAAAAATTTAAAACCTTCCGATCACGATTGAAAATTATTGTAAATAAATGAGAGAAAAATATTTCACAATTCCCGTGTAAAAATGTAATGTGAATTAAACAAATGCAATTACTATCGAGAGAGAAAATCCTAAAGCAAAGAGAAATTACATGGAAGTGATAGTGTGATTTATCTTAAAAAAAAGAAAGAAAAATAAATAAAAAAATAAAATAGAGGTAGAGAGAAAGAGAGAGAGAGAGAGAGAGAGAAACAGAAAATTATGTGATTACCATCGACTGTGGTTATATATATATATACATATACAGAAGAAATAAATTCATCTAATGTTGAAAAATTCATCGACGAGTTTATCGATCTAACTGAGATTTTGTAATTTCGCGTAGCTGCTTTCGAAAGTTCACGCCGGCAGCAGGTAAAATGGAAGAACTCGAGACAGAAAGAAAGAGGAGATAAACGAGAAAATCATGCCCTACGGTAAGAGTAACAAAGACAGAAAGAGAGAAAGAGAGAGAGAAAATGAAAAGAGAAATAAAGATAGAAAAATAGTAAGAAAAAGATAGAAAGAGAAAGAGAAAACGCGAAATGCTGGCTGGCACGTATTACGTAAGATACAAATTGACTTACGCCCTGTTTCGTATTAAACGCGAAAAGCAATCACCGAGAGGAGGTGGACTTCCTCGGGTGCAGTTTAAAACTAGCGATTCGATTCGATCGTTGAAGTTACTTTTTCCGTTTCTACCCTTCAACCCGCACACCCCTCTCCACCTCCTCCACCCCCAATCTCTCCCCCACTATACTTATTTCTCTTTCTCTTTAACGAAAAAGAAGTCTCTACAAGTTTCTACCAATTTTTTTTGTACTTCTTTTTATTTTTCTTCTTCTTTTTTTTCTTTTTGATTTCTTTTTTCCTCTCCAAGAACTATCTCTCTTTCTCTCTCTCTCTCTTACTTGGTTTTTCTTTCTGTTTCTCTATCCTGTCTAGGTGGAGGTCACAAGAGAAGTTAGAATCGACGTTACAATTCGATATATACGATTCAATAGAATTTTCTGTAAAAAGTGTGAGAGAAGGACTTGTATAACTGCAATTAAACAGACGTTTTTCACCGGTAAAACACCGGATTTAATTCAACGGCTTTCGCAAAGGCATGGAATTCAAAGATATATATATATATATATATACATATTTTTTTTTGTTCCTCCTATTTCTTTTTCCTAAGGATAAAGAAAGAAAGTAAGTGAAAGTTCTCGCGGTGAAAACGGAAAAAAATGATACGAAAGAGACGAATTCTAAAGAATCTTCACATTTTTCTAGAATATTTCAATAATTAGATATTATAAATTTGTATATTTTACTTTGCAACTTATAAATTCTTAAAAAATTTCATGAAAGGAATCATTTGAAACATCTATATAAGAGTTAGTTTAAGTTTATAAAATGTTTTATCTTTTTTAACAATACATACGTACATTTATAATATAACAAAAATAGAATCATTAATATTATGTACTATTTAGATTTAATAGTACATAATTCCTACATTTATTGCCTCATCTATTGCTATAATTTTATATTATATATGTTAAATAATTCACTTTGTGTGCAATACAATGTACAATGTTTCTATTCGTATCTGGTTTTAATACTAATTAATAATTATTAAATATAAGAAAAATAGCTTGTTTTTCTAAAATAAAAATCCTCTATTTATTGTTTATACGTATAGAAAGAAAATATATCCTTAAAACGACGAAATCATCGTTGCTTAATGGAAAAAGGAAGCTCCCCTTCCGTTAGATCGAAAACAATCGAGCACTTGGTAACTCGAAGTAATTTTACATGGGCTGCCACGCAAGGAAGCGTTTTCTCCTCTTGAAGAAAAAGAAGTAGAAGTAGAAGAAGAAGAAGAAGAAGTAGAAGAAGAAGTAAAGGAAACTTCAGTAGCAGCCCGTTTTCGGCGATTCTTGAAAGTAGGGACGTGTACGGAGTACTTTCTCTCTCTTTCCCCACTCTCTTTCTTTCTCTCTCTCTCTCTCTTTCTCTCTTTCTCTACTTAGACAATGTGATATTAATTATAATTAACTGCCATTCAGGAAAGTTTCGCGAACAATTCTGCGGTATTACGTCCGCCGGTAATAATGAACTTGCAGCTTTCCTATCATTTACATTCTCCCTAATTCAACCTGAGCTTCCTGTACAACGCAATGCTAACTTTCTCTCTATGTGCGTTTCTCCTTGTCTATGTGTGTACAAGAAAGAAAGAGAAAGAGAGAGAAAATCGAATAACTTTTTGTAACTATCCAATGTCTTTCAGAGCATGCAAATCTTATTGCTCGAAGAAAGATTTCTACGAACAGAGAACATCCCAATTAAATTTTCACGATCTTTTACGTACATTTTAATTACATATCCCCACCCCCACTTTCTCTCTCTCTCCCTTTTTTTCTTTTTCTTCTCATTTCAATCTAAACACTGTCGATGTCTCATTAAATGACGTTTAAATGATCAAACGAATGGAAACGTGTGTTTTCGTAAAATAATTTTATAAATTCGTATTTTTTCTTTATTTGTTATGCTGATATTTTTTACAAATTGTCTTCTAATTTCACTTTTGTTAGAATTTTTTATATGATTTGAATCGTTCGAACTATAGATTCCAATTAAACGTAAAGATATTGAAATAGGATTCGAGAATCGATAAGAATCTTTAAATATCTCTAGGAATAATCTGAAATTATAAGAAAATAAATCGTTAATGATAAGAGAGATTCAATGTCGAGTTTCTTGCCAACAATAATTACTACAATGCAATACCACAGACATTGTTAGAACTGGGTGGTATGGTTTTGATATCCCAAGACTTCCTCGTTGTTCTTCATTTCGAAAATTGCAGTTAGCCATGTGGTCGACGTATTTAATGATTTTCCTGTTCAAATTTGTCATAAGCTTTCTCGTTAATCGATTTTAACCATTACTAACAAAAAAAGCCGAAAAGAAATAACATTATGAAGTAAAAAAGAAAGTTGCTTCGTTGAAATTTCACAACAACCTTTTTTATTTATTAATTTCAATATATTTTAAAAATGATCTGCGCAAACAATATAAATAAAAATAAAAAAGAAAAAAGAAAATAACAAAAACTCTGTTTTTGAGAAAAAGAAGACGAATAGTTTTAGTAAAGTAAAAGAAATAATTTCATATGTATACGAACCTTGACGAGAGTATAAACTATTGTAATACTATTTTATACGCTTAAAAAAAAAAAGTTACGAATTAAAGATAGAATATCTGTATTCAAATTTTATAACATCTTCGTGCATTAATTAATTTATACTTTAAAAATGATCTAACGATCTAACTAAAAAAAAAGATAAAAAATAAAAGAAAAAATAATAAAAATCCTACTTTTGACGTTCGAGCAAAATAAAACACACACATAGAAAAAAAGAAGAAGAATAATGGTTTCGTTAAAGTAAATAAAAAAAATTTCATACATAAGTGAATCTTCATGGAAGGAAGGGTAGACGGTGTGGTGTAGTGGTTGCGTTGTTTTCAAGGGAGTGTAGTTCTTGGAGCGAATAAAAGAAGGTAAAATTTGATAGGGGATGATCGTAAAGCATAAAGTGAGATAGATAGATGGAAGTAGAGATAGAGATAGAGATAGAGATAAAGATAGAGATAGAGATAGAGATAGAGATAGAGATAGAGATAGAGATAGAAATAGAGATAGAGATAGAGATAGTGAGAGATGGAAGACAAATCCAGTTTGGAGCTTGCACACGCTTGGCCATATTGTTGGAATTCATGGGTCGCGGGTTATGCCGCATTCGGTGGTATGTAGTAATTAGCAACATTGCTCCGAGATATCCCAAAGGTGGTAGCTCGAGAGAGTGGGAAGGCTCGAGCATCGCCAGTTTCCGCAGATTTCATTCTCTACCGAAGATATGACCTAACTTTCCCCCTTCATTTTCTCGATTATTATTAACGAAACGGGGAAACACGGTAGTAGACATTTTCATTATCAATTTTCCTAAACACGCATAATCTATCGATCAGACCTATTAAAAGAACTTCTACCTCGCCTTATTTATCGAGTAATTTTTTATTCGCTTCTATTTATTATTGGGTCAGTGACTTTTATGCGAACACTTTTTATCAAGAATGTGAATAAAAGTTTCTATAATAAAATATTAATAGAACAACCCTGACTCAAATCTTCGTTTTATATTAGAAATATTATTAAAACAGAGTAGCTAATAATTTATTTATATTTAACAAGATAATTATACGCGTTGACCATATATTTTTCTTTTTTTTTTTCAAATACTGAGCAAATAAGTAAAAAGTATTTTCTATCTTGGTAATTTTTTTTTCTTCTTCTTTCTTTTTCTTTTTTATTTTTTTATTTTTTTGTTTTTTTTTTTCTTTAATGAGAAGACGGGAGAAGAAACAAACAACACTATAGTGACAAAAGTCATTTAATAATTTGCATTCCTAAACTCGAAAAAAAACTAACGAAGGAAAGTTCGAGAGAAATAACGAGTAGAAGAAGAGTGGTTTTGCCGTTTGCAATCTTCCGACTAAAGTTTATCAACCTCGTAAGGTTATCTGTAATTGAATTATCGTTTTAGTTTAGAGTTTTAGATACTGACAAAAAGCAAGTGAAGGAGAGAGAGAGAGAGAGAGAGAGAGAGAGAAGAGAAAATATCTCTACGAAATAGGATCCTCCTTTTCTCTCTCTCTCTCTCTCTCTCTCTTTCTCTCTCTCTTTTTTCTTAATTTTTTCTAACATGCGCTTAAAACACCATCTTATAAAATAATTAATGACTTAAAAACATCATTGTACAATGATTTATAAATAATTTCTTTTATAAATCATTGTGATATTGGAATTTAGAAAATCACCCATAATTCATACTTTCTACTAATCGATTGATCGAAGCGTCGACGCGGGAAAATTTCAAACGGCCTCGCTATTGCGCATGCACGAAGTAAATGATTTCCATGTATAAGCTAACAACCAAACGTGAATGACATTGAGAAAAAGTAAGTATACCCTACAAACAAACATGGGGTTATGTAATATTAATTTAATGTGATCGTAGATATGAAAGAGAATCTTCCTACATGTCTTTTAGGCACAAACATTAATCATTTGTTATTTGAGTGTCTCCTGTTAATGACAATGGCTACAAATGGAAAAAAAATCATGTCGATTAGATCTACTTCATTAGAGATTGCTAATCTACAGGATACCCTAACACCTATTGGTGTACGTCTTTCTGGAACTTATATGCGGTAAGTATAATCTACTGAATTTAATTATTCAATCTTTTTCTTTTTTATTCAAAAATTCAATCAAAAAGTTTTGGATTTTGTTTCTACTATGTGTTGCAGGAGTTTTGCTTATGTTACGCTTAAGGATAGATTACCTATAATATTAACAAAAATAATAGACAACTTTAGTCGTAATAAAGAACAAATCGAACTAAAATATGGACAGGTGAATGTTACTTTAATTGTGATTTATAATATGTATTCCAATGTCATGGATTTTATTAATACTATTTCTATGTGTCGCAGGAAGCTATTCAAGAGGTTAAACAAATAGTTGGATTTATAAGTCAATTGAAGAATGAGATCGTTACTAATAAACCTTTGAAAATATTACCAATGACAGAGAACGATAATGACAATGATGCGCATCTCTGGAACAAGTACCTGGAAGATAAAACTGAAAAAGAAGGAACCACACCGACTTGGTTTAATACAGAGTGGTTGTACTGCGAATGCTACATGTATCGTACTCTCATGCAAAAATTTCTTCTCATGTATGTTTAAAAAATACAACAAAGCAACATATGACATTTTTTTAAATCATAGAGATTTGCGTGATATGATTTATAATTTTACAGGAATGCTTTGCGTATGTATGATCCGTTTCAAGAACAGAAAAGAAACGCTTTTATTAATTCCTTGATTACTATAAAACTTTTAAGCAAGTACTTGTTAAATATCGTGGATAAATCTAAATTAATAGAAGGAGCAGAAAAGAAAGAAGGATTCATTAAATTCGTTCAATTAAATCTATGGGGGAACAGGTAAGACCTATATTCCTATGAATATTTTATATACATATACATAAAAGATTATTTATTTTATTATTTCTTCAGATGCGATTTATCTCTAAGCGCAGGATCTGATATTAGTCAAACTAGTAATCCTGTAGACCAATTACCAGCTCTTTACAATGATGTACTCGTTGATGCAACTGATTTTGCTTGGCAAATTCTTAATAAACAAAAAGCGAACGATTCTAATATCGTGGACATGGTATTAGACAACGCAGGATATGAACTTTTCACAGATATATGTTTAGCGATCTTCCTAGTTCAATTTGGATTAGCTGGAAAAATTCGATTTTATGTCAAACGTTATCCTTGGTACGTAAGCGATACCACTACCTCTGATTTTCATTGGACATTGGATTATATGAGAAATTCTTCTAATCTGGACTTAGAAAGAATAGCGAATCTATCTTACAATTACTTAAAAAGCAATACCTGGACCATCGAGGTAATAATATGCGTACAATTAAATTATTTCATATACACACAATACGTAAAGTATTTAATATTTATTATATCTATACAGGAAGAATCTTATTGGACAGGTCCTTATGATTTTGCAGAAATGAAAGAAAAGGATAAAGTATTATATGCCAAATTATCAGATGCTAAATTAGTTATATTTAAAGGAGATTTAAATTATAGAAAATTATTAGGTGATATCAATTGGGAATATTCAACATCGTTTATAGAAGCATTGAGAGGTTTCCGTCCAACTAATATTTTAAGTTTGAGAACAATAAAGTCTGACGTTTGTGTTGGATTACCACCTGGAAAAGGTAAATTGTTATACAATAAAGATGTAAATTGGATGATTACTGGTCAATATGGTCTCATTCAGGCAACTATCGAAAGCAGTTGTAATTGTTCTACCGTATGTTAATAAACAAAATATACATCTCGGAAATAATATTATTATTATTAAAATCTACGAAAATCAAAAGAGAAAATTTTTCAGATTCTATATACATATATATTATTCTATATATATATGTACGCATAAGAATTTGTAATTTATCTTGATTCATGTAAATATTTTAAAAGTAAAGTATCGATGTCGATGTACGTGTAGATTTACTGAATCTTATAAACTTTTTCTATTGTACATTTCTTTTTTTATTACTCTATTTTATTTAAAACAAACGTTATTGTATAAATTTTCATTTTAAATATAGTACAAATCGAAACAAAGTAAATAATGTATAGACTGATAAAATGGAAATTATATAATTGTGATAATATCAAATTTTTAAACTTATTTTTCTCGAAAAATAAGCCTTATACGAATAAATTTTATTCCACATTTTCGATTTAGTTTTTTGTGTAAAATCACTTTCTGCTCGCTTGTCATCAATTACAGTACACTCTATATATATACAAGAAAACAATCAATACTTTTTACAATTACATTTTTCATAATTGGATTAATCGGTCTAACGAAAGTGATTATTTGTATGGATCAAATTTTCTAAGAAAAAAAAAGAAAAAATAGTCTTCTTTTTTTAAAAAACTAATATTAAAATGATTTTGAGATATATTATCAGCAATATTTAATTTATTACATTCAATACATGTTTATAATGGTAATGATAATAATAATATAATAATAATAATAATAATAATAATAATAATAATAATTTTAATAATAATAATAATCTATTTTCCTGTGAATAGATAATATTCTTCTAATCTATAAACGTTCGTTTGTACACGGCGATGTATGATAATATGTATCTCAAATGAGAAGAAATAAAAAATATCTTTTTAAATGAAAAATATTGTCGCTATAATTTTTTTTAACCGGTCCTGAAAAAAACGCAGGATAGATCGCAACCATATAAATTTTCGATTCAAATATATAAACGCATATATATAAATTCTACAAATTGCAATTGGAATGAATTTATAATTGATCGGAAGATGATTTATTTAAAATTTTTTTTTTAAATACAAATGGCGCGATCGTATCAATGCGATTATGTCTCTTCAATATATATTTATATTTATATATATGCGTACATATATAATATATCCCTAGTACTTACAGTTCGTTCTTTTTGCTTTAATCATACTTTTCTTTCTCTTTTTTTTTCTTTATTATTCACATGCCTTTATACAATATTTATTTTAATTATTGTGTATTTATTCCAAGCATCATACAATTATTTCCTTAGAATCAATGTGTTAAGACTGTTAAATATACACACATCTCTTTTTTAATAACCACAGTACCGATAGTTTAATCTTGTAAAAGCAAAAGAAAAAAAATATATAATATTTATAAGACTTAAGTATACGTACATGTATATGCGTGATTTTTCTTTTTTTTTTTTACTGATAATATATAAAAAACGTTTTACCAGCGCAACACATGTTTCAATGGTACGGTATGTACTATTCTACAAAGATTTCTCATTTAGTTATTTTCTCATTTATACAGTAATACACTTATATCGTACACAAAAAAAAACAAAATAAAAAAAATAGTTTCATTTCTTTTAATATATGTTATATTTCTTGTAATCTCTATTATAATAATAAAGATATATTACATATAGAAGTGCAACTGAAATAATAAATCTCGATTAACAGTAATTTGTATATAATGCATTATTTACAAGTGATTTACAGTGATCAAACAAATGGGATAGAATTTTAGAAAATATATTTGATTTTTATTTCACCTAGATTTTGATCATATTTTCTTGCTTTAATATTCTATTATTATTGTTGCTGTTGTTGTTATTGTTGCTGTTGTGTTATATGATTTATACTCGTAATGAAATTACCCCTGCTTTTTTTGTTTTTTATTTTTTAAAAAAAGAACAGAGTTTATTCTACAGATCTTAAAATAAATAATTAAATCTCTCTTTTTCTCCTTTGACAATTATACTTTCATATAATCAGACTATTATCCAAAATGGCGATGCATAGAAAATTTTATTTGTTTGTTATGTTAAATTTTTCTCCAACGGAGTAATAATAATTTAAAAAAAAGACCTTTACTTATTTCTTAGATAAGGTCTCTAGATTAAAAATCTAAGACCTTAGATTTTTTCTAGTTTTAATTTAATTGAAGATATCAACGAAATTTTGCCATTGTAACGAATTCTTTGTTGTATTCCATGTAGCAATAGCAAAATTATAATCATTTTTGTAAATACACAAATATTATTAACAATAAAAAATTAATGAAAATTTTTACGTTCAGTACGATCAAATATTTCAATAAAAAACGAAATAAATCTTTTTTTTATTAATTAGAAGTTTCCTAAATATATAAATGGCATTATTACAAATTTATTGAAAATACATGTACGTCATAGTTTAAGATGCTATTGTATGGAAACATGTATTGTAATATTGTGTATTTTTTTTATCATTGGAGAAACAAAAATTCAAAATCTTCAACCAAGTGGCAGTAGAGCGTCCTTTTTAAATATATAAATCTATATTATCTATAACAAATTTGCTTAATCAATCCTAAATCATTTTACATTTAATTTGAAAATTAACAAAAAATAAAAAGAAAAAGAAAATTTTTGTAAAAATAAATTATAAAATGTTTATAATTTATAAAATTTTCACACGCAATTTAAACAACTAATAACAAAGTAAAAAATAATAAATGCCCAACGAACTAATAGCAGCTACATTTGCTTGTTCAGTAAGCTACTATAGCAAGATAAAATATATCGATAAGTATACTATAATTGAACTATTATAGATATTTGTATCCCCTTTGAATGGACAGTTAATAAAATATTACAAACTAGTAAAGACAAAAAGAACTTAATTACATTTAAAAATACATTAATATTATTACGATTATTAAAATACTCGAATAATTGTTTTGCAGCCTGTGTTTAAAAAAAAAAAAAAAAAAAAGCAAAATACTAAATAATAATATAATTCACCGAATACTTTGTTTAAATTAATACTTTTACAACGACGACTAACTTACTAGTAATAATTTAAAATCTACAAAATGTAAATTGAATTCACCGTATTTCCCTCGATATTTCATTTATATAAATAAACCTCTTTTTTTAAAATAACTACTTTTAATAAACAAACGATATTTAATAATTTTCTACAATGTTATTTTTATACAAGCATCCGAATAAAAATCTACATCTAAAAAGAGTAATGCATACGTGTTAATAGTTATTAATATTATTATGTCTATTTAGGTATGATAGTACGGCACTGACATTTTTATCATTAACATTTGCATTGCATGATTTCTATAAAACCAAAATACAAAATATAATTTATGCAAAGTTATTTGAAACGTTGAAAAAAATATTTTCTTATATAAAATAGCATAATACGAATGATATGTGTCAAAAAAAATAATTGCTATACTGCCACCCAGCGATCTTATAAATCTGTGCTTCGATTTGAAAGGAACTTCACTAGGAGAGATATACCCAAATGCAATATGGATGCCCGTAGGGAGGGACATTATTGAATTATAACTTAGTATAATATTTCCAATTTACTATACCGCCTTTTATATTATCTTTTATTCTTAAGTGACAATCAATGATGGTAGCAAATAACATAATAGATAGAATTCGCCGTATATAAAAGGCCATATCTACAAATATTATATATGTGAAAATTCTATACAAAATGGTAGATACTAAATATTTAATAAGAAAATTCTTTATGATGGAGAATGTTTTCTTTTATTTCTTTTTTTTTTTATCAAACCCTACATGGCACTAAATCACACTCCAAGTGCACATTCACACATGGAATTTCGTTACTTTGTGATATTTCAAATCTGAACCTAATACACAGGGTTCAGTTATCAAAGTTATTAAATAATAATGAAAATGACTAATATATATGTCCTAACACTGCATTTGGGCGCAGTCAAGTTATGTTATTTGGTCTGAATCATATGATTGTAAGAATGATTTCTCATTAACTATTTCTTTTGAAGTATTACAACTAAAAGGACATGCAAAATTGGTAATCCCACTGTTCGCACTATTATCCAATGTTTATAAGTTACATTTTAAATTAATGAAAACTGTGTTACTTAGTGAATGCGGCGAACACAGCCCATAATACAGGATTGGCATTAGGCTTAGCAGCTTCAGCTTCAAAATCTAGATCCAACAACGTTCGAACTCGGCGCATTGCTACTTCATAATCGTCATCGCAGAGAGGTGCAAATGCATTCTCTAATACGTCAGCCGCATGGGCTAAAATCACTAATGCTAACGTCCGCCTATCCATACGACCAGCATCGTTTACCCAACGACCTAACACAGCTTCCTGAATCTGTAAATAAAATATTACTGCTCCATAAACATAACAATTTTATAATCTAAACTATGCCACTTATACATTAAAAGCTAATATACGATAATTGTATGATTTCTGCGACAATAATATTAGAAGAGGAACAAAAAGAAGAAAATAGATAATGCATTCCAAATCGTATACTGAAAATACCAAAAAAGAAATAATTTTTCTAAAAAAAGATGCATAAATAGAAGATACACGTTAACTTTTGTAACAGAAGTAAGGAAACTGCTACGAATGATATTTCTTTATCATTTTAGAGACTATTATGAACATCCAATTTAGACAATGGAATACAACCAAAGAGATAAGATATTAGTTCCGTTACAATAAAGTATATGCATGTATTAGGTCTAATATCAAAAGCATAAAAAGATAGCTGTAAATAAATATTATAAATACATATATAATAAAAAATATGAATTACCTTTTTAACAAGACGACTTTTGGCGAGGTTATCGGTAAGAGGATGAGTTGTCATATCGAAGAGTAAGAAGTTCTGTTTTTCTGTGGTTAATACGCTTTTTTCAACAAGGTTCTTAGCTAATCTTTCTCTAACGTTTTTTAATTGATAACGAAGCTTCAAAGGATTCCACGTCTCACCTATAACAGTCGATACGATGAGCCATAAAAGAAAAGTTAAAGTATTATGTTCAAAGTCAAGGAAAATTTATAGATTATTAACAGACCACTTAAATATTCTATCCAACTTGGAACGGTCTCTGGAGGATTAGTATCTTTTAAATGTTTCAACGCTTCGTCCAACAAGACATCACCTGTAGGCGCATCATTTTTCAAGAGAAGTTTCCTCGAGAGCAAACCTTTCTTACGCATACCAGCTTTTTCTAATTCAACACGACCACGGAATCCAAGCTCTGCCAAAATGCATCCGCGCAAGCCTGAGCTTATGCAGTCGTTCCAAAAGGATGTGTAACCCTAGGAAGCAATAAAAAAACAAACTGTTACAGAACAATAAAAAAAGGAACTACAACAAAAGATTTAAAGATTGAATGTCCTCACCTCCTTGTCTTTGAGACCAAGGAGTAAGACTTCTTCCATAAGAGTCAACCTAGTTTCTTTATCAGAATCATCGTCTATCGTAGGATTGGAATTAAGGTCTTTTTGAGATGAACAGTTAGTGTCCATACCGTTACCAGATGATTTTTCATTGTGACCAAGGTCGTTGGAACCATCCTGGCCGAGTCCACTACTGCTGCTGCTACTGTTAACCACTCTTCTTCTCTGCACCAACCCGTCACCTCGATTCATCCTTTGGAAGCAAATTTACGCACCTTTTGCGATATTGTCCGCGTGTCAGATACGCCACCGTGTCGGCCTCCTCCTCCTCCTCCTCCTCACTTCTCTAAGATTAATTAAGCGGCTAACGTCTATCGTAAAGGTAATTAAAGTAAACCTCTCGCGGCATGTAGAGTAATAAGAGGTAAACACAATTCTGTTGACGTTTCTCTCGATACAACCATATCTGTTTTCCAAGATGGCCAGCTACCTCCCGCACGGTCGTTGCTTTTTTATTTCGCCACTAGGATGCTATCGTATATAGTACGACCTAACGAACGACATCAGCCTTATGATGAAGGAAAACTTCGTTTCAGACTTTTAATCTGCGATAACGTAACACGATTGAAAGTTATTCTTCTTCTTTACTCTCCTACTCCTCCTAATATTCCTCCCACTTCTCTTTTTATCAACTATGAGATTTCTATAAATAATCTTCTTCACTCGATTGGAACAAAATATTTATTTCGATCTTTAATCTTAAATCGAAATCACCTCGTAATTTGGAAACCGATCGCGAACGACGTAACCCGTGACCGTAATTGTTCAGAACGGAAGAATGTCCGTCAAAAGAGTGGTTGCCAAAAGCGCCATCGTCGCATGTCACGTGACTCAACCACCTATCACACGCGAGCTCCATCTCTTCTATCGACGCGCCAATTGAAGCGGCCATTTCAAATCTTTTCAAATTAAAAAATTTGTAAATTCGATTAGAAATAAAGATATTAACCAATAATTATTAATTTATATGTAATAATATTTATTACCATATCGAAGAAAATTATTATATTGATATAAAATCGAATAAATAATTGATTTAAATTTGATTTCATTTACTTTCTTATTGCTATCAATCGTAATTCAAGTTTTTAAAATAATAAGACTATGAAATTGAAGATAAATGATCAATGAACGATACTACATCCGAGTATGCGAATACGTGTGCTTAGATATATACGTACGTGCCTATTTTAAATCTGTTATTTAAATCTTTCCGTGCGTGACGTACTGAAAGTCTTAGCATATAATTTTTACTCGTACTTTATTCTTACCGTCAATCCTTAATCAGGAAATGGTTTGACACAAGATCGATTTTATTTCATGGGATCAAACAGAATGTTCGTGTATCGATTTGCGATTTGTCCTGCACCAATTATCGCCGTTTATCAGCACTGCCGAGAAATCATTGTGAATCCGCAATGCGGTACCTTTGAATTAATAAAGAACAAAAAAAATTGTATTTCTTGCGATATCAAGTTAGAAAATAGAATTAATTACAAATCCTATATTTTCTTCTTCAAAACTGTTATCGCATATAAGAAAGAAAAAGTAAAATTAAATTCTACGTGACAATAAAATTGTACCAATAATTTTGATGTATATAATATACTTTTATACAAAATTTATTCTTCCTCAAATAAAAAAAAAAAAGAACTGATGATTATACGATAATAATTTTTGTGTAATTAAAAATTGCTAATATTTTAAATCTGGTTTATGGCGTTGCTGTTACTTCGGTGTAGAACACAACGGATTAGTTGATTTTCTTTTCCTCCGTTATGTTTTCCTATTCAATAATGAAGATATATTGAATTTATTGCTACAGAAAAGAAAACGTATATTTCCAAATAAACAACAAAATTTTTTTAAATATATTTCGTTCGTAATTTAGAAAGAATTTGTTGCATTTGACGAAAAGAAAGTAACTTTTTTTTGTAAATAGATAGTCACGATCCATTGGACATCAGTTGTTCTCGTGTTAACCAGGTTCAGCACGGTAGTCAGAGAATCTTTTCACAAGAGAAAGAGAGAGTAGGGATAGAGCGAATGATTCCTTCGAGGAAGGCCCGCGAACGTACCGAGAGGCACTTTCAGTCGTTCGGACCCGCTCGCTCGGTGGAAGTGTCCAAGCCATTTCTCGAATCACAAATATACATACACATACGTATGAATGCAAACATAAGTATATATATTTCGATTGATTGCATTCGCGGTGTGATTCAAATTACCTCGAAAAGATAATTATATTTTTTTTGCCTTGTTTCTTCTTCATATTTATTTAACTTACGTGTACAAGCAAGTAGGCAAGCAAGAAATCAAAAAAGAAAGAAAGGGAGAGAGAAATAAATATTGAAAAAAAAAAACAATATAACAAGAAGAAGAAGAAGAAGGATTAAAGGATCAAGAAAGATGCTGCGTTTGGACCACCACTGAGCAGATCAGTTCTTCGTCAGTACAGGTGTCAGGTGAGTGAGCAAGATCAAAAGAACTTTATCAAAATCGTTATCGCGATCTTCGATGATAAAACTTATGTGTAAATATGTGTAGTTAAGTGCACGTGTGTGTTTGTGTTACCATTTCAAATATTAACTATGTCAACGAATAATATAAAAACGTCAGTAACAGAAATTTTTCCATTAAAAGAAATTTAATCTTGTCTTGATTAGCGAAACTTTTGGAGCGTGACATATTCGTGAATATTAATTATTTACTCCAATCCATGACGATTCTTTAATGGAAGAACAACTTTATTCAGAATAAAAAGAAACAGATAAATTTGATTTAGATTTAGATTGTAGAAACGGTAAATGTTCGATTAGTTTTATTCACACATTCGAATGAATAAATTTGAAAAAATGAGTTCGATAGAAATATACAACGTAAGATCGTAGATTCTTCATTGACGTTATCGTTTAAGTAAATTAGAACGGTGTCAATGCTATCGATTATTCATTGATTATTATCGCTCGTGTGTATGCGATAATTTTTTAAAGATACACAGTCTTATTGTTTAAGAATTTTACCGGCTAAACGAATTAACTCGTTATCGAAGTGACGTTACGTCTCTCGTGTCTAGCGAAACAAAAAAAAAGAAACAAAAAATCAAGAATGTGATTTAATTAATAATTAGTTAGAGAAGAGAGAATACATTTAGCCTCTCGTAATTCAGGATCTTCTTTCTTTCGTTCAGTAATCGTTCTTGTAAAAGCGAAATCATGGGAAAAAAATGCGTAACAATGTTGTTCGTCCTATTATTCATAATTAACGAAAGAAATAGTGACGTGTTATTTAATTATGTGAACACCCGGTATTACCACAGAGGATTCCACTTCAATTCGTCCTGACGTATAGACACTCACACATACTTACACACACAAACAAATACATATTATGCATATGTACGCAAGTATTTATCACTAAAATGAGGATCTACGGCCAGCTGATCCTCCTCCTCCGAGAGAAAAAGAGAACATCGATGACCCGCCGACGTTCGTATATTCTACTCGCTCGTTACATTTCAATTTGCATGAGGAATAAACAAAGTTCAAACGAAAATGGATTTGCAGGGAGCAATAAAACAAGAAATATCCTTACCGATAGGGATTCGTTAAAATGGACGTGACAATGGAATTCCATCCTTTTTTTTTTCTTTTCTTTTTTATATTTTGTATATTTAATTTTTTTTTTTTCATTTCCTTCTCGTTGCTGACCTTGCATAGGCAGGCAGGATACTTCAGTAAGGATTTTAACGACTTATCGTAAAACCTGAATCCCGAGAAAAATCAGAAACCTAAAAGGTCTTTGAAAATTTTCAAAACTTCATGTCGCGAACAATTCCTTAAGTATAATGATATAATATTAAGTAAAGGTTCTATTGAAACTCTGCTTGGAAACGTGCAACTTTGGAAAGTACTGGGATTTCGACGTAAGAAAAGAATTTAATAATCTATCGAATCTATTGAATACGTTCTAAAATAGAAATTTAGTTTCAAAATCACGTTGCTGACTGAATATCATTTATTAAAAAATTCTAACTATTAATATAAATGCATTTTAATACATGAAGATACAGATAGAATGATGTTTGTTATGTTAAGTGAATATTATTTATTATAAAATTTTAACAATTAGTATAAATGCATTTTAAAATATGAAGAGATATTCAGATTGAATGATATTTGCCATGATAACTGTATATTATTTATCATAAATAATTCTAACAATTTGTGCAAGTCTCTATTCGAAAATGGAGAATTGAGATTAAACGATCAAGAGGATACTTTTCGTTGAAGAAGCCTTCGAACAATTAATTATAATTGATACATACTGGTTGGATAATAAAAATCCAAGATCGATGAAGACAGTGACCCGTGTCCAGGTTTACCTGGAGGAAGTTGCCGTTCGTTAATTGATTCGTTCGCGTGGCTCGTTATTCGACGGCCAGGGTTGCTACTGTTAAATAACACCATCGAGTCTCTTCTCTCTTTTCTTCTCTCCTCTCTTCTCTTCTCTTGTTTCTCTTCTCTTGTTTCTCAACCTCCTCTTTAGCAAAGTCTAGAGAAAAAGAGAAAAAGAGAGAGAGAGAGAGAGAAAAGCTCAGAGACGACGACGGGTACGGAACGAGAAGGTACGGTAAAATCCAAGTGGCCGGAGCGTTACATTCCACGGATGATTCAGGTGTGCCCCTCACAGTTCCCCCCTTTTCGTGGCTCTCTTCGAGAAAGCAGCAGCACCTCTCTCGATAGACTCGATGCACACTCTCTCGATACTCCCGCTATACTCGGAAGCTAACAACTAATCTTTACATTCTAATATTTCATATAATTCCATTTACAATATCAAATTTTATATCAAATTTTGATATTTGACATTTTTTTATTTTTTATTTCTTTATTTTTTAATCGCCAAATATTTCTAAATGCAAGTCACAATGACTATAATTTGTTGTATTTTCTACGTATATAATATTAGATATAGCACACAATTAATTAAGTGGCTTTTAAACAAATCTAATATTTATTTTGTATTCAAAATAGTCTTCATTATTTTCAATGATTTTGGTCCATCTGTTAGGCAACTGCTGAATTCCTTGACAAAAAAAAGAAAAGATGGTGATTTTGATGCAACAAGACATCGAATTAATTGCTACGCTTTGAATATAAATTAAAAAATAAAGAATATTTATTATAAATCGTCTTTTTAATTTTATAAAATTCTAAGACTATGCATCACGAATAGATAAATGTTAACTTTCTCGATATTTAGATAATGGTGACAATTCGTTACGTGGAAAAGAAGGAATATCTGTATTTCGACATTAACTTATATTTTATATAACGTCATTGAGAAGGAAATACTCTGCGTGAAAACACGCACATTTTGCAACGCAACATTGATGCAGGTGGCAACACGCGTGATTGCTCGTGTCAACAAAACCACCTTTGGTTACGTCAGAAAGTCGTTTCGATCTTTATATAACTGATGGCTATAGACCGATTATCTTCTTTTTCTTCCTATTCTTTATTTGCAATTATTCATAATTCGTAGGTTTAAAAAATGTTTACAATTAATTTTAATAATTTTCATTCGAAGCGATTTATAAATGTTTAAGATGAAAGAAATATTTATTTGAAATTATTCGCCTACAATTTTTATTAAAGCAAAATCACATTAAAATTCTTGCCGAGGTCTAACACGTCGGAAAGTTTTCGAAAGTGATAATATAATCGTAAATAATAATAAACTATTATAAATTTAGATGACGAATCGATCCTTTTTACCTAGATTAAAGGTGCATGAAGCGATTCGCGTTTATTGGAGCGAAATTTTTTCTCTCTTGCGATTCCCATTTTGTGTTAGAGAGAATTTTAATGTGCCGATCGTTACCTGAACTAAAAGCGTCGTTCGAAGGAAACTTTCGAGTGAAAGTACGCACGATGATTATTATGCCTTTGCATTGCGTTATGTTCCATGTCATGAAATCCATTTATTCATCCATCCATTTCATACGTTTCATCTATCCATTCGTGTTAATCCATTATAAATTCTAAACAATCGATTAGATTTTTCGTTCTTCTTTTCTTTTCATTTATTTTCTTGACAAGGTTAATAATGAATTTTCAAATAGTTTTGAGCTCCGGAATGCAAAATGCGTTACATTTCGATTTTATCTTCGTGCACTTCACGGATACTTATCTGCAGTTAAATGTAAAAAATGATAATATCGTTGAAGTAGCGCGTGTGGTGAAAGCATTGTTTACATGTAACGAAACTAACCAACACTAAAAACAATAAACTTCTACACGTCAAGCGTGTTCTTCGTATTTGTATGATGGCTGAACGATGATAATTAATTTTCGCTTTCAGTCATAATATCTCGCGTAATTTCCATTAGTCGATTTTAATTTCTACCAACTTTAAAGATATATCACTGTACAACTAATACGCCAATACTTACTAGCTCTAATTTATTTTCAAATTATATTTACGTTTTATCATACAATATCGTGGAAGAAGTTTTTATTATATTCCATCTGAGGTCTTATCTTTCTCATCTATTTTTCATTATATTTTTATATATTTAATTTAATCGAGATCTTTCCAATTGAGTTTTTATTCATTAATTCAATATTTTTTAAGATTTCAACTGCATTACATTTTATAACGAACACGCGAATACTATTCTTCATTTATTTGAAATTAAAATTTATCTTATATACAATGCAATGAATTAATTTTTTTTTTTATAAAACACAGACATCGAGGCGATCAACATTATTTTTCTTAGATTTTAATGACATTTTAATCGAACAATATTTGGACGGAAAATAAAATTCTAAAAAAAAGAAACTCGTGGAATTAATTCGAATAAATAATTTATTGTTACACAAATATTTGAACGAAAAATAATAATGTACAAACAAAAACGCGTCGAAATTAATTTCCTCGTCGATAACGTCCGCGATATTCAAAAATGTAAAAGAAAAGTGTAAAATTTCGTATATGCGTAAACATTTCTACGCACACATACTTTTGTAGATACATACATACCGGGTGTCTCTTAGATTGGCATTTAGTTTTAGCCAGGAACTCAGACTATCTCCGAGTTCAATCACATTACGAGTCGCGTCACGGTAGAGCGCGTACGCGTACGCACGCATATCGCTCTCTCGTTTCACACATACTTACTCATACTAATACTCATACAAATACCCATATATATATATATTCATTTATTCAGCCATGGCCTCTGTAATTCCTTACACAACACGTTCACGAATATCGTAGCAACCTCGAGTTATACTTATTATTACTACTACTACTACTACTACACAAAACAACTGGGAAGGCCGTTCATGATTATTTTATTTTTTTTCTATTTTTCTTCTATATTTTATTTTGTTTTTTTTTCTTATATTCACCCTTCCACACAACTATCGACCATTAAACGAATAGTTGTTTCGTGCCAGACGATTTACGATACGCGTTCCGATCGGAAATATTTCGAAATACGAGTAAATTTTTCACTTCTTTCCAAAGAACTTAAAAATAAAGAAATAAAGAGATAAAAGATAAAGTTAAATAAATAGATAAAGAAAGAGAGAGAGAGAGAGATACAGGGACAGAGAGAATGAAAGACAGAGAGAGTGAGTGAGAAAGAAAGAGAAATCTCATTTCATCGAGCGTAAGGCTCGCCCTGCATTCCGAGCACGTAGAATTAACGCAAAGGGGTCGTCCTTGTCCTTCGAAGCGATGACTTTAACTCTGACGACCAATGAAACGCTCGCCTTCGTCGAATACTCCACGTGAACGTAATCGTCTTACTATACCTTTTTTATTATTCTTTTATCTTTCTTTTTTACTTTTTACTTTTTTATTTTATTTTTTGTTTTTTGCTATTTCCTTTTTTTCATACCTCTATCTCTCTGTCGGCCTTGAGAAGACACCTTTCGAATACGCATACGAAATGCAACGAGGAGGTTCTAAACGGATGAGTTTTGTTTTGTTGTTAGGTGATTTTATTCTTTTTTTTTCTTTTTTTTGGATATACCTACTCAAGGTCTACTCGAAGATTCTGAAACATTCAAAAGACTATACTAGTGACTACTATCGCGATCTATAAGTTCAAGTGAATATACGTGGTTTTACTACATCTCTTCGATTATATATTGTAAGAATTTTTACGCGTGTTCATTGAATTTTCATATATACTTTTTTTTTTCTTTTTAAATAAAATACAAATAAATCATAAGATCGATCAAAAGATTATAATACAGGAGATAAATTATAAAATATTATTTACCTTGTTATGTACATTTTATCAATTATTGAAATAAATTTGAAAAAATGAAGTTTCGTACGATGTTGCGTTATGATAATGGTCGATAAAAAATTATTGAACGTATTCTAATTTAAAACGAATCGAATAGAATCTACAATGGCACGTTCGTGGGTGGAGTTAACCCGGTAACAAGAAAGCTTTCATGATTTCTCAGTTCGCGTGTGACCTCAATCACTATCAGTCTGGTACCACCATCGTTATTCCTATTTCTACTTGAGCAAGTAAATAACGTTTACCAGCAAAAAGAAAAAGAAAGAGAGAAAGAGAGAGAATTTTTGAACGCTTTCGAAAAATAAAGAAAGTTAGAAAGAGAAAGAGAGAGAGAAAGAGAGAGAGAGAGAGAGAAAGAAAGAAAGAAAGAAAGAAAGAAAGAAAAAGAAAAAGAAAGAAAGAGGTAACATCGAACTCTCGTATGCAGCTAACGCGTAGCACGTTCAGAGAATTTATCACAGTAACGACGAACGAGTAGTGACTCTCTGTGCTTCCTTGAACAAGCTCCAAGAAATCGTCTCATGTGCTTCCTTTTTCGCATTAAAAAAGAAGAAGAAAAGAAAAAAAAGGAAACTACTCGAGCTGCTCCCTCTTTAAGAAGCTAATACTATCCTCGAAAGTACCTCTAATGCCTAACACGGTCTTTCTAATGACTCGTTGAACTTCTATCAGTAAATCTATTTGGTTGTTCGGAATGTAAATTCGTTTTTTTCGTACGGAGATTTCATTAATCACATTTACCGATACTCATTGTCAGTATTATTCTAAACCTCAAAATTATTTTACATTCTAACATTAGATACCTCAAATGTAATTTAGAACTTTTTTGCGTTTTTATCTGTCAAGTAGTTTTCTTTTGAGGGGTGATGAAATCGACGGAAATGAAAAATCAAAGTGAACATTTTTATCGTATTTTCTTTTTTTTCTTTTTTATAGAAAGAGTATAGGATAACATAATTATAATATATACCGTTTACGGAAAAGATCTGTTAAGTGAAACGTTAGTGTCAAAATTAGTTTTCGAAATATCCTTCCGTTTGTTTTGGTGGATGCTGATTGTCGCCATAACAACTCAAGAAATAGCTTAGAAATTGAGTATATCAAATTCGACCGTTCTCGGTCATTTAAAAAGAATTAGATTATAAACAAGAACAAATTGTCTTTTATTTACTGTTGCGTAAACGAAATTACATTCCGAATGAGTTAATAGTCGAATTTCTTTTACTTTTTATTTTGTCGAATTAAGATGATCGTTTTGATTATCTTTTCAAATCAGTAAATCAATTAAAGTATAAATATTTTTATGAAATAATCTATACGGATTAGATAATAAATGTTTGTTGGTATAATAAACTTACAGTGTTTTTTGAGAAAAAACAAATTTTTTTATCAACCGATGAATATGGATTAGAAAACGATGAATGTTGATTAGGATAATAAACGCCGAAGAGAAAGTAATAGATAATTAATAGAAAATAAAATACAACAAATAAAAGGAAAAATTTTTATGACGTCTATCGATGAAGCAATTAATCTGTGAATTAAACGATGAACGGTGATCGGTATAATAAATGTCGATAAGATTTAACGTTGATTAGAAAAAAAAACAAACTTGCATGAAGAAATGAATGTACGTATTAGACGATAAATTTTGATTAGGATGATAAATATTCGGTACTAATTAGCAACAACAAGAAAAAAAATATATAAAAAGATTTACCCAAAAAATGAATATTGTCATTATAACGGAACGAAAGTGTCTAGTGACAGTAACATATCCTAGATAATATCCGTTTTCTATTGTAACAATTTTCCACGTATCGTAGACATTCCCAGGATTGAGTCATCGTGAGATGCATTACGTAAGGACGAGGTTACCACCTTCTGGAAAGGTAAAAAGAGAAAGAAAAAGGTGAGGAGAAAAAATGTCTGTGAACGTTGGTATCGGAACCTATGTTTGAGGGGGGTAAGGGATTATGAATTATGCTATTGAAATTTCAAGAATTTGGACACTTTCATTTTTCCTTTCATTCTTTATCTTTCAATTTAAAATGGAGACTAACCTAATTATTTTTTTAATTAGTTTGAAACGACAAAATGGGAAAGAATATTATTCGAAAACAATGAATGTTGTTCAAATAATAAAAAAAAAAAAAGAAAGAGAGTCAAAAGATCTTTGATTTTTTTTTCTTCTTTATTTTCTTTGTAGAAGATATTTCTAATATGTGATTTAATCATTGAAAAGTCCCGAATACGTTGGCTAGTTCTCGTGTGTCATCAATTTTGGCCAGCTTCCCATCCTATTCATCTTAACAAAATGTGAGTCTCTTTGGTGAGTCAGAGATGGCAAAAGGGTATTTACTTTTTCTTTATTTCTTACCTCGGCGCGATATACTTTTTCTTCTTTGCTCTGATTTACGCTGACTTTAACGAGTAGTAAATGGCCGTGTCCGTGCAGCAACTTTGTGAAGTAGTCACGGCTCGAAAACAAGCATCTTCTTTTTCGTATCTCGCCAATACTGTGATTACTTGCATCGATCGTCATCGGTGAATATCGATGCTTCTTCTTTTTTATCTTCTCTCTTTCAAGGACTTTTATCCTTTCCTTTTCGTTTTATCTTGTTTGACGTTTTTCGAGTATTCTTTTTATCCTTTTTACTGTTATTGTAGCTGATTTTTCTATTAGTTTTTTACCGATCAAATGATTCTTCTTACGTTCAATATGATTGACATTGAACACCGTGCAACAACAACAACAACAACAACAACAACTATAACAATGGCGCCTACTCAAAAAGATCCTCTTTCCATCCGTATATCTTTCTCACTCTCTCTTCTCGATCATTCGATACATCGACAAACGACGACGACGACCATGAAAAAAATCTCCAAGTCCTCGCCTATCCTCCGCTAACCATAGACAGCAGTCGTCGATATACGCGTATCTGACGTAACCGTATACTCTGTGAGAGAATATGCAAGATAGTTTGACGACTATCCTGGGATATAAATGTCATCTCTTTCTCATCTGACATATTTGCTAAATGTAATATATCGATAATATAACTGATTCAGTGGCTTTATAAAATGTTTTTTTATATCTTTTCGCGGAATTGTTTTCTATTATTTTTTTTTGTTTCATTTCTTCTTTCTTTCTTTTTTTCTTTCTTTTCTTTCTTTTTTTTTTCATTTCGTTTCAATATGCGATAAAATTAATGGAAAAATTTCTTTTTTCATCGGCCTATTAATCTTTTAAAACTTGTATCATATTTTTATATGATTAAAAATATTTATCTTATAATATCCGCTTTTGATATTAACTCTTGTCTCTTCCGTATTAAACTATCGTAAAATGAAACATTTATATTTCCAAGATTTATCGTTGATTCGTCGTACTTTCACGTAGAGGCAAATAAATCTCCGTTACGATCGAAACGAATGCGTTTGCAGGACTCTCTGTCTGTCTATCCATCGATCGTAAAACCGTAAGGCAAATGTTTAATCCTTCGACTACTTTGATAGCTCGCTAAGTATGAATCTGAAGAATTTGTTGATACACGTTCGACAATATTATTAATGATTCTTCAAATTGTGCTTTCTTAATTTTATTCTTCTACGACAAGATTTTAACATCCACGGAGATAGAATTTTATTTATTATAATATTTTTTTTTCATTTTGTAAGCTCATATTGAAATTCATTCATCGACAATAATTTAAAATTAGAAGGATTTGCTCTGAGTTACGTATACAATCGTTTGTTACAATTAATCATTGAAAAGAATAATTCGAAATAAATAAAATTACAACGAAACTTATATATTAACTAAATTTTGTAATGAAATTTTTTGACGAAACTTATTAATTAAATTTCTCTTTAAATGATAAGAATGATCAAATAAAATATCCTAAATGGTTCACGAAGATAAATTCACAGCATTCGCTTCATTCAAAAATTTCTTATTAAATTAATATAACTTCTCAAACAAAACTATCACAATATCTAACACACAAATCCCCTCATTCGTTCAAACATTCATAAATCATATCAAATGATTTAATTTAAAATGAATTAACAGAATTCACTTCATTAAAAAATTTTCTATTAAAATAATATAACTCCTTAAACTAAACCCATCACACAATATCTAACACACAAAAATCCTCATTCGTTCAAACGATAAATCATATCAAATGGTTCAATATAAAATGATTTAACCAATATCCACTTCGTTCAAAAATATCTTCTTAAATAAAAATAATAATTCTCTCTCACACACACAAAAATAGAAAAAACCTTCATAATATCTAACACAAAAAAAAAACAATCTTCCTTTGAACGATAAATCATTTCGAATGGTTTAACTGAAGATGAATGTACATCATCATATCCATTGGTCTGATCTCGATTAGGATGACTAGTTGGGATGAAGCTATCGATATGACGAGTAGGATGTATGAAAGGACGAAAGGGTTAGTGATGCTCCGTATCGAAAGTGTAGTTAGAGAAGAGAGATCAAGGTCGAAGGGATTGGTCGGCGGGAAAGGGAGCGATTAGAAGAAGAAGAAAGAAGGAAGGAAGGAGGAGCGGTTAAACCGGAAAGTCGAGCGAGATTGCCAGAAGAAGGATCCATGGAGCAAAACGATCCAACGACGACGACGACGACGACGACGATGAGGACGATGAGGACGATGAGGACGACGACGATGAGGATGAGGACGAGGACGAGGACAACGACGTCGCTTGGCCAGTTCTCTATCTCTCTCTTTCTTTCTCTCTCTTTTTTCTTCTTTTTCTTTTTTACTCTTATACTCGAAGACCGGCCATGATTACTCTCGTAATTGCTGGCGTACGCCTCGAACTTCCGGTCGAGGTGGCTGCTACGAGGAAGGATCTACCGCCTTCTTAAAATCATTCCCAAAGGACTATTCTTTTATTAAAAAATATGTTTATTTTTTGTTTTATAATGATTATTATAAATATTATTATTTGTTTTATATTAAATAAGTATATATATATATATATATATATATATATATATATCTCCGCTCAAAAGTTATTAATCGCATTTTCATATTTTTTTTTGATAGAGGAATTACAAAATTATTTATCGGAATTTTTATATTTCTTTAAATTTACTATCAATTATTATCATAAAAAGATTAATCATTAGTAAGAAGAAAAAATAATTAACAATAAACATACTTTTTAATAAATCTGATTTTCTTCCATTAAAAATTAGTTTTGACGAGCGATAACTCGGATTAGCATAAATGTTAGTTAATCACTTCTGGCTGAATACACACACACACGCACGCACGCACGCACGCACACAAATGATATATTATATTTATTTTTATAAAATAAATTTATATTCAAGTCAGGGTCAAATTTTTTCCTGACAATTTTTACGACGTTGAAAATTTATCATTTTCTCTATTTTATTAACCTTTTTATTTTAACAAAGTTTTGTTCGAATTTTTTTATTTATCAAAGTTAAACTTCATAGGCGACGGACAGAATCTTATGAAACGACACTAAAAAGAAAAATAGTATATAGATAAGGAACGAGAAAAAGAAAAAGAAAAAGAGAGAGAGAGTGAAATGGAACCAAATTAAAAAAAAATATAATAATCTAATAATTAAATAAAGTTACATACACACCATCATAATAAACTTAAGAAGTTTTACTCCAGTCGCGTATGAGTTTAACGAGCTTTTTTTTTTTATTTTTATATCAAATTCAACTTAATAAGAATTCTAATTTTTTCTTAAAACGAGACTAACAAAAGAAACTAGTTATATATTTAATCTTTTTCCTTCTCTCTCTTTCTCTCTCTCTCTTTCTCTCTCTCTCTCTCTTCTCTGCTTTCTATCTCACGTAACAGTTCTTAGCAAAGGAATCGTACGTGATTTATCGCAGAAAAACGTCTGAGCATTCTCGGTTTTATCTACTCCCGTGTCCACGAGCTTTAACATAACTAAAAACAAGAAAAATAAGAAGAAGAAAAGAAAATATATATAAATACTTAAGTAAAATTGTGACAGAAACATTTAAATTATAACTAAAATGAAATCGATATCAAACACACACACACACACACATGCATATATACGCCTCAAATATTTGCTTTAAAAATGAATAAACAAAACCCACGTAATATCTAAACACATACTTACTTAGAGACACATAAAAAAACATTATTAACACAGATAGATATACCACATAAACACGTGCACACACGCACGCACACACATACATATAGACAATACACAAAGATGAAGAGTAAAAGGAATAAGAATGTCAAGTCATGTTCTCTTCCTCGTCTGGTAAGAGAAGAGATTTGACCCTTTAACATCTAAGCACCGGTCTCGGTAGCCCAACCCGCAGGGAACCTTGTGGAAACGTTCTATCAAGGCCGTGGCCGAAGGAGTCCTTTTATTTTCTGGCCATTTGACGAGAGCGACATGCCAGACATTCCACACTGGAATAGCCGTGTAACTATGCTCACAGCATCGAGTAGGTTGGTACGTTGGTACGTCTTCTTTCTCTTTCTTTCTCTCTTTCTTTCTTTCTTTCTTTATCTATATCTCTCTTTCTTTCTTTCAAAAAGAGAAGGAAACCCAAACGCATATACGCATTTCAGAGAGAAAGAGAGAGTTTCTTCTTGCATGTGTTTAAAAGTCGCGCGTACGATCTCAGCGAGTTCTCTTAGTCAATATATGTATATATTCATGTATATGTGTGTATATATGTACACATATGTGCGTATATGTGTATGCGTATGTGTGTTGTCTGTTTGTCTCCCTCTTTTTCTATATCTGTATGTGTGTGTACGTTGGTGTGCTCGCGCGCACCTAAAGGACGGAGCCTCAAGGCCGATCACTGGCCAACCCTTTCTCTCTCTTGTCCTACCTTCTTCTTTCTACATATATCCCTCCAAAGCAACAAGAACTCTCTTGCTCATGAGAAAAGGAGCTAAGATCTCTCCTTTACCGTCCACACTTATCCTAACTTACTTATTTTCATTAAATAGTCCATTATTTAATTATTTTCTAAAATTATCGTTTAATTTCACTGGGAACATCTTCAGATAAATTATTATTTTTTATCATTTGTTTATATATGTTTTTCTTTTCTTTTTTTATTAAATGGTTTTTAAATAATTCAATTAATAATTAATTTAATTTAATCAATGAATTAATGAAAGAATATAAATTAATATGAGGTATAGTATTAATGTATTGTGCTAAGGACTTTAGAAGAAAAAAAAATAAGAAACAGTTGTGTAATGAAAATCCGGTAAAACTCGACATTTAAATTTTTTCCTTTTTTGAGCGGAGAGAAAAAAAACTAAACCATGGGTCTACTAAAAGGACCATAAATACGAGGTTTTAAACTCACATGGAAGTTTGCACCTGCGCTTACCTTATCGGGTATCTAGCAGGTTCGTGCACCGATCAGGAAACACGGAATCGATTCGAGATCTCGAAGGTCGGTGATCTCGAAGAGAGTTCGAGTTCTTTCCGTTACGTTACTACTTGTGTGACTACTCTTAGATAATTAGAATTTAAAAAAAAAAAGAGGAAAAATAGAAAGAACCAAAATTTTTAAAATGACGATCAAACGGTAGGTGTGTAAATACACACATTTATCTATTTGTATTTGCACGAGTACACTCGAGCAAAGAACTAATGAGATTTAATATGTTAACTCAGATTCGATATATTTTAAAAAGAACAGAAACGTCTTGGTTTGATCAAAGAAAACCTCGGGAATGTTGCTAAGTTGCCGATTGCTTAGAATTATGTGCGGCGTATGGTTAACTAACATTTCCGATGAGCTTGGCAACTTTATTGCAAAACGAAAAGTTAAGCCAATTCTTTGTATTAATCTTACATTTACTTTTATTTTATGATAACAAACGAATTATAAAATATACATCAAACAAAATCGCTACGATTTCGTATGGTCCTTGATAGTATTAGTTCTTTTAAAAAGTTTTGCAAAATTATTGTTTTTTCTATTAAAAAATTTGAAGTTAAAAAATATCTACGATAAATAGCATTTGTATTATTTCAAAATAAAAAGCAAAAAAACAGTTTCATATTTATGAAACAACGTATAACTTTGAAATAAACCTAATGCATGAGAGATCGTGGGAATCGGGTAGAAACAAGTATTCATAGAATTACGATTTACTTATTTATCTCGGGAAACGTATGCATCTTAAAGCCGAAATACTTGGGATAGCAGAGATACCAAGAAAGAAGCGGATCGCACGAATACTTTGAATGGTTTCGCCTTTCTTTCAAATCTGAGCTACGTGAACATTGCTCACCCAAGGGTGAGACTACTTTTTTGATCCTTCCTGACACCTTGTGAAAAGATTGATCACTGCAAAAAATAAAGAAACAATGACAATCTAGTACTACATTTGTATTATGTACTTTACAACAACATTAAAAACAAAAAATCTTGACAAATAATTCATACGTGTCCGTCAATATTGAAATTATTCTTCAATTAATGTAAAATATAATTTAATTATTATATTTTTACTATTATTTACGTATCTTTCTCGATGTCAACGATAAAAAAACTTGACAAATAATAATATAAGTAATTATAAATATAGACAAGTAATAATAATAACTCATATGTATTCATTGGAATAGAAATTATTCCTCAATTAATGGAAAATATAATTTTAATATTATTTTTCTATTATTATTTACTTATTAATGAAATATAAGTAAATAATGATATTACATAAACAAGAAATATAAGTGTAATTATTGAAATATAATTTTAATATTATTTTTCTATTATTATTTGTGTATCTTTTTCGATGTCAACGTACTGAATTACATAAAAAAGATGCCGGATGGAGTAGTCTCTAATCCTTTTTAAGTTTCCACTCTAGTCTTTCCACTTTATCCATAGTTGGGCTTTGTCATAGATCAAAGAATAAGAAATGGTAGAACAAGAGAGAAAGAGATAGATAAAGAGAAAAAGTAATAGAAAGAAAGAGAAAGATAGATAGAACGTAAGAAGCTGTTTGAAACGTTTCCTCCGTACCAGTTCGTACCCGTACTCGGAATAGCTAGCTCCTTTTCTCTCCTTTTCTCTCTCTACTACGTTCGCCGTAATGGTAGGTAGGAAACGAACGAGTTACAACTCGGTAGCCAAGCTTGATTGCTACGAATACTTTACGAACATAAAAGCGTAAATTCTACCGCGTCAACTTTACCTTTAAACTGTATTCCTTTTTTTTTGCTATATCGCGATGTATCTACGTCAGATTAGATTTTCGGCTGATCGATCGAAATGATTTTATCTTAACGAAAAAATTACGATTAAAAAAGTTAAATAAGTCTATTTTTCAATTTACGTAATAATTTTAATCGTACCTTTTCGATGATACTAATTATTGATAGTAGGAATAAGAATTTGCACGAATTAAATTATTACTTCGATAATAATTAAATTTAATAATATTTAAAACAGTAATATATAAATCGTCTAATCTCGTAGATCTTAATTATATAAAAAAGAAAAAAAAAAGATAAATAAAAAAAGCAAAAAAGAAGAAAATTCAATGATTATGGTATAAAATAAAATGACGTTTCACCTGTTAAATAAAGTGTTAGAGTCGCGTAGTGTTTGTTGTTAAAAGAGGATCGTGTTGGTACAGATCGTGGAGCATAAATTCGTTCACCCACGTGAGTACATCGAAAACGTGGGCGTTTAGTTTTCCATGAGGGTTTACATTAGACCTTACTGTGAGCTATTTGTAACGCTACACGGTAAAACTTACTCGAGATGTAACCAAGAGCTATGGAATATGGTGCTTGCTTATATGGGAGACTGCTAGCTCTTACAAGGATCCTCTCTCTCTCTCTCTTTCTCTCTCTCTCTCACTTTTTCCCTCTCTTTCTCTTAAATGTTTATTTCGCATGTCGCGTGCTACACGGTACTTGCGACGACGCATGACAAATGGCAAGGACTAGCCAAAGGAACACGCTTTAATCGCGCGTATCTACGTCGCGTATCGCATACCATAGTCAGCGTGACGTATCCTCCTATTACAGAAACCTAACAGAAAGAAGGAGAGAGAGAGAGAGAGAGAGAGAGAGAAGGAGAGATACCACAACTTCTTTTTTCTTGATAAAATTACATGATTTTCTTGATTGGTATTCCTGAGTTCATCAGACTTCGACTTGGTAATCTCCTTGATGAAACGATTCGAAAGAATCTAATGGAATCTTTGATGGAAACTTTTTAATTAAAATTGTTCGTTATTTACAACTGTTCTTTATAATAATTGATATATATTTGTATTGAACCAACTCGTAATAAAAAAATAAATATTCTAAATCACTGCTATCTTTCTTATCCTTTGATTTGATAATCCTACAAATTTTACAATAATAAAATAATATATTCAAAAACAAATATTCTTTGGTTATTCGATTGCCTCGAACTATAATTTTTCATACTTTTCTCGACAGAGATCCTGGTACTTATATAGTATAATATATACATATATACTGTATATATATATAGATAAAATAAAAAAAATAAAGAAAAAGAGAGAAGAAGGAAAAATCTTTTAAATAGTTGTTTAGAATGCGGGTAGAGATTATGGCAGAAAGAAGGATCTATGCACCTTATGTTAGTCAGGACGTCTTTTGCCAAGTATTTTGCGAGCCGTATTCGTTTGGGTCTCTTACGATAACTATAATTCTTATCCTTCCCAAGGATTGCTTTGGGTTGCGATCCTTAATGGAACGTGCGTGTAATCGCGGTAATAAGATAGATTTTCTACGACCCTTTCTCTCTCTCTCTTTCTCTCTCTTTTTCTTTTTCTTTCTCATTTTCTTTCTCTCTTTTCCTTTCATTTTATACGCCTACGAAATGAAATAGAGAAAAATATCCTTTGAATTTAAACGAACAAGGATAATTCGCACCTCGTGAACACGAGTTTAAATATACGAGCAAGTGTGTGTGTGTGTGTGTGTGTGTGTGTCTGTGAGAGAGAGCAAAAGAAAGAAAGAAACTTTATCGTTATCATTTGAGCTTCCACGTTTAATTTTCAAATGTAAATCGTCTTAAAATGGAACGTTAATTACTTCAAATAATTATACCGTCTCTTTTCTGTGACCAAGTAACTTTAGCACGACGACGACGACAATGTGACGACGATTATTCCACATAATAAAACCATCTGGTAATTATGATTACGTGTTGAATGATGTAGTATATATAATATATATATATATATATACATACATACACATGTTACACATTTTGGTATGTAAATTTTTAATTAACACCGCAAATTCCGACCTAATTTTTTTCTTCTCTCATACGTAACTCGTTATTACACACGAAGATACGATTCTATGTATTCTCATTTTGTAATAATAAATCATAACAACATTTTATGTAACATTTATGTAATCTGTTTAATTTCAGTAATAATAATATAAATATTTGAAAATATATATTGAAATATTTTTAAACTTTTACAATCTTATTTATTTTTTCAAACAATTTTGTAAAATCATTTGAAATACGTTATTATTATTATCAATATTTACAGTATTAATATTGTTTGTTCTTTGATAATAGAAATAAGAAAAACATTGAATAAAAATAAAATTATAAAATGAAGAAATAACGATTAACAGAATTCTTCGAAGAATTATGTTAGTTTCTTTCTAATCTTTTTCTTCCTCTCTCCTTCTCTCTCTCTCTCTTTCTCCTTGTCTCCTAACGACGAAGACTTGTTAGACACGTACCCTGAGGCAGGTATTACATAATTCTCTTCAAAATATAAACCTCCAGGCTCTCCTACGACATAGTTGCGGTATATAAGATACTTTTTATCTACATTGTGAAATGCACGTTCGAGCTGATTTTTGCGATGTAATTACTTCTAATTAGAAAAACAGAGAGAGAGAGAGAGAGAGAGAAAGACAGACAACCTTCGTGTTATCCAGAATATCGAAATAAAATAAGATAAAATAAAAATAACGAAATATCTTAATTTGTTTTACAACAATATTTAATCATAAACCGAACTATCTTGCACGTGTTGTATTAAACGATATTAATTTATTTTTAATTTTTTCTAATTTTTTTTATTAATTTTTTATTTATTTATTTTTTTTTAATTTAATTAATTTTATTTTTTTAATTTATATTTTTTTAATTTTATTTTTTTTTTTAATTAAAAAGACGATCATACTACATTGTTGTATTAACTTTTTTTAGCACCCTAACAATCATTTTATTATTCTTATCTGTTAAATTAGATATCATACAATAGTTAAACGGAAATGTCGACACGACGAATGTAATCGAGTATGAATGAAGTTCGTTATAAGTGCACATTCATTACCGACATACTAATCGATCTGCTATTTCGCCGATCACGTTTCATACGTACTTATATATGTATACAATGGAAATATAATCGATAAACCGATTGATCGAAGAGATTTTACAAGAGGGACACCGTTACTCAAATTTCATGAAAATTATGTGAAGAATAACGATAATTATATACTATTATTTCATTAGGCTATGTAAGAATATCATTTGTTTAATATTTTCTTTTCTTTTTTTTTCTTCTTTGTTCATTAAAATGATACGTCACGCACGTCAAAAGCTTTCTAATGCAATTCAAATGTGGACACAATCGATTTTAGAATCAATAAATTAATTAATAGTACAACAGGTATTGTTAGACCTACTTAAAGTTAATTAACATTGCATTTGTGTACTTTGATTGTATATTAAATATTTTTGTCTGAAGTAGTATACTTCAATTTTTGTTAATTTCAAATAGATAAATTTCTAATAATCAACTTATTATCGATTGAAACTTATGATATCTACAATTTTAATAATAAAATTTGAAATCCGTCAAATCTTGTTAACATAAATATACTTAGAATAAATAACCACAAAAAACAAACAAAATAAACAAAAAACATACATGCTGACATTGGGCTTATCAATCTTCCGTTATCTTATCTCGCATGACTACATGTAATGCTATTTTAAAACGACGAGAATCTTGTGACAAAATCGATAGAAAATTCTTCGTTATTAAATTAAAAAAAAAATCTCCGACAGTTTTTCAAAGAAAGAATATAATAAGGAAATTATTTTTCGATCAAAGTAAATCAGGAAGCAGTGCCGAATTAAAATTAGAATTTGTTCAAGTTCGTGTTAGATCGTACGTGTATGTATATGTATTATACTTACTTTAAAATATTTATCGAATGATAAACGGTCTTTCCATTCGTGAAAGCAGCCAAGAGAGAACCAATCGACATTCTCGACAACGATCGGACCCGAAAGAATCAGGTTGTAAGCCTTGCGAGTTTGCCACTGTTGAGAGTTGAGTTCGTGCAACGAATACCGGGTCCTGATCTAGTGGTCTCAAGCCTTAAAGTGGGTCGCTTTGTGGTTCGCATTGACACGAAAGGGGTTCTTAAGGGATACCTCATTGGTTTCCAATGCAAACACCTACGCGATTTATCTCAAACGTCTCAACATTTTTCCTTTTTTTTACATACTTGGAAAATCCACCGTTAAATGACTTGAAATTAAAGCGACTTTCTTTTTTTACTAAATACTTTTATATTTTTTAATGTTTAGATATATATATTATTCATCGTTTATATTTATTATTTTCAAATTTTCTAATGTATTATATATATAATTTTTTTTGTTAAATTGTGATTGAACTAAATTTTTGTACTATATCATTTAATTTTTTATATTCAGTTATTATTAAGTTTGGTTATTAGATCTCTCTCACACACACACACACATACAAACACAGTTTTATTATTATTTATGTTTATTTATTATTTTTTTATAAAAGTTAATAGTTACTATAAAAATATATATATATACAGGATATAAATACTGTTATTTATATTTTGAATGTTAAAAATTTCTAAGATTGTGCAATTTTATAATCTGAAAAAAAGAATGAATGATTATGAAATTAATTTTGGAATTTTTACTGTATCTCGTACATAAGTTTCTATTCACATTTCAAATTGAATTTTTTTTTACAGCAATATTGATTTTAATTCAATACAATTAATCTATTTCAAAAGTCATTCTGATAAATTTGAAGTGTATATAAAATGTTAAGAAATATACGTGTATATAAAGTGTATATAAAATGTTAAGAATATATTAAAATAACACTACTTTAATGCATGACAATTTCATTCATTTCGCTACTCACATTGAATGATATAAAAATTATTCATTGCATTTTATCGTTCGTCTATTAAGGCCTTACATACGTCCAGAATTTTCCAAAACTTGATTTTTTTTTTTAACAGATTGATGTTCTCTATAGTGTTAGGCTTATTTCTGTGAAAGTCGAACAGAAATTCCCCGTTTATCCAAAGTTATGGTAGAAAATGTGACTGCTCGACGAGAGTTTGGTGCTCGCAGATAGCTGTCCTTTGTTTGAGATACTTAAAATCTTAAACGCGTTTTTCTCGAAACTACTTTTTCCACCACGGTCTACATAATAACTCATACAATTGTTAATATTTTTTAATGCGATTTTTTTTAAATATTTGAAATCGTTTTCTCTATAGTATGCCGAACCGGATTTTGGATACTTTGATTTAAAAATTTTATAAAAATAATTACAGTTTAAAATTTATGACGTAAAACGCATACTTTTTTTTAAACTGTCATAAATTGCTAAATTTTCTGAAATTCAAAATTCCAGATCGACAACTATACCTATAACTCTTTTTTACAAAAATTTTTTTATATTCTGTATATATGATATAATGCAGACCGTGGAGCAACTTTTTTTTTCTTAGTGTTGTGGATCACATGATTTTTTATATAGTAATTTTTGTAAAAATAAAGTGAAATAAAATTTTTTATAAAATTTAAATACCAATAAACAATGTACACTATTTATTTTTATTAATTTTGATTATTATCCCTAGACTAAAAAATTGTTATTTTTTAGCGCATTTCTGGCGCTACTAGACGCATGTAAGGTCTTAACTTTCATCCTGTATAAATGTATAGGAAGAGAATGAAAAATAAAATAAATATCGTGTAATATTTGAGTCATCGACTAAGTTGACTACTTTCCGCAACCTGTCCTTGATAATAGAGATACACACACACACACACACACACACGTATATTACTATTTAAAAATGAATGAAAAAATTATATTAACAGACAATTTAATAAAAAATAGAGAAACTGCAGTTCCTGTACGAGTAGAATAAACATTTATCAAAGTACATATGTTCGTGATATAGGTCAAACGATCGATCGATCGATCCATCGATTCTTCCTGGTAAAACCAATTATTATCTCTAACATAAGCTGTTTATAAGGGAAAGTGTTCGATATTCTTGCGTGTTAGTGACACATCACTATTACTACTACTATTACATTTTCACATCTTTTGACACTTTCTACTTTCGTTTAGAAGGATCTTGACGAGTCGTAGAAAGCATCAATCATTAAAACCATTTATTTATTTCGATTTTCGAACTTTACGATTAATACAACACGTATTTCATATTTCGTTAAAACGAGAAAGTTCTTTTATTAAAAAAAAAACCTTAAAAGTGAAAGGTAATTTGAACGTTTAATTTCACTTCATAGTATTCCTCGATCGTTCGATTTATTTCATCGATATTTATGTGGTAATAAAAAATTATTTTTAATTCGGTTCAAAAAAAAATTTAAATATAATATAAAAATCATTGTATCAAATTTTTGTTTCTTAGACAAATTTCCTTATAGTTTGAAACGTGAAGGATTTTAAGCATGACGTCAAAATCGAAATAACGTGACTACTGACATTTTGAATCTAAGAATTATCTAACTGTTTCAAAGTGTGTTGTTAGATATTGTTACATAGCACTACGCTGCGAGGGAATTCGCAAACCGGTATATTTCACGCGTGCCAATGACGTTTCTAACGGGAAGCCGATAAATTTTGCCTTCTCTACGATTCATAATTCAACATACGAATACGCATAATAAGAATATGGACCAAAGGTTTCTTGATGATTTGAAAAATTAATTATTCTTGAATAAAATGTTTTATGTGTTAATTTTTGATATCAAATTACTAAACTACAAGCTTAAGAATATTTTATTAACCCTTTAGAATATTATTATATTATATTTTTATTATCGTGTTATTACATTATAAAAAAATATAACTATTTTAATTATAATTTAAAAAAAATACAAAAATAAAAATGTAAAGTTAGATGATAGAAAGGTGTACGTTGTAGAACTCTTTCCAAGGATAACATATTCAACGTTAGAAAGAGAAGAGAATAGAAGATTTACAATCCAGAAGAGAACTTTGTGTCGAAGAACGGAAGCTGAACAGGAGATCGGCAAACGGATCGGGTACGAAAGTGGAACGATAAATCTATGCGCCGATAACTCGACGTTTACCTTCGGGATTCTTCAAACCCTTTAACGATCCCTCGTGAAATTTATATCGCTAGAGAATCGACCGTGTCCTTTTTGTGTATTTCCCTTTATCTGGAAGAACTTGCCGGAAATGGGAACGAACGCGGATGAATATAAATCGACTTCCTTGCTCTAGATAATATTATTTTACTATGTTCCAACGTTTAGATATGATTAGAAAAGTATTATAACGATTTTGAATGTTCATTCATAAAAAAGAAATATTTGATTTTAACAAGGAATATTGTACAAAATTATTGTACCAATTATTTTGATTTTTATGTTTACCAATTGTTAGTAAAATAATTATTTTTTTACGATAATTTATTAATTAATAAATTAATCCATCGCGTATTTGTTTTTCTTCCACAATTACGATAAACAATATAAATGAGATAAATTTTCTTATCCAAGTTGTTATGAAAAAAAATTAATTTGATCGTCATTATTATTTTTTAATATCATCTTATTAAATTTCATCTCGATTAATAATAATATTCGCAAGAGCGAATTTAAACGAAGTATTATTAACGAGTTCCTTCGAATCGGTCACGCTTCACGTATCTCGAAAAATTTCACGGTCATAAGAAATCGAATGTATGTATGTACATACGTGCATAATCAAGTAATATAAAATTCATTTTCAAAATAATATTTTTTTCAACGATCGATAAGCAGGATAATTAGATTCTTTCGAAATGGTATTAGAATTAATTATAGTTATTTCACATGTTAATTCAAAACATACACAGATGTGCCCACATATATAAAAATATATAAAATCAAACAGATGGGAATAAACTATTATAATAATAATTTCAAATATTAATACACCACATACTCGAATCCATAATCTCACACACATACACACAGACACACGCACGTGTTCATCGTGTGGATACAAATATTAAAACAGGATAATATATAAATAATTACATTAATATATTATAGAAAAGACCATGAACTTTTCTTCCTGACTACAATCGTTATCCTTGATCGTGGATCGACCTGCATCCTTCTTTCCAGACGAACCCACACACATCGAATCGATAAAAAGTGAAAAGCGTACGTTCGTTCATTCGCATTTGTACGTGGGCCGTGGCACGAAGTATGTTGCTGGCACACATATTTGCATCGGAGAAAGTCAGCCGTCTCTTTGCCATCCTCTCTTCTTACCCCACCCCCCTTCTTGTCCCTTTCCATGCCTTCTTCAGCTACCACAGCAATACTACCTCATCCTCATCAGACAACTCTTTCTCCGTACAAGAGAAAATATTTAATACATATATAATTTTTGTATGTATGTACGTACCTATATGTGTATCCATATGTATATTCGCATTCGTATAAGTATAATCGATGTATTAACACCTTGCATAACTTGCTACTGTATTAATCATACCATTATATGTTACTTATCGTGGAAAAGGGGCTATTGAAACAGCATTTTTCACATAATTGAGCTTATCTGTCTCTCTCTCTCTCTTTCTCTTTCTCTTTCTCTCTCTCTCTTTTTCTTTTTCTATGTGTATATATATATATTTGTATATGTGTCTTACATATTTTGATTCACACGTTTTAACAACGTTAGGTGTGGGAACAAAAAAAGGTGCGATCTTTCTAACATCTTTCTAACGAGCGTGCTTCCTTAACAACCTCGATCTTTAAGAATCAACTATTTTTACACGCAATTTCACACGGAGGACATACTTCTGAGATAGATTCATACACAACAAGTAAGGGAATTCAATCAGTCAAGATAACGAAGACTAGTGTTGAATATTTAGACACATCCTACATATTTGTTGATGAGATATATTAAATATTATCTTCATCATCTTCTTCTTGCTTCCTCTTCATCTTCATTTTTTTGTTTACTTTTCTTCGAAACATGTTGACCGAGCATTTGCAATGTAGGCCGAACAAGCGGTAATATGCTTTTGAAGTAGTATAGTTCGGTATACGAGAAATATGTTGAAGAGACGAACAACGTATTAGCTCAGAAAGAGAGAAAGAGAGAGAAAGATGGCATGATCACCGGCTGTTACTTCCAACGGTACCAATAAGGAGAACGGGACAGTTATTTGTTTGACCGATGCGTTGGATGAATATTTCTTGTTCAATACTTCCGTACAATGAGAATGATTAATCAATTTGTTTATACATTAAAGCAAATGTTCGAAAAATAAATAAAAATATACACGCAAATTTACAACAATAAAGGTAATAATCATTTAATCATATTAATTAATCTGTCAACTGTTTATATTTTGCATATTTGAATTATTTGTAGAAAATAATTTGTATGCCTGTAATGACGCGTATATGTGTCATGCTCTGCGAAGAAAAATAAATCTATATAAACAAATTGTTTAATAATTAAATAATTAAATATCGAATTTTTCTTTCATTTTCACTTTTGAATATAATTTTATGAAAATATTATTATAATATTTCACGAACGTTATTATAATTATTTAATCTCGTTGATCCTGAAAATAAATAATCGTGTTAAAATAAAGAATGAATGAAATATTTCAAAATTATTGGAAATTGAATTTAGTCCATTTAACCGTTCTCTTTATCCATATTTTATAATATCGAGAGCAAGTGCAACGGCAGGTACGTAATTATAAAAAAAAGAAAAAAAGAAATAGAAAGAAATAAAAGAAAACAAGAAAAAAATGCGGACACGGTTCAGCAAATACGGCGGAACTGTCGTTCGGTTGATTCACGCGAAATATCCATTCACTATCGTTTCACTCGTATGAGAATTTATCGACGTTGATGCTGGAACAATTCTACTCTTAAATAATATAAATAATATAGAATAAAATATATATATATATATATATATATGATTATCTATAATAATAATATAAAATATATATTAAAATTAATTATACTAGGAACCAAACCGAATAAAATCTTAACGTAATTAAAACAAAATGAAACTAAAAAAATATGTCGTTTAATTGCATTTAAATATTTATTGAAATTTACGAATAAAATTAAATTAATATATAAGACTCGGTGTATTCGTGATAATATAATAATGAAAGTGGAATATGCGAATAATTGAATTTTAATTAAATGATGATAATTATTTTGACAGAAATGCGTTGGTTTCGTGGCCACGCCGAGGCACCGAGACTTTTGAGCTTGAGTCCTCTCCAAGCCGACGAAGACCTTGAAGGAGCATCCTACCACTTTCATGTTACGTCTCAGTACAGAGGTAAGTAACCGGAGAAATTGATGATTAATATGATCGAAGAAGAGTAGAAATGCAACGTGTAAGATAAGGATCACGAATTAAAAACTACTATTCAAATTGAAATCGAAATTGAACTTGAAATCGAAATCGAAATTGAAATTGATATTGAAATTATGAAAGATTTATCACTTACCAATTATAATAATTTCTAATGTATTGTATTTGTTGAATTATACGTTGTTGTTGACACTTCGAAAGTTAAACGAGAACTGAAAAACCTAAGCTAGTTTTTATTAGTTTGATTTTGCAAAAGGTCATCGATACAAATATTGTTAACATGTACTACTGGCATTGAAATATCTATACCAGTTGTGTTTACTTTCTTTCTTTCTCTTTCTTTACCTTACTTTCTTCTAATTTTGGTTTGTTTATAATTGTTTTTTTCCTTTTATCTTTTTCTCTCACTCTTCCGTTTTCCTTGAATTCCTATTTGTTTACATCATTATTCGAGATAAATTTAATATTCAACGTTACATAATATCTACCAAACATTCTTTATTTTCATGTGTTAAAATTTAATTTATTTTTAAATTTCTTTATTCTTATACTTTTGTATTCTTTTACTTTTTAAATCATTGTAAATTTAATTATTTAAAATTTAATATATCGATTTGCTTATTAATTATGCGAATCAAGAAAATAATTTATTGTAATATTTAATATTACTTCAAATCTGTTATTATATTTATTATTGCCACTTTCCTCCTATTTATTATATATAAAAAAGATTTTTTTGGATCACATCTTCCTGTAATTCGAATTAGTTGAAAATCAAGTTCAAGAATATTCCAAGTTCAGTCGAGTGAAATGGAAATACTTTAAAATAGTCTCTTTCTTTTCCGGAAATAACACAGGCGTGTAAAATGTAATCCATGCAAGGAAGATACTCGCTAGCCGGAAAATCGTAGCCCAGAAATCCTGCTTTAAGAGACTAGCAAGTATATGCATGAGCACGCGCAACATTATCATTTCGACTAATCGTTTTCATCCTGTAGTATCATCGCGCGTGTGTAACCGTAATATAACTTACCATAGTCTATGCAAATCTAATGGAAAATTTTAATATCAAGATCATGTTCTTCTTTCTTCGTCCTTTATATACTACATCATCATCATAATCATCGTTAAACATAAGGGATCATTGATTATACATATTAATTTTCATATAATAAATATAATAAACGTATTGAAATAAATCCAGATAATTGAACACAGAAAAAAATACTATAATAATTTAAAATTAAAGAATAAATAATTTGTTAGAAGATGCAGATGTGTGAAAATAATGAAAATTAACATTTTTTAGATTATTTTCTATAGGAAGAAAATACAAAATAAATGATATGGAAATAAAATTGTTCAAAAATAAAAAAAAAATTGCTTCTTTTTTAAAATGATTGTTAACGATATATAAAACGGGTATAATTTTAACGATCGATTTATTATTGATTCGAGAAAGCACACGTGCGTTACAGGTCAGTTTTAAGATTAGAACCGAAAAGAGAAAGAGAGTAAACGACAAAAGCCGACTTCAAAGTCGAAAGAAGAGAAACGAAATAGCACCCTCGTCGACTACTTGTGTAATACCGTCTCGAGCATGGCTATGAATGCAACAGAGGGAATAATGCGAAAAGAATAGTACCAAAGGATGAGACTTTGCGGGTTCGTTGCAGCTGCAAGTGCAGCACCAGTTTCCATATTGCTACGACAGAGTTATAAAGATACGGGTGAACGTAGTAAAAGCTTCTTCCTATTGTAAATAATACGACCCAGTCTTGTGTATAACTCTTTGTTATATCGACTATAGGGTGAACTAAAAGTTCTTGACTTATTTTTACGCATTAATTTCATTCTATAAAATTTATTTAATTTTATTATATTTTCTATGAAATATAATTGTAATTAAATTTTGGGATTGAAAATTATTGAAAAAGTGTGATTGAATTTTTCAAATAATTCTCGACATTTTTGTTCGACTATGTATCTTAAATAATTTCGAAAGGTGTTTAATTTTACTTTAAAATAATAATAATTAATGAAAATTGAAATATCTCGTTAATGAGATATAAAAAAAAAGAAATTGTTTAAATTTAGAAATATTAATGATCATTGTTATGATTAGGATTAAATATATATGTATTATAAATTATGAATTTATTTCGATTGAATAAATGTTCTTGAACTGAAATTATATTTAAAAAAGGTATCTACGACGAAAAACCGCACGAAAACGTTAGTCAACTGTTTCTCGTGAACTTTCCCCATCATTGTGACGGTTTTTATTTCTTTTCTTTTCCTATTATGATAAAGGCAACGACACAAAAACGTCAAGGCAACATTTATTTCCGTTCTATCAGCTTGCTTTGCTTGCATTTTTAAATTCTCCTTTTTTTGTCATCTATCAAAGTTAACGAAGCTATTGTTAGTACATTATTAAGATCATCAAGATAATACGAACGATGGAAAGATAATTTGTCAATCATTTTTGTAATCATTTATTTTAATGAAATAAAATAAATCATTGAAAATAATATAAATAATAATAATAATAATAATAATAATAATAATAATAATAATAATAATAATAATAAAGAAATATTATTAAAATATTTTTAGTGGTTCTTATCATTCTCCGAGAATAATTTTAAATTAAGATACGCGTCCTCGGAAAATCGTCTTTATTATTATTTCGTTAACGTAGTTGAAAGAGAGTTACTCATACTGGATGTCCTGTTTCCTGTACGTGTGATCCTGCATGTTCACCACTTACTTTAAGTTCGAGTAATGTATAAGAAGAGAGTCAGTTTCGCGGTGACTCTCGTTCAAAGTGGAAGTTACTTTTTAATTGTAGTATAAATTTTAATCATCACAATGATAAACGTTTGGTTCGATGGTGGTATGAAAATGGACAAAAGTTGTTCTAGAAGTTCCTTCAATTTTTACGTTTGGATAAAATGTAATTTGTCACGTTATTTTATTTATTTTATTATAAAAAAGAAAAAGAAAAAAAATACTATGCAATAAATTCCTTTCATCGTTCACGTTCTAATGAAATGTTATTTTTGATCGGTACTATTTTTATAATATTTTTTTAAAATCTTCAAAAAATTTGTTCATCAGTAATACGTAATTTTTCATGTTTTAAATATCGTTCGATTAATTTTCATATTCAATTAGAAAATTCATTAAGCCACACTTGCGGTGAATAATAAATAAAATAATTCTATTCTATAGAAAAGTGGATCTTTATGTACAAATCGTATTCGTATTTTTTCCTTTAATTTTATAATAATAATAATAATAATAATAACAATAATAATAATAATAATTTTTATTAAGTATCACGTATATAATAACGAACTACCTCTTCTATACGAATTGCCTCCTGTAAAGAGAATTGCCTCATTAATAAACCGCAAACGTGGACTCGCTAGACAAAATTGATGGCCTCAAGTTAACTACGTCGTTTAATGGTCTCTAGAATCTCACTTTATTGGCACTTTACGACTACTTAAAAGAATTTTGTTGAAAATCTTCAAGATGATAAATATTCGTAAAACACTGTTAGTAGAAAATAGTAGAGAAAGTTTAAGTTTGATTTCTTTGTTTAAAACGATCATTTTCAAATTTCATTGTCGCTTGTTATCTTTCCCGTATCTTCTTAATTAATTATATTTCTTATACACGGGTGTCTAAAAGATATATATATATAATTTAATAACGATGATTATGTATGATTACGTATAATAATGTTTTTGCAAATGAACATCAACAATTGTAATTATTGTAAATAATTTAATTACAGACATGTCGCCAGTTAGATGGGCACGTAGAAAATCATCGAGTTCAGAATCAGAGAGGAATTGTTACAACGTTCAAACGTCTCGTGTGACGACCGAGCGTACTCCAAATAAAAAAGAAAAGAAAAAAATACAAGAGGAAAGACGAAGGATTTGCGAGAAGAGACATCCATTGTTGGACCGAGTCAAAAATACCCGATTGACGTTTTTCAAGGACAGAGATACAGACGACGAAGACGAGGAAAATGAAGATAACGAGGATATTGATGAGGATGAAGTTGTCGTCTCCGATAGAATGCAATTTCGATCTATGTACGAGTTAAGTCAACGTGGTTTAACGAGGAACGAGTTTCGAAGATCCGTTTGCGAAAATGATTTAAAGGATATCAGCGAAGAGGAAAGGATTCGTGCTAAGAGGAAACGTAGATCTAAATCGCAAAACAGGTTGTTAACGCAAAGAAAATCTCAACATCAAGAGGATCGTTATTCCTTTTTACAAACCTCGACACCGGAAAGTTTGAAACATTCGGTGTTGCCTAGGGAAACTTACAACGAAATTCCTGGATCAAGATTGTCTCGATGGAGGAAGAATAAAGAAAAAGATTTAACCGAAGAGGATAGAAATCAAATAGATCCTAATCAAACGGCAAGAGAAGGTTTCGATAGCATCTCCCCGTCAAGTTGTCTTGCAGCAAAGTTCCGTGCAATGCAGGACAGATATTTGAAAAGTTCAACGAGCAAACTCATTGCTAAGATTTACAAAAAGGATAATAAAGAGTGTAAGGATGGTAAGGATAAAAGAAGATTACGTAGCTTTTCTTATGGTACTTTGCCAGGTCTCGAAGAATTAAGAACGAATCCTTTGTACGAGGATCAGGATCAGGACGACAATGATTCTGGAATATTGGATAACGATTCAGCTACTAGTTCACTTCTCGATGATAGATGTAGTAGTGGGGCTTCTGGTTTGATGACAAGTCAATCTAGTACCAATGATTCACCCCCAAGATTACCACCGAGAAAACCTTCGAGTTCCATCATGGACGCTGATAGAACAGCTCGGTTCTTCTCTGCTTTAGATATACACTGTGTTAGAAGTGATCCTAAAACTTGTTCAAAAGATATCTTAAACTTTGACGATTCATCCGAATTGATAGAAGAATCTAAATCAGAAAATCCTAAATCATCTGAGTTACCTGTTATCCGAAGTAAAACTTATACGACTGAAACGATGGTAGTGAAATTGTTTAGGGATACACCCGATCAATGTTTAGGCATTTTCATAGCTAAAACTGCTGAGACTAGTCCCGGATATTTGGTAGCACACGTTGTACCAAATGGATTGGCTGATAGAGAAGGAACTTTGAAAATCGGTGATGAAATTTTAATAGTCAATGGTAGAAGACTTCGTGGATTGAGTATGGCAGAAGCTAGGAAAATTTTAGGCAATGGAAGTGGTCCAGGTGAAGTTGATATTATCGTATCCAGATATTCTAGGGTTGATCATCCTAAAAGACTTAAAGAAAGTAGCGTGGATTATGAAAATATTAGCATGGAGAATGGTCATGGTGTTATAGTCGAGGATTCGCCTAAATCACGTTTTAAAAAACATCAGAGTAAACATCACAGGGATCGTAAAAATGAATCTGCAAGATCAATCGTCATCTCGGATAAATCGAATTTGTCTGCGGATAACAATGGATCCGGGAATCAATTGCAAACACAAAGTGTATCGAATTTTTGTACATTACCTCGAAGACCAAGGAGCACTGTTTCTACGTTCTTGACAGTTTTGTTCGAAAAAGGCCCGGGAAAGAAATCCTTGGGATTTACTATTGTTGGTGGAAAGGACAGTCCTAAAGGAAGCATCGGTAAATTTTTTTATCTTTCTTATCTAAAAAATTTATCTAGAAATCTTATACCCTCCACCTCTTTTTTTTTTCTTTTTCAATTTTTACATTAATTAAAATATTCTAAGATCTATATGCGTAAACTTGCTACCCTATAATGTAACACTGACGTAACAAGTTCGTGCATAATTCAGAAAAATTTTGTTTTTGTGAGCACAGAAAGTTATTGAAATATTTAATTAATATAAATATAGGAAGTTTTTTACTATTTGTATATTAATTTTTTGTTTAGTACTAAACAAAAATAGTAACAAATTGTACTATAAATTAAATAATAGTATAATTAGTTTTTTTTCTTTTTTTTTGAAACAAGAACAAAATTAGCTTATAAAAAAGGCTCGGCCCGTAATAGGGATTAGAAAACTGGTAAAGAGTGCATCGTATTTAGTTTGAAAATGTTTAGTTAATGGCACCGATGCCTTTTCCTTATGTCATAACGTTTACGCGTTCGCTGACCGTTGTCAATAAATCCTACTTATACAGTATATAGCTACGTACGGTTTTAAGTTTTACGTCCTCGTTAGAAACATGGGCAGACGAGTAGATACAAAAGGTCAGAAAACTAAACAGACAGATAAAAAGAAAGAGTTTTCTACTTTTTTAGTAACATTTATAAGAATTTATGTAAAATTTCAAAACATTTTCTAAGCAGATCGAATTTATCTAATAAATATTTCGAAACATAACAGGATTCTTATTTGATATCTTTTCCATTCCGTTTTCATTTTTTTCATCTGATCCGCATGTTTTTAATATTTTAATCAAAGCACCTTCGATTATGAATGTTAAGTAATTTAATTAAATAAGTTGTTCGTACGTACCGTTAAATTGATCGTTGCATTTATGATGAAAACAGATGATCGTTGATTATATTTTTGTTCTAATTTCGTTTATAGGCATCTTTATAAAATCGGTCCTACCAAGTGGTCAGGCCGCTGAAGATGGTCGTTTGCGTGCAGGTGACGAGATTTTAGCTGTCAACGGTCAGGTATGTCATGACTTGACACACCGTGAAGCCGTGCAATTATTTCGCCATATCAAAAGTGGACCGGTTGCGTTACATTTGTGCAGACGTATTAAAAATCGAGAAACACAGTGAGTGATGATAAAAGTTATTATTTTCTTTATCTTCTTTCTTATTTTTTTTGTATAATAATAACATTTTTTTACTTTGTTTTATTCGTAATTTGTTTTATATCGATAAACAATGTTTCAGCTTTAAGGTCAAATCTTTTGCGATGGATGTATATATATATATACAGAGTTGTTTTTTTCTTCTTTACGTAATCGATATAATTATTATTAATATCATCAATTAATTAATACTAATAATAAAAATAATAATAATAATAATAACAATAAAAAGTAATAATAATATAATCATTTTCGATTACACTGATTTTCTACAAATTTTAAAGTTTCTTTTTTCCTACTCTATCAATAATTGTTTCTTATTAAATCTACGCTCTTTTCTTATTTATTTTTTCTTAATCCTCACGTATACAGGTTTATATACATGTATATATATTATATCTACATATAATATATTTATAATTTATTATATGTATATATTACCAGAAAAGTGGGAAATCCGGCATTGTTAGCAATTCTTAGGCCTTGCCCGCAATACATGGTGTTTTTAGGCAATGTAGGAAACAGAAGAATTTTTACGGACTTATCGGGCAACACACACCCCGCCCCCAACACACACATAAATACGAACATGGAGCGGGTTTTAGTGCGCGGGTTTTTGAGACAGTGCGTACCGCTATACTATGCGTTATACTATACTATGTATGCGCTATACTATACCAGATAAGATAACAATTCTTCTGTTTCTTTTGTTGCCTAAAAATGTCATGTATTTTGGGCAACGCCTAGTAATTGCTAACAATACCTGCATTTCCCACTTTTCCGATACATATATAATATATATATATATATATACATACACGTAATATACAATATTTTATATACATATACACATATATATATATATATATTATATGTATACATATATAATTTATATATATATATAATGTATGTACATAATTATATTTTGTATATATATATAAATATAAATGTATATGTTAACGTATATGCATACTACGAAACGTAAAGTTGTATTTAACTATTTTGTTGTAATTTGTATTATATGATACATGGTTTATTTCAATTAATTAATTTTGTTTATATTATATTTTTTTTATAGATTATTAATTAATTTTTTAATTTATCACACCTTCATGTTACAGAGCAACGAAGGCCAAGTCATGCGCAGATCTTCTTCTCGTAGATACGTGAGGACACAACTACGTGATAAGCTTTTTATTTATTTATCGATAAAGAAGAATAAAGATGCACATATACATATAGAGAAAAAAAGAGAGAAATGAAGAAAGAAAGAAATATTACGAAGAAACAATGCAATTTGTACATAAATACATGTTACAGATCCTACTTGTTATGTATATGTATATTATATATATATATATATGTGTGTTGTAAATTTGTGTAAAGATCAATGTGGAAGTAAATTTATTATTTAATAATAACGATAATAATAATAATAATATCCTCACAAAAAGAGAAAAAAAGACAGAGATGATGTGTAATAATTATAATTTATAATATATATATCATTATTATTATTACCTGCCACTCCCTAAGAAAAGTTACATCGTCAAGCACCTTAAAAATACGTCCTTATTTTAATTTTTTCCTCTATTTTTTCTTTCTTGTATCGTCCTTTTTAATAAAATGTAATTGAATTAAATTAAAATTTGATCTTCAAGTTAAAGAAAAAAAATTTTGTTTAAATATTTCGATAAGTCGTTTTACATGACGCGTTGAGTAATAAAAATAAAATATAATAATAATAATAGTTTACAAAGTATATAATAATTCCTATCATCATTATAATAACAATAATACCAATTGCTATCGTCATTATGATTAGAATAATAATAGAAATAACATTAAAATATATTTATTGCTATAGTCATTATGGTCAACGACATAATAATAATACGCAAATAAAATTTTTTCAATTTGCCAATAGGGGCAACTCTGACGATAAATAAATTAATCTAAACGATCATATTTTTTCTACATATATAAATATATTAGTAGATATAGAATATATGTAGAAAAAATTCAATGATACTTTTTTCGTGCTTTTGCAACTTATGCTTCTGTGTGTGTGTGTGTGTGTTGTTTTTTGTTTTGTTTTTTAACCCCCTTTCTCTCATTTCTTTTTGTGTGTTTCGTTTTTTGTTCGTGAAAGACTAGAATCCTAAAATATTCTTAGAGTTCGTTGCATGTCACAGGGGTCTTTTTTATTTCGCTTAGAATTTAAAATTCGAAAGAGCACTTCCGGTGGGCAGTTTCGTCATTGTGCTGTTAGCCTCCTTTGTTTTTTTTTGTTTGTTTGTTTATTTGTTTCTAGTACGGGGTTGATTTTAAGGTGCTTTTAGGATACCTAAAAATAATAAAGAAAAACGTTATTAGTACAAAATGAAGAAGATTAATATACAAAAAAAAAAAAAAAATAAAATAAAGATTATTGAAAAACATCAAAAATTGATTGGATTTATTCTTGTTACCTATATCATTTTTACTAAAAGATATTATTTCATCGTATTATTATTTTACCTGTGTCGCCTTGTAATTTCTAACTCGACCGGACCTTCTCTAACCGCTTTAAACAATTCGATGACTTCCTGATGCGTGTGTCCTTTCAAAATCTTCCCATTCAAACTGACGATTTCGTCGCCTAAAATACACGATATCAAAAATGTCATTAATTCTTAAATAAATAAATGATTTAAAATAAAAGTAAGAGAGAAGAAAAGTTCGAAAGATCTTAACCGTTAGATTAATCGTTAGCAATCAACGTTTGATTACCTCGTGAAAAATTTTCTCTCATTCTCCTTATGTTAGAAAGAACAAAGATAAAAAAAATCATGTTTAATAACAATCACCGTAATTATCTCGGTCATAAAATAATGTGAAAAACATATAAGCACCATAAAGATTAAATGAAATAGATTGAGATTATATATCTATAATCTATTTCTAAATGTTTAAATATAAATTCAACGTAGATCATATTATTTAAACTCTCGTGAGTAATAAAAAAGAAAGAAAAATAAAGAAAAAAAAAAGAAAAATTATTTTCTATCGATGTTTCTTTTTCTAAGAAGAATAAACCATTGCGGTGTAATTTTATGTAACCACCTGTCTTTCAGACCACGAAAAGAGAAGTATATTGAACGTATTGCTTGGAAGTATTATAAGATAGATAGAAAGAGAGCGAATGAGAGAGTGGTGGTGCGGGAGGGGAGAAGGAAAGAGAGAACCCCTTTACTTATGCAACCGAGTCGACCACGGAACCGTTATACAAGCATACGCTAAGGGGAGGTGGGGGCCGAAAGCAGAGGGTTTTTAGAAAGAAAAAGCAAGAGGAAACCACCATGGCAGTGGTTTGCTCGTAAAAGATCAACCAACCAACAACGTAAGGAGAGGGATATCGGTTGAAACTCGAAACGTATTGCGTGAATCCTAGCTACCTAACATCTACACCTAACGCCTTTCCCTACCGTCTTCCACCTTCTTCTTCTTCTTCTTCTTCTTCTAGTTAAGTTACACAAAAATTTTATTTTACTCTTTTGCTCGAGGAAATACTAGCTTGTTAAGAATTAGATACTATAGAAAGATAGACAGATAAAAAGAGGGAAAGAAAAGGAGAGAGAGAGAGAGAGAGAGAGAGAGAGAGAGAGAGAGAGAGAGAGAGAGAGAGAGAGAGAGAGAGAGACAAAGTTACTTACAAGTATACTAGAGATAGTCTTCCCGCGATTAGGATTAATCACATTGGTACATTTTCTATTTAATACGTCTGACACGTTAATCGTAACTAATTGCTTACGGAAGCATTGACTACTTTTTATATAGCCATTTACTTTACGACTCTCTAACGAGCATGATCTAGGCTGGAATTATGACGCTCGGTATAATTCTTTGAACTATGAAGTCCCTGTGGGGAATCGTTAAAATCTTCGAGGAAAATAAATCAAACGATTGAAAATTCTAGCTTGATCTTTCCCTTCAAGAGTTGCACGTCGTCGTTGCAAGAGTCAACGGAAGAAATGAGATAGAGATAAAGAGAAAAAGAGAGAGATAAAGAAAAAGAAAGAAAGGTTACTGTTTAAAGATTCACAAGACGTCAGGTGTCGGATTAAAGATTCGACGTGTGTCCGGACTCGTCGTTCCTTCGAATACTCATCGAAGGAAAAAAGTACGTGCTAGTCAATACGAAAGGTTCAGTTATTTATCTGTGTGCGTGTGCGTAAACATGCGAGTATGTGTGTATATACCTTGAAACAACGACTTGGATACGTCGGCTTGTCCACCTGGAAAGACACGTCTGACGAAAATGCCCATTTCACCCCTCGGACTGTCCCTCCCACCGACAACGCTAAATCCTAAACTGGGCTTTCCATAACCTTTTTCAAACTTGGCTACGTGTTTCGTCAGATAGTGTTGGGATTCGGTGTTAGCCTCGAAACCATTCTCCGAGTCCTTTCGATGATTCTTCGACAGGCAGGAGAGCGGTAAAAAGTCAGGTCGTTTTCCGCTGGATCGTGTAACGTCATCATTGACCTTACTATCCTTCGTTAAATTTTCCTTCGATTTGTCGTCGATCAACGACATGTTAGAAAGATTTTTCGCATTTTCTAAATACTCGTACTCCCCAGGTAGAGCATTTGACGAAGAAGAGGAAGATGAGGTTGGTGTTGGTGGCGCGACGTAAACCTGAGGCACCGTTTCCTCGTAAGCTGTCATCAATCTTATCTTATTTCCTGTAAACGATCTAAGAAACTCTTGGACCTCTTCGAGACTCTCTAGAGTTCGTAATTCTTTTCCTTCTACTTCGACTATCTCGTCGCCGAGTCTTAGCCTACCGTCCCTACAATAAAAGATAATATAACGATTAAATGAGATGAGAAACGAGATGATGGATGATCGATATTATAAATCGATAAGAGAAAGAGATAAATGACCAATCGATATTACCTATGAGCTATTCCATCGCTTTCTAACTGCACGACGATATAACGGATCTCTCCTAGTCGTTGCTGTGCCAATCTTATGCCTAAACTCTCTTTAGGATCTCTCTTATGAAGTTGAACTATACGACAACGTCTAACCCTCTTTGGTGGCTGTATGATATCGCTGAGGAAACGGGTCTTATCTTGTTGCAATCTTATCCGATGCGATGACACGTCGATCGATTTCGTTACGTTGGTATTACCCAGTCGACTTGAATTATCCGTGCAAATAGGAAAATGTGAATTGGCATCGTCGAACGAAGTTTGATGAATACTCGGTAACAATCTTCCCGAGGTACTCTGATGCCATCTCAAACCGTCAATGACATCCCCAATTTCTGACGAATCAATCCTCGTCTCATTGTTCGTACCCTTCCTCAATTCTTTTTGTTCTTGATCCTGACACTCGCTAGGTGTCGAACTTCTCATTGGTTTCTCCAATTCGGAATCAATGACGCTACTGGTATCCGAACTATCTGTACACTTCAAACTCAAAGCTTCGTTTTCCGATGCAGCTGCCGATTCACCCCTAGGACCGTCACTGTCGTAACCAGATTCGTTCGAACTTACGTAATGAGAGGATAACCTTTGTTCGCCACTCGGTGCAGAATTTCTACGATCGTTTCTCAAAGTAGCTTTAACATCGAGCTCTACGTTCAACGAAGATGTTTCCGAAAATCTAGATTCCACCGTCCTGACGTCCAATCTATCGTGATTGATCTCAGTTTGTTGATAAACAGATGGATTTCGTCGTACTAGTGACGTTAGATTAACATTATCATACGCATTGCAACGCGCTGAATCTTCCGAATGAAACGTGTCCTCGATACGCTCGAGCTCGCTAGGATTCAGACTATACCTTTCAGATTTTTTTCTAAACTCAACGTAAGAATTTCTGCCAGGTTTAACGTTTTCCTGATATCTAGGAACGTTACAACGACCCAAATTACTATTTCTAGATCGTTTACGTCCCAACGTTGTCGTACCGACGTAAGAATCTTCAATTTTTAACGCCGGAAAATGTTCCTCCGATGCTGTTTTGAACAATCTCTCGTCTTTTGATACAAACGATCCATGACGTTCCTCCGGTAACACGGATAATTTCGATCTTAAAAATGCATAGGGAAAATTTGATTTCTTAGCTTCTTTGAAATCGCAACTACTACTTTTTCTCATTGCCGATTCCATTCTAGATCGGCCAAAATCGCAAGGTTTGAAGTTTCTAGTTGACGGGCTTCCGGATGGGCTAGCCGATAAGCTGCCAGTTGGACTGGCAGAAAGACTTCCTGATTGACAAATGGACGGTGATACGTTGTCAATTGGGTTGTCGAAAACGTCGTCGTTTCGTCGACCAGCTAAATCATCGCAGGACACCGTTTTATCCTTTCGTGCTGAAATTCTTAAATCAATTCCTTCAGATGGATCATCTCCTTTCACGTAAGTCGGACTAGTATTCAATTGACTCGTACTACAACTTCTAAAAAGATTTTCTTTCTCCGATGTTTTAGATCCAATTTCGACGTTTTGCGAACGTCTGTTCATTCTTGTTGAATTTAACATCCCGGTCGAACCCATTCGAATAAAAAATGATTTAAACGGCGACGGTGATCTTTGAGAATTTCCTGCCAACCTTTTTGGATCCAACTTTGGATCTGTTTTTTGTGATAACGTTGACTTATTTCCTGCAGGATTTAAACTAGCATTGTTGTTATTGTTGTTACTGGATTCGTTGTTATTGTTGTTGTTGTTGTTACTATTTGCATCGGATCTTTCTAAAGAACAAATAGTTTCACGGGAACCAGCCCTACGAAAGGAATCTATTTTTTTGCTCATTCTCCGGCCCCAGACTCCTAAACTTGACCCTGGAAATAATAAAAAGAAAGAATTCATTGTTAATAAATGGATAATATACTTATTGTTAAAAGTATTCATATTTTTTTATAGAAAGAAATGATATATTCGAGTAGTATATGGTTGAAGACAGTAATGTGTATAAATTAAATTTGATCAACGTCACGAAAGGAGAAGGAAGTTAAAGGAAAGAGACTTGAATGGCATTGGACCACCTTCGTACGACGAAAAACCACTCGGTATTTGAGTTCACGCTCGACATATGGTCGTCTCCTTCAGGAAATACCATTGAATGCAACAAACGAGTCGTGCATTTTCAGGTTTAAGATTTATTAACTCAATTCTCTAATAGATTTTTACCGAATATTATTGTGTATAAGTAATAGCGTAAATTTGTATCAATCTAACTCGAAGATGTAAAAGATGTACAAGAGTATTACATATATGTATTTATGTATTATTCGTGAACATGTTCATACATGAAGAGAGTATAGTAAACGTTATTCAGTCCTTTATTGCACCAGCATACGTACGCATGTAAATGCGGTTCATTAAAGGCAAGTATTTCCTGAAGAAATGATGCATTGTATTGCAACAACATATGGTGTCTTGCCCTACCCTGGCTTAACCATGATCATCAGAGATGCACTTTGCGATCCTAACATCGGTCAATGTCGTGATCTAACGTTCTGATCAAAACTAATCCTTAATATGGCAATAATAAAATTTATACCTGCATACCCAACAGCAACATTTGTTATCAAACTTCTAACACTAATATAAAACAAAATATAGTCACCAATAGTAATTATAATAAATAATTAAGTTGTTAAATAAATATTTTTATTATAAATTGTATTTAAAATAAATAAATCAATATAATAATTAAACAGTAACGGTTAAATCTCCAATTAAAATTACATCCATCCCTTAAGATTAAATAATACGTATACGATATAAACCCCCCAATCTCTCACTCAAAAAAAAAAAAAGATAAAATAAAATATTTGAAAAAAGGAGAGGAGAACGATTTGAAATGAAAACCGAAGAGTGGTGAAAATTCCCGTTTAGGTGATGTTAAAGAAGAATAAAAGAAGGAGTGGGAGGAAGGAGGTGGAGAGGTCGATGGATACCGGGACAGCAACGGGCCACCTCAACGGACGAAAAACCACCCGGCATCCGCATTCGAGCTCGACATATGGTCGCCCCCAGAATAAGAAAAAGATAAAAAGATAGAAAGGGAGAAAGAGAGAGAGAGAGAGAGAGAGAGAGAATGATGGAAGAAGTTGAACGAGAATCGGAGCCAAGTCCATCGTCGAAAGGACGGCTGCTGGTTCCGCGTATTTTGCGACTACTTTTTCGAGGTGTCACCCCGGTTAACGGGGCCGTGCTGCCATCGAGCCATTCGATCCTCTACGAACAGCCAAGACGATTGTCAGGCTGCTCAGGTATCGGGTACACGTGTTTTGCGATAACGCACGCCGCGGTACACGAAGAGAAACGGTCTGCTGACTCGAAACGCGTTATAGCCTCGTTAACGGCCAGACACGTACATACATATGTACAAATTTATATGTCTATGTGTGTATATGATACCCACCCTTACCTATACTGCATCCCTAAATACTCTCTTTTTTCATCTTTACGTCAATTTTATTCTAATTATTATTTGACATAAGGAAGTTTTAATTGTTGGTCATGTTTCGGGTTTTAGTGAATTAGTTTGATATGTTCTATGCGTATGCAATAGGTGCCTTTACTAACGTTGCATCGTTCAATTATGTCTTTAGATATTTGCGTCAATTTAATTTAATTTTATGTTGGAGAGGAGAAGTTTAATCGTTGGTTATCTTTTGGATTTTTATGAAGTTTGTTCAATAGAAGTTTTAGTGAATTAGTTTGATGTTATATGCAATAGGTGTCCATACTAATGTTACATCATTTAATTCTGTCTTCTAAAAAAAATTATTGTGTTAATTTAATTTAATTTTATATCGCAAAGGGGAAGTTTAATCGTTGGTTATCTTTTAGATTTTTATAAAATTTGTTGAATTTGGATTTTAGTGAATTAATTGAGGCGTAGTTTAATTGTTTGACTGATTGATTGATTAGGCGAGTGATCAAAATACTTTGATTATTTAAATGATCAATTAAATATTCAATTATTATGGTTACAAAATAATACTTGTTGTTAAATAATTCAATTTCTATTCCATCACATTTTTGAATCACTTATCACACTATTGTCCTAGTCCACAAAGGTGAGAACAAATAGAATAGTAACGACTTGGCTCGATGCTCGCAAGGAACTGTTTTCTACGAGAACAACCTAACAGAGGAAGCAACGCGTTATAATCCGCAATGTAATTCCAAAAGGAAGTGTCCGTGACCGTGTCGCAACTGTGCTTGTTTCCGAATCGACTCCTGTCGGAGTGAAAAACCTTTTTGCAAACAAATTCGATCTACCGAAAATTTATTCACCCAAAATTTATTGTTTAAATATTACATTTCTTTTCCTAAAATATTTGTATAACATTTTAATTTTTCGTTTAAATTAATACGAATATTCATAATTATCATCTTTGACAATTGTGAAATATTTAGACGAAGGTGAAGTATTTCAACGATTTAATTATAATATTATTTTCATAATTTTTTTGGCACAAAAATAATAATGCAAAAATTTATTCGCATTTAAAGTAGAGCCAAGTCAAGTTGACTACCTTCTACCAGTACTATTGTTGTACACCTTTCCGCAGAAAAGTAACGGCAATGCGGTTAGAGATGCGGATAGCATGAAAGACGATGATAACAATCATAAGAAGTACAGTACTGTACTGTACATACGTTTAGTAGTTTGTAACGTAATAACATACACAAATTAATATCTAAAATTTTTCGAATTTTTGTGTACAAAAATCACTTTCAATTTTCTTCTTTTTTCTCTCTCTACAATTTCTTTAGAATTTTTAAAGAAAAGAAACACGCGTATATATCCGTATGTGGGAGTACGCGTATGTGTGTTAAGTATGTGAGTTTCTTGTTCTAACGAGGCACGAGTCAAGAAACAAGCAGACGGTTGATTAGTGAAAGGATGCGATATTTCGAGATTAGCAAGTGTTCGAACCTAAGTGCTGATCGTTCTTTTTTAAAAATAGCATTAAAAAGACAAAGAAGAAAATCTCAAAGAATATTTGACCTATATAGGTCAACAAGTCGAACCTGATGATTCTAACATGACAGAGTACAAGGAAATCACCGGACCATAATATATGTCGTAGTTCCAAGTAATTAGACTCGCTAACATTTTTCTTTCTTTCTTCAAAGAAAAAAAACTTTGTACGATTTCCCGTTCGAAAAATATTTTTTGCATTCCTAATGAACTGAATATTTAATTTAAAATAATTTACATTTATATATTGAATGTAAAAAAATGATTTATGATTAATTTATTAAATAATTAAAAATAATTTTTCAACGCAAACAATAATTAATAATTAACATTAAACTAACAAATAAAAATATTATTTTATATATGCAATAATACATTAAAAGTATTTATTTATATTTAAATAATTAAAATAAAATTAAATACAATCACAGAAATGAAATACAATTAAATCCTTAAGAAAGTCGACTTGTAGAAATAATTAAACGACAAATGGTTGAAAAAAAATGTCCATGAAAATAATCCAGATCTCAAGTTCCATCTTTTTTAAGACCACCAAATCCTCCTCCTCCTCTTCCATTTCCTCTTTAAAAGAATTAACGATCGTTATACGAAATAATCGTCAGTTCGCGAACTCCGCGAGTTTGAAGTTGGATAAAGGAATGCATGGTATTTAAGTGTAAAAATCAATTTCGTCTTTTCAGTCCCTTTTTTTTTTATTCTTTTTCTTCACTATACAGGGGCGTCGTGTGTTGCTTCTGGTGTCCCGGTTCGTCGGGCAAGTTCGGTTCGCCGAACGTGCAGTGCATTAACGATTTACCGATTTTGTAAACGACGAACTTTTCACTCTTCTCTCAAAAACCATAGGGGTACACCATACATACTTACGTATATGTGTAACCGTAAATTCAACAGAAAGAGAAACAGAAAGAAAAAGAAAAAGGAAAAGGAGAAAGAGAAGACTATACTGCTGCTGTTAACTGTACTCTTTACGAGCCCGTTATCGTCGATCACTACACAAATCGAAAATAGTGATGAATATATTAGCGATAACGATCCCTTTTTTATTTCATGCTTTTTTTTCTTCCTTAATAATCGCACGTCGTATCATATTAAATACATACCATTACAACTACTACTATTACTGATTCTACTGTTACTACTTATCAATCAAGGATGAAGAACGGGAATAATTATCAACGTGATAACCAGACGAATCACGTTTTTCTTCCAACTATAACGCGATACGCCATAGTTAGTTAGTTAATTTCGATTATTATTACTAAAGAAAATATATGAAGCATAAAGAAAAAAACTGACGGATATAAAATACGGAAAAAATGACGGAATAAATTATTGACTAATTTTAAAATGTGATTTTAACTTGACGTTTATTCGTACACGCGATAGAATATAAATACTTTTCCTTACAGATGATCAAGCCATATTACCTACTAACGAGGAAGACTATTCTCAGTAATTAACTACTTCGAATTTCATTGGTTGGTATTAAACGTCAATTATCGATGCGCGCTGACCCATTTCTTTAACGGTAAAAGCTAGACGGCTAAATTACGTATCAGCGATTTCGACTGAAAATTTCTATCGAAATTGTTTTCAACGGTTACGATTAGAAATTTTGTTTGATTGTTGGTTTTTAATAAAAGAGAAGTTTTTTCTTTTTAATTTGTAAGGATCAGTTAATTATTCCTAGATGTAATTTTATTCGTAAAAAAAAAAAACCGAAGAGATTTGTTGTATTTATTATTATTTTATTTTCCGAATGATTTAATTCAATTGAATGATATGAATGAACATGTATCAATAATACGTACGTATTCTAATAATTAAATTAATTATATCATTAGTATATAAAGCAACTTTACAATTTCACATATATATATTTAGTTAATATATAATAAGATATTTTATTTTTTTGAATTATAAATGATAAATCGTTATTACATGTCACAGAAATTTGTTACACTAATAGTTTATTTTTCGGAACGATTTAAATAAAAATAATTTAACTTATATGAACTACTTTTGAGAGAGAGAGAGAGAGAGAGAGAGAGAGAGAGAGAGAGAGAGAGAATCAACATGTACTCTATGATGCATACATGTTCTAATAATTCATTCAATTACTATTATTATTTATACGCGATTATTTCTTTTTTCCATCATTATTATTACCCATTTATATTTTTCAATATTATTTAATAGTGTAAGGATTTTTGTTGAACGATTGTACACAGAATGGATTCCTTAAATCTGTAAAAGAGAGGAATAATAAAGATAATAATATATATATATATATATATATATTTAACTATTCAATTAATATATTATTTAAATCCATTCTTTAAGAAAAGAAAATAGTGTATGAAAGATTGAACGAGATAATGTGTCGTGAGTAAAAGTATAGGAAAAAAAGTAACGTATGAAAGTCTATACAGGAATAAAGCTCGCGATTAGAAAGAGTAACTATGATATAGAATAAGAATAAAAATAATAAGATGAATAAAAAAATAAGAAGAGAAGAATAAGAACGAGTCTAACGAGGTGTGACACTTCTCTTCTCGTGATGCGACAGGAGGACATATCGTGACGACATAATCGTGTGACTAATTGAAGACCGGTCTTAAAGTGCGTCTTTCGAATATCTTCAAAAAGAATTAATTAACGGCCCTGGTAGGTTCCCCGAGGTCGTTCTCCATGCCGGTTTTCTAAAGCCTTTAATAAGGTTGCCCTTTCTCCAGGGGGCTGGGAAGGAAAGGAGGGGAGAAGCACAAAAAATAAAGAAACGAAATGAAGTAAAAAAACAAAATAAAATAAAATAAAAAAAAGAAATATTGAAGCATGCTATGCAGGTGCAGACTACGACATCTAAAACGTATTTTATTCTTTTTCTTCTTCTTCTTCTTCTTCTCTGTTTTATTCGTCTCACCTATTTCGTACATTCAATTGATTTCTTCATATATATATATAGTTTAGATTTGAATTGAAATGATATTCACGAAGATTCGTATGTTTGTTAATTCGATGACGTTAGATATTACTGGAAGTAAAATAATGATTTGTGAAAGTTCAAAGGAAACGTTTTGTCTACCCGCTTTGATGAAGATAATAAGAATAATTAAAAGACATGTGCTTGAGGAAAGACACGACCCTTTGGTACAGGTGGCTAACCGCGCGTTTATTTTCACCTCGCAATACGTAAATGTTCATGACTGTTCGAAGGAGGGAGAGCGGAACGAGAAGTCGCATGCAAAAATATCTTACGAAATTTCAGTAAGAGCAAATTTGAAAAGAAAATAATCAATTTTTTTGTGAAAGAAAAAAAGAAAAACCGGCAGCGTTCTATTTTTGTAAGTAAACAAAAAAAATTATTAACAAATTAAAATTAGTCAATTTGACAAAATTTCGTTCAAATTCGCGTTGCATCGACGATAATTTAAAATTACGTTTCGTTTGCAATTTTTATCGAGATGTATAAAAATAGAAATAAAAATAAAAGGAAATATGCGTAGAGAATCATTTCTTTTTTCTCTTTTTTTTTTCCTTCTATTTTTTTTCTTCATTCGTGGTTTTCCATCGTCGCTCTTAATCTCGTGTTATAGTGATCGAAGAAGCGGAACCAGTGGTCGTAGATAGGAATGCGGTGCACATAGGCGTCTTGTATCACGATGCAACGGTTGCGCAATTTGTGAATTATCATGGCGTAACCGCACGATGGAAGGTGGAACGTTCAAGGTTCGTCGAGTAGTAACTCGTACGTTCGAACTTATATGCTGTCTATGTATGGAACTCTATGTATGTATTATGAATGACCAATCGAATTTATTACCTACTTAAATTGTTAGAAAAAAATTTAAAAAAAAAATAAAAGAGAAAAAGAAAAAGGCAAATTCCCATAAAAAATCTCACGAGTAAAAATAAAAATAATAACCTGCCTTGAAATTAACGTGCTCTATAAAAATACTTATAAATATAAATAAAAAAAAAATGAAATAAAGTAAAATACAAAAAAGAATAGAAAACAAATTCCATACAAATTATAGAAATGTAAATCCTTAGATCATTAGAGACAAAAAAAACAAAAAAAAAAGAATTATTAATAATAAATTATTTAATGATGCCAAAAAAACAAAAAATTAAGTCACTGGGAATAAAAAATCTTTAAAAGAAGTGAAATTTCACGTACCTCGTTGTTTTTCGGGTTCATGTTCGACGATGAACGCTGGCACAGCAGTGACCATTTGATAATCTGTCTGATAGTCAGTAGGGTAATCAACCTCACTGACCTCCTGTTCTTCGTCTTGTTTGGAAGCAAGTAACGCTTGCATTGCTGTAGCATCGCCGCAACTTCTTCTACTATATTTCGTCCTGGAAATCCTAAGTAAAGCAGCAGGAATCAATCCTTCCGAATTGTCACGAGTAACTGGAATCGAACTAACGCTCGCTTGTGTCTGCGATTCTTCCAAATTAGGATTCTTTGGTCCGAAACCAAGACCGACGTCATCGGCACTGTGACGCCTTGATTTCGATAATCGTTTAAACATCGCTCTTCCTGAAAAAAATAAAAAACACAAATGCAACTCAATTAGTATATGCTAAGATGACTGATAATTTAAAAAAAAATAAAAAAACCAATATTTACGTAAGTAGAACATACGTTTGAAATATAACTCTTCTAGTTTTAGTTTCTTTTTGTGCTAATGGACTATATTTATTTTTCTATTATTTTTGTTTTAAATGTTTTTATTACAGTTTCATTAGCACACGCAACTAATAGTAGAATCTTCTACAAAGTTTATCATAAGCGTTAAGTAGTTATTCTATGGAACAGAATATGCTCCTTTAGCAATGAACAAATGAGCAAATGAGCAAATAGAGAATTTTAGGATTTTTCGTTGTGTTACAGCAGGATGCTGTACCTAAGTAACGAAGTAACGCTTAAAAAAAAAATACAAAATAAAAAGAAACGAAACCTTCTTCGAAACAGTTGAGGTCTATTGTCTATCAAACAATAGCCAATTGTGTGAATATCGTGAATAAAAATTCATAAGATCGATGAAGATATATTTTCGAACTATGAATTGGCACGAAAACAAAGATCATTTTTTCAAGGATTCTAATTAAAGTAATCGAATTTTCTATTCTCAATCTAAAAAATAATTTATGATAATTTTAAAACAAAACAAGATACAGTTTTACCACCGAGATATCTGTCATATAAAAATCCTCCTAATAAAAGAAAGAATTAATTTGGAACGATTAAGTGATGAAAAAAAGAAAATAATTTTAACGAGAATTTCGAAAGACACCAACACTTGATGGTCCCACTGACGATCGTTGGAATAAACAAGGATAAACCTATCGAAACCTTTTGAAAAGATCGAGTAGGGGTAAATCATAGTAAGAAACTAAAAAATAATCGGCCATTAAAGGATAAAATATTGTCTATGTTTCGTGTAACCATAAATTGTCTCTAATACACATATATACACGTATACGCGTATAAAATAATTCATAAAACGTGACTTACACGTTTACAAAGTAGAAAAAAGAAAGATAGAGAGAGAGAGAGAGAGTGAGAGAGAAAGATGTGATATATATATAATACAAGATAATGTTTGATATAAACACATACAAATATACATTTATCCATGCAATACTTTACTGTAATAGCAAAGAATAGTCAAAGAGAAAGAGTGAAAGAAAGATGGAGATAGAAGATGGTTAATAACGTTCCACGAGGTCGCGCTCGACAAAACATAGCGCGTAACAGTGGCATTATAACGATCTCAGTTGCGAGAATATTATTTTCGAATAGCATCGACCAACGTATAGAGCAATTAACTTCTCTTACGTTCGCTAAGAACGAAGGCCACTTCTCTTTATCTCTCTTTCTCTCTCTCTATCTCTCTTTTTCGATATTTATTTATTTATTTATTTATTTTCTTTATTCAAGGCTATTCAACTTTACAAGCTACCTTCGAAGAACGACGACAACGACAACAGAAAAGACGACGACGACGACGACGACGACGACGACGACGACGAAGAAGAAGAAGAAGAAGAAGAAGAAGACGACGACGACGACGACGACGATGATGATGATGATGATGATGATGATGATGATGATGATGATGATGATGATGATGATGACGCTGTTCCTGGTGATGCTGTGCTCCGCTTCAATACTTCCAATGTATATACATACGTGTAAATATATGTATAAATATGTGTATGTGTATGTATACGCACTGTGCGTAAGAGAAAGAAAGATAGCAATTACTTACGCACATAGGGATCTCTTTTCAACTTTCCCGATTACGTTGACGATCTTATAATTTACTTTCTTTTACCTTTCATTTCTTTATTTATTTTCATTTTATTATATTTTATTTCATTTTTTGCTTTTTGAAAAATCGTACGTCAAAGAAAGAGAGCGAGAGAGAGAGGGAGAGAAAGTTGAAAGATTTCTGTCGCTTTTATCTTCTCGCAACGTTGCTCGTTTCTCGACTCGGTCGATTAGCTCTAGCAAACTGAGAGAGAGAAAGAGAGAGAGAGAGAGAGAGAGAGAGAGAGAGAGGAGAGAGAGAGAGAGAGAACCTGGAAAAGAACCTTCTGTATTTTCTTTTATTCTTAACTTCTTCTCTTTACTTGCATACTCGTTCTACTTTACCCTTGAACAACATCCCTCCGAGAAAGAGAGAGAAAGAGAGAGAAAGAGAGAGAAAGAGAAAGAGAAAGAGTAAGACGAGGGTAGGAGAGGTAAAGGAGAAAAGACCGCCGTGATTTTCTTAATTCGTACGAGTCGGTAAGCAAAGGATTTATGTCGGGACGAGTTAGAGAGTTAACGTTATCGTATTGGAATAGTCCTCTCTTCTTCTCTCGATTTCGATTCCTATCTTTTCTCGATCCTTGATCTTCCTCTGATAGTATCCGACGATTTATTCCAAAGAAACTTGTATATGCTTCTCTTTCTCTTTCTTTTTCCTTTTTTTCTTCCTTCCTTCTCATCTTTTATTTTCCCTTTCACTGTTTGTTTGCGAATTGATCTTTACTTTTTTTCTTTTTCTTTTTTCCCCCCGAATAAAATGATGTTCATCTTTTCGTGTAAATTATTCCTAATATTATTATTGTTCTTCCATCTTTTATTATTCATCTATCTTTATCTTCTTGCAATTATCTTATAGATAGGATTAATTTGAAAATTAAATGTATCAGTATCCTTCGATTTTCGTTATTTTTTTTTCTTTTTCTTCTTTTTGATTTATTTCTTTATTTCATAATCACTTTCTATCTTTTAATTGCTTTTATGAAAACTCGATGGAAAATTACAAACCAATAACATTGAGAACGAATAATTTTATCATAATTATCGTTAGAGAAAAGTTTTATGTTAATTAGAAGTATAATATTACTAATAATGGTAATAATATAAAAATCAATTAAATACTTTTACATATAATAACATCCTCTCGTTTCAATTATAAATTAGTTTATAGCAATTATTTGTATAATTAATAAATATATTTAAACAGCGTTTTAACTCCGCCTGCATGATCGCAGATCAGCGATCATGTTGCCGGTCCTAAGCCCGGGAAAAGGAGGAAGGTTGTCCGAATGAGAATTCTTCGCAGAATAGCTGGGAAAACACTACTGGATCGAGAGAGAAGTGAAGATATAAAAGAACATGCAAAGTGGAAACATCAACGAATGGATACTAAAAAGAAAAAAGAATGGAACGAACATATTAACAGAATGGACAACGGAAGAATTGTCAGAATTGCACGGGATAAGTCACCTGTAGGCCGCAGAAGCACGGGACGCCCACGAAAACGATGGTGCGACAATTTAACAGTGCAATAGGCAGAAAAACGTCGTACGAAACAGGCAATTTTGCCTAAACTAAAGAAAGAAAAAGAAGAAGAAGAAACAGCGTTTTTTTATTATGTTTTCATATTACTATTTATTAATTTATATTTCAAAAAATAAAATAATTATCGAACTAATCTATATACCTATTAGTTAATTAATTAAGAAACAACCTTTACGTTACCAAACTCAATTAAAATTTCCAAACAATCTGCCCACCAATATAACCAATAATAAAAAATAATAAATCATACATTTAAACGTTATTCAAATGTAAAAAAGATTGACGATCGGTACGAGTTTTAGTGATTTGTACCTTTACTTTTCTTTTTCTTCACACTCTTGTCATCATCTTCATTATCATTATCATCATCATTGCCGTCACCATCGACGTCATCATCATCACCATCATCATCATTATTATCATCGTTGTAGTCGTCGTCGTTGTTCGTCGTCGTCATCCTGGTTGTTGAGAAATTACCAGTGCGAGATTTCGAGCCGTCGATTTCGCGCCTGCTACTTCGTTCTCGATGTCGCGATCACGATATATATTTCGAAGTTACCGAACGACGTACGAGAGAATACAAGAAGAGAAACTTACACGTAAAAACTCACACAAACATATAGAAACACTCACACACATATACAAGTAAACATATATATATATATAAATATACGTATATATTTGGTTTTGGAAGGGCCGACAGGTGGTTTCCGTGCGAATTAACGAGTCTCGACGATTATCTTTCATACACACTTTTCGAGCCTAACAGCAACGAGCAGGAGACGTCTCCGAGACGTTTAATTGGCGGCTTGCTCCTGAACTCACTCGTGAAAGATAAAAAGAGAGAGGGAGAGTTTGAATCTGTCGAAATATTTTTGGAATTAAAACAAAAAAAAATAGAAGAAGAAGAAACTTTGATACTTCGAGGGATGAAAAATGAAATGATCGATTGTTCCACCGGGTTTGCTATTTAAAGAATAACTACCTCTTTTTATTAACCTTCCTTCTCTCGTCTTTTCTTTTTCATCATTTTTCATTTTTTCTATAATTTATAACCCTTGTATTATTAATTTTGTACTATTTATTTAATAAATAATTTGATAGAGATATAGAAATATCTATTAATTCTCTCTACTATGTTCGAGTCATTTAAATATCATTTTTCACGATATTATATCAATACTTGAAATAGATTTTTAAGAATTGATTTCAACGAAAAGTGATATATGGAGAAAACATTGAGAAAAATAAATCAATATGTTTTAAAAGTATTCACTGGACATCTAGTTTATTTTATTTGATTTTTTTTCTAATTTTATCTACATAATAGAATCGTAACATTGCATAGCATCCTCGAGTATGTGTTTAAAAAGAGAGAGAAACAGAGAGAAATAGAGAGAGAGAGAGAGAGAGAGAGAGAGAGAGAAAAGGATCGTTTCGTTCTTCCGTGTCGTTTGATACGAGAATGAACTAACAAGAGAGAGAAAGAGAGACGGAGTAAGATACACATGCATACATATACATATACAAAGAAGAAGTTCTTGCTTTCTCAAGCACGGATACATTTATCTTGCTGCTGTGATCGGATGAACGAGTCTGATCGAGACTCCAGTTTCATTTATATTGACTTTTGCTACACTCCCTTTTATTACTTCATTTTTTATTGTATATTTTTGGTTTTTTATTGTTCTTTTTTTTACGAACGGAAAGAAGAAGTAAAAGATACACGTACGAGTTTTTGATTAAGAAAGTTTCCGGGATAATTAGCTCGGCGTTAACCATAATCGTAGGTGATCTAATTTGCGTTTAGAACTTCTTCTTCTTCTTTTTCTATTTCTTCTTCTTTCTTTGATTTATCTCCACGAACCAAGTAATCTTATGGTTTAGCTACTGTAGATTCATTCTCTCTCATCTGAAGTATACTTGTGTTATTTGCGAGAAAAAACTAATGATCCTAAGTTCTGAGATATAGAAAGGATCGTGAGGAAAAGATTAGTAAGGGTTTTTCATTCCTTTTCTTAAAAGAAAATTTATTCACATTTTTCTCTTTTTTTTTTTATTTTTGTCTTCTTTTCTGGTAATAATTATAATTTTTGCTCGGTTATTAAAATGAATATTACGAATGAATAATTATTAATTTCACCATTATTAACACTTTGTATTTCGATCGTTTACATTCAAATAACATTTTATTACTTTTTCACGAGATCTGAATGTTTTTTTTTGAGGAATAATTTAATAAAATCATTAATTATATATGCAAATAACTATCATACGTAACCAATTAAATGGACATTTAAATCCAATTAAATGGAAATAATAATTTTCTTAAATTATACTTCAATTAATTATACGTCAAATACGAATTTAATTTCATGTAAAATCTTTATACATCGATAAATTGTTCCGTTCTAACGAGTTGAGGATACATTATTTAGAAAAATCTTTAAAGATCCGTGAGAAAGATCTAAATCCATTGGATCCCCCTTTTTCTGATCTTTTCCACCCGATCGATATGCATATATCGTTCGAATCGAGACATTGAAAGTCTTCGAAGAATGTAGGTCATATCGATTTGGTACTCTTTGGTCTCTCCGTAAATCTGTCGATCGAGGAAGAAAGATAAAAAAAAAGGTAAAGAAAGAAGAAGAAAAAGGATCGAAGTGGGCGACTTTCGGATTCGAGATTCAACCTCTCGAGATCGAAAGCACGTTGTGTCGCTTTACTATCGCTAAGAGAAAGGGAAATTCTGCGCGTTCCTTCGACAGACGGTCTCTGACGATCTCCATTTATTCTAAATACGTTGTTTTGCGTGTGTTAGAAAAACACTACCATTATGTGAAAGCTAAAAACGAAGTGAAATTTAAATCGAGTATTTTTTAAAATGTTTCCTTTTATTTTTTATATGTTTCTTTTGTTTTACCCACAAATTTTATTAGAGGATGTTTGCTTGATGTTTGGTCTTTGTTTAATGGTTATTTCAATTGAAAACTGTATTAGACTTATTTTATATATATTTCATTAATATTATAATAAATTTATATAGTATATAATCATTATTTCAGAAATTATTTCGTCAAATTTACACACATTCGATATTTTATTTCTTAATTTTTATATGCTTGGAACAGTGATTGTTTCAATTTATGGATGCAGTAGAATAACTGAGAGAGAGAAAAAGAGGTATATATTTATTTTTATATTGATACTATATTTTAGTAATAATATTATAATTATAATATCTTTTGTTTCATCTAATTACGTTGAAAATAAAATTTATCCTATTAATTTTTGTTTTAATTAATACTTTGGCAAATAAGTAAAATAGATTAAAATGGTAAGATTACATGTGAAAGTTTAAAGACAACAAAATGAATACTATCCTATCGTAGCGTCTTGATAAATGAGCCCATAATTAAAATTTCTCGAACACTACTATACTTATCTTTTCTCTTTAGTTACTCGTTAAATAATATGTCTCGCAAGAACGAAATTTAATTTCATCGTTTCATAGCATAACTATAAATTTAAACAAGCTAATAGCGATTTCTCTATCGCGCGTGATTATTTTAATAAACTACAAAATAAATAACAAAAAGAAGTAATGAAAATTATAACGAATGAAATTCTTACATTGTTCCAACATTTATTTATTTAAATTCTCGTTCAGTTTATTTTTTTTTTTATTTTAAATTTATCATTAAAATAGATCGTTGAATTGAATTGAGAATAATAAAGTTACTTTTCATGCGAAAAAAAGGATATCCTAATTGATTTTCTCTAGGGTTTTCTTTTTATTTCCTTTTGAAAACGTTGCAGCATAAAAATTATGCAATATCATGCGATACTTCCTTTTCCTGCTTGTGCCATTTAAATCGTACGACTTCGTAGAGACGAATACGAATGCCACGTAGGTGTAAGATTTACATTTATAAAATCCGAAACCTTGAAAATCTTACAAAAATTAAATAACACTTACGTATTGTTACGTTTCCTATCCATAAATGGGAAAAATTTATTTTTTATTTCTATTAATTTATTTATATTTAATAAGTAATATTATTTATATAAAATGATTAATAAAGTGATATTAAAAAAAATAAAAAAGGAAAAAAAAAAAAGAAAAATATTTAGCAGAAAAAGAAAAATATCCATTTGTTAAAAGTACCGTTTGGGGAAGTAACACCTTCCTAGTTCCAGGTTGCATAATAACGAGTGTATATGTATTTTCCACGTGTGTTTTCACGTGTGCACAATTATGCATCTTCCACGAATAGGACTTTAAAGGCCACAGTTAGCAAGCAAGCAAGCAAGTAAGATTTTAACTCACTTGCACGTACATTTTCACTGCGTCAGATTTTAGCTGTAAAAGTTAGACTTGCTATGAGGGGAAAATAACGAACGAGTACATGCATACAAACATACATGGATAGATGACTATGTATTTATGCATGTAGACGAAAGAAGACGATAGTTACAAAAGAATGCAAAGTGCTAAGCTCAGAGGAAGAATAAAAAGAATAAGAATAAGAAAACGATGATCTCGAAGAGACTCGAACGTACAATTGGAAGAAGAGTCAAGGAACACCTGTCACATGCGAACACAGAGACCACGAACCAAAAGCCATACGTAACGAGCTCTGCTTTTGGATTTATGCTAATTTCCGTTCGAACGTGCTCTTCACGAGAAACGACCGAGCTTTTCTTCATCATCCACGTAGTTTACAACACAAATTCCAAGCCACGAATATGCTCGTTAGTATTATTATTATTATTATTATTATTATTATTATTTTATTTACTATCATTAATATTAATAATATTCATATGTTGACCACTTCGTTAAACGAGTTAATCATTTCTTGAATTAATACACGAAAATCTTAAGTGTGTGCGTGCTTTATATTTTTTTTATTAAGCTACAACAATGCATTTAGTTCCACTAGATTATATTCCTTGTTTTCTATTATACTTTCCCTATTACTTTATTTATTGACTAGTATTATATAAACTTTAACCTGCGCTTCATTTTCTTGTTTTCTTTTTTTTTTTTTCTTATTCCCTATCCCACGTAAAATTATTTTATTTCGTATTTTACGATATTTCAACATATTTATTAATATAACTTAAACGTTCATAACAGTATATAAACATTTTTGAATTATACTTTAATTATATAATAAATAATGGAATATATATATCATTTTTTCTATTCGTAAAATATCTTAGTATAATTTTGAACGATTTTAGTAAATAAAATGGAAAAAGATGAAACTTACGATCCACAGACGATCACGAACGTATGCCAAAGTAAGTAAGTATTTATATTTGTGTTCGCGCGAGCGCAAATGCCCCAGGCTGGAGAAAGTTCCTGATGGAGGCTGCCGTGCACCGTGTGTGTGTGTGTGTGTGTGTGTGTGTGTGGTGTGTGTGTGTGTATTATATGTGTGTGGTGTAGGAACTGCACGCTCTCGACGTATGCACTTTTATGCCATCGTCGAATATTGCATGGTTTCACGTAACGCACGTGCCACGATACTTACTCCGCGTATTCGATCCAGCCGACCAATTCTTTCTTTGATTCTTTCCATGGATTTGTCGATGGATACATATATACATATATATACACATACGCATGCATATACGTAGTAGACATAGAGAAATTCTTTTACACGTATATATATTTACGAGAAAAAGGAACGCATATAAGTTTCTTCAAATCGAATCTAAATCAGGCGTATCTAACTGCAAGATATTATATTGTAGTTCCTTATTTCTTCTCTCTCTCTTTTTTTCCCCATAGTTTTTTTGTTTTCTTCTTAAGAAAGATGCGTTCGGTTTATTGCAGTTTAGTGGCATCAAATTGCAGTTGTATTTTGCAGCAGCTGGTATTGAAGAAAGAGAAGGTGAAGCAAATTCTTACTTTTTTGCTTTTCTTTTTGTTTTTTTTTCTGTTCGACTGATGAAACTTTTATTACTAAAAAGTCACGAATGATTTTATCATAGCAATGAACATTATTTTTTTTTCTTTTTTTATGTTAAAGAATTTCACGTTCGCTCGATTATCGTAATATACGATTACATTATTATTATTATTGTTACTACTATTTTTATAATTTTGTACTTGTTTAAAAGCCAAAAAATATTCTAACTTATTTTTATTAAATTCGAAATCTTAAAAAGTCTTAAAAAGACATTTAATTTAAATATCAGGGATAATATAAATTTTTGATACTTTAATATCTTTTTTCTTTCCTTATATATATATGATTTAAATATTACAAAATAGATCATTTAAAAATATATATTTTTTTAAATTAAAAATAATTTAAATTTTTCTCAAAATTATTAATAATAAGATTATATTGCATTTATAATATATTAACCAATAATGATGTTTATCGGATAATGAATGTACGTTACCTGTAACTTAGGTTAACAACTTGTACGTTCGATTTCCCTATTTACGTTTTTGATAGACTACCGAGAGTTGGCTTTCACCTGTCTTGATTTCTGACACGAGACATCGAATTTAGTTGAAACCATAATTAAGAACGCGTCAGACATTCGTGTTTCGTTCACGGTAGCTCTATGTGCCATTGACATGCTAATTTTTATAATACTAGAGAAAGATAATTTAAAGATCGTTTTGTATTTAGGACAGTGTGTTGTTTCAATATGCACACACACACACACACACACACACACACAGGACGTATAAAAATAAGAAATTCTATACTTTCCTTTCTAATGAAAATAAAAACAATAAAAAAATTTATTTAACTGGCACGTGTTCAATCACGTAACACGTTTGCAATGTTATTTCTATAAAAAAGTAAAAAAAAAAAGAATAAAAATGATTTCTAATCACCTGTTATTTACATTTTATCCTTGATCGACGCACTATTTGCATTGTAACGTAATTATAATGATTATTTATAATTTGTTCATCGTTAATGTCATTTAACACAGCTAGAAATAGATACACGAGTGTGACGTGTTTTAATGATCTTACGAGTCCTTCTAATAAAGATAAAAGAAAAATAAATATTCGATAATCATAGCCTAATGTAAAGATATAAAACAATAAACGGATATATTTAATGAATTCTTAAGTTAAATCTTGAAATATAATACTAATTAAGAATTTCGAATAATTAACAATTTCTACTTTCACAATCTACAATTTTTTTCTTTTTTCTTTTCTTTTTAGGACCGTAGGAATGAAGCATACAAGAGAAGAGAAACACAAGAAAAATTGAAATAGAAGAGAGATTTCAATCGATATAGTCTTCGCAATTGGCATGAAAAACTTTTTTTTTTATAGACAATAAATTTTATTTGAAATATCATTTGGAAAGTTAAACACGTGTTAAATGTATTTTGAAATGAGTAATCTATTTTTTGTTCTTTTTTTCTTTTTATTTTATTTTAATAAATCAAGAAACTTATTACACATGGGAGATCACTGTAACGATTTTAGTATCTTTCACTTCGTGTTACTAACATAAATTTAACATGGCTTAGAAATGATCATCCGAATTATATTAACTGAAATAGAGAAACGGTAAAATAAAAATGTAATCGTGACACCGTGTCTAAGACCGTCTCAAACGGGAGACTTTAACGAGGGATGAGAAAGGATTTGTAGATGATTCTAAGCGGACACCCGAGGAATATGATATGCTCGTTTGCATGTATATCTTTATATTACGTGAAACGTGTAGAGAAGAAAAAAGAAAAGAAGAAAGATACCACCGATGTTAGTGAAAACAAGCATCGACAAAATCTAATCTCGTTTCTATCTCTACGGTATTAAATCCGAGAGAAGAATCTTTTCCTCTCGTATTATTTTCTACTAATTTATATACTCCTATTCTATGTCAAAATAATCACCGAATCATGTTCCTTAAGTTATTTCCTATATAATAATTTTCTCATACCTTTTTATATCCTCATTTAACCATAATAAAGACATTTATATTCTTTTTAATTTTATGATAATTAATACGAAATCAAATGCAAAATATGTAGATAACATAATCGATATTGATATCATCGTTATTAAATAAAATCTTTATTGATCAATCTTTTTTTACGGGTTTGATAGTCCTTTCAATCGTTTAACGATAAATCTTATGATTAATCTGCATTATTGTTTAATTGCAAATATTCGATGAACTTACGCTATATTCATTATCAAATAATAAATTAAAAAAACGAATAAAATATTATCGTTACAATTACTACGTTGACAAATTTAATATTCGTAAAAACCAAAATATTATCTAAAGATCAAAATCTATACTTTTAACAAATAAATCATCGTCATTTCTATCTACAACTCGAAGAGTTTTAATCGTCATTTTTTTCCCTACTATTACTAAATAGTAGATAGTAATTATTTCAATGAGAATGAACAAAGAAAAAAAAATAAACTATAACTGTTATCTCTTTCGAGATAAATCCAAGCAAGCATCTCTCGTTACGCTTCACCCTCTCTAATCGGTCATCGTAAATGGTCCACCGTTTAAAACTTTCCTTTTACTTCTTCGTCTCATGAAGTTATATACATACATTTACACAAATCCACAAACACACACAGATATACGTGAATATACGTATTTATACATATAGAAATCTATGTAGATAATACATTATTGGAAATTAACGGTGCGCAATGAGAGATGGTCGTAATTTACATCGGCCACGCCGATTAACGATGTTAATCGCGCTAATTGTAAGCTATACGCCGAGTTGATAGCACGTTAGACGGTGTAAAAAAAAGAAAGATAAGGTTAGAAAGACAGAAAGAGATAGCGGGAAGGGAAGGGAAGAGAAGGAATGGGGAGGGGGAATGTGCAGTAGAATGCGTTACGAGGGCAAATCATCTATCTATGTATATGGTGTATGTGTCATGAACCAATAATAATCATACTCATATATGAATTTTATGTTGTTAGTTTCACGATTAATCGATTCTACATTCCTTTCGATATATCTTTTTATACAATCGATGATTACCTTATTTAGATTTACCCTTTTTAAAATATAATTGTAACAAACACATATTAGTGTGCAATAAAAATGATAAGGAAATTATTTATCCCTCGAATTGTTTTTATTCTAAGTTCAATTTAAGAGATAAAATTTCTTTTTATATTAAAAATTTAAATAAATATCGACAATAGAAAATTTTTGTTTAAATAAATACAAACTCAATGATCCCAAAACGATACTTGATCGATTTAAATGATACCTAATTTCTTCGAGAATGTAATTAACAAGAACAAAAAAAGGAGGATCAATTAAACAGTGAATACTTGGATAGATTAATCCTTTTTACGGTATAATTGTGACAACCAACCATGTTGGTGCAACAGATCAAACGATGAATTTTTTTTTTCTCTGAGATTGTATTTAATTCGTAATCTAAATATATAAAACTTCATTTTAATTCAAATTAAATGATCCTAAACACAATTCTACAATAATTGCAATCGATTTAAACTAAAACCTACTTTCTCCGAGTATGTAATTAAACAACAACGGCAACGAGAGAAAAAAGAAAGAAAAGAAGAAAAAAAAAGGAAACAATTTAAGAGTCCACGAAGCGAGTAAACTTTATCCAAGTAAAAGTCATTAGTATGGTATGTACGTCATTTTCACGCTCACGAACGTCATCGAGAGTAAACGTACATACATACATACATAGAAATACACACACTTATTTTATATATATACAAAAGTAGCAACCTCCTTCACCGAGAGTACTTGCTCTCGATATTACGAAGACCTTCGACTTCGAGTCATAAAATCGATACAAGAGAAACTCTCTTCTCTCTTTCTCTCTTATATACACATATACATACATATTCATATACAAAGATTGCCGATATGGTTTTTCGTATTGAACGAACGAGCGAATGAACGAATGAACGAACGAGATCTCTAGGACACACGTTATTAATGCGAGTAATACACCTGTTACCATACGCGCTGTGTTGCGTAAGGTTTTCTTTCAAGACACACAGAAAGAGAGAGAAAGACAGTAAGAGAATGAGAGAGAGAGAGAGAGAGAGAGGGGAAAAGTGAGAGAGAGAGAAACACCGAAGTCAAACTGGCCGCAAGAATTCCGAGTACTTTCACTCCTTGCTGAGGCGCGGTGCTGTCTCGATACACCTTCTGTATATACTTACAATACATGTACAAATAAACATGCATATATACATACATATACACAGACACATGCTTGTTCTGCTGACTGCCTACCTGCTGATTCAGAAGAGAGTCGAAAGGGTAAGGGAAAATAAAACGGAGAGTGATGCACGATTTTATTACGCGAAAGCGAAACGCGAACCATTTGTATTTATCTCTTTTCTTTTTTTTTTATTTTTATTTCTTTTTTTTTATCTTCGACGTAACCCCCAAGATTACTTTTGTTTTTGTTATTTTTTTCGAATTATTCTCTTGAAATTCTTTCAATTATACCATAATGCGTGAATTCTTTTTCTCTGTTTTATCTTCTTTTTTCTTTTTTTTTTAGATTTATGAAAAAAATATTCATGACATTTTTATGTTATTTTATATATATATATATATATATATATATATATATATATATATATATGTGTGTATGTATGAGTAGGTTAATTAATATTAGGGGTCTGAGAAAAAAAAAAATCCATTATTTTTACGTTTATTTAAAGCCTTACATACGTCCAGAATTTTCCAAATATCAATTTTCTGTTTTAACAGATTGTTGTTCTCTATAGTTTTAGGTTTATTTTTATAAAAGTCGATTGCGAAAATTCCTTATAGATCCAAGTTTATGGTAGAAAATGTGACTGCCCGACGAGAGTTTGGTGCGCGGAGATAGCTGTCTTTTGTTTAAGACACTTAAAACTTAAAACGCGTTTTTCTCGAAACTACTTTTTCCGTTACGGTCTGCATGATAACTCATACAGTTTTTAATGCTTTTTGATGCGATTTTTTTTTAAATATTTGAAATCGTTTCCTCTATAGTTGTCGAGCCGGATTTTTGATATTATGATTTAAAAATTTTATAAAAATAATTAAAGTGTAAAATTTATGACGTGTAAAACGCATACTTTTTTTAAACTGTCATAAATTGCTAAATTTTACGAAATTCAAAATTCTGGCTCGACTGACTATAAGTACAATATTATTTTACAAGAATTTTTCTAAATTTTGTACATCGATCAATAATTACTGGAGATATGATGCCGACCGTGAAGCAACTTTTTTTCGTAGTGTTGTGGAGATCACGTGATTTTTTATATAGTAATTTTTATAAAAATAAAGTAAAATAAAATTTTGTATAAAGTTAAAATGCCAATATAAACAATGTGTACCATTTATTTTTATTAATTTCTATTGTTATCCTTACAAAAAATTTTTTTCTTTTAGCGCATTTTTGGCCCTGCTAGACGTATGTAAGGCCTTAAATTATCTAATATTACATGTTTAATAATTATCAAATATTCGATATTACATCGAGAGTATGATTTATGTATGAAAATCCATTGTGTTTTACTAGAGGAATTTCTTAACGAGCGACTGAATGATTAACGAGCAACTTCGTATTTGTTTCTATGCATGTTAATTGTTACCTAGGACGAAGAGGAAATTAATTAAAAATAATTAATCTTATTAGATTATTTAAGAGATTTCTCTCTCTCTCTCTCTAAGTTAAATGACATATTTCTAAAAAGAACTAACCCTGAGAATATTAAGAAAAAAAGAAAAGAAAAAAGATACCATTAATCCTATCCTCAAATAAAATACTCAAAGAAATAATAATACATTTCTTTTTTTTCTCGTTTAAATAATCACGTCATTTAAAATGTATAAATGTACTACCGTGTTACAAAGAGGCTCAGACATTAATTAACAAAATATATTCTCTCGCCTTGATGTTCTTCTTCTACCCATTCTCCTGTTGTACAAAAAGAAAAGAAAGAGAAAAGAGAAAGAAATAAAATAAAAATAGAAGTATACATATGGAAAGAAAATTCAAGAACTCTTAACGCGATCCGACAAGGTGTACATTTAATAAAATATTCGATTTAGCGTCAGAGTTCTCGCAAGTGTATGCGTGTGTATACGTGTGCGTGTGCGTGTGTGTGTGTATACATGAGAAAGAGCACGGAGTAATAAGTATAATAAAGAGTAAATTCTTCCGAAAGCTTTGCGTTGAACCTCGGTTAAAGGTTTTAAAAGAGAAAGGGCGCAAGATACGTGGAAATAACTATAAAGTTCGCCTGGTTCGTACTTAACGGCGCCATAATTGGTGGCGAACCGCGAACGGCTCTCTCCTTTTATTTTTCCCTTTCTATTTCTGTCTCTCTCTCTCTCTCTCTCTCTTTCTTTCCCTCTATCTGTATATCCATCTATTTCTTTCTCATTCTTTTTACCATCTAATCGCAAAAGCTCATTAACACCTTCTCCTTACTTTAAATTCTCAAGATGACGGGAAGGATGACGTTAGGGTGACTCGCATCTACTCTTTTAGCTCTGCAATCAACGCACCTGTAGAGAGAGTACATTTGCCAACGATGAAATACACGTTGAAATGACAGTTTCTTTCCTACGTTTGTAGAAAAAGAGAGATAGAGAGATAGATAGATAGGTAGATAGATAGATAGATAGATAGAGAGAGAGAGAGAAAGAGAGGGAGAGGGAGAAAAAGAAAGAGAAAGAGATGTATCTTCAATCATTGCGTCTTATTTACTACGATCAACGACTGCTACGTGATTTCTAAATGTAATCAATTGTACGATTCCGTTCGTGCTAATGGCATTATAAATTCAACTAATTTGGAGATTTTAAATTTATTTCAAGAATTATATCTAATTTATTCATTCATTTGTGTACGTATGACCAAATAATTTTTTTATGAGTGAATTATATTTACAGAAATTTTTTTTATGAATGAAATACACGCGTTTGTTATTAAATAAAAAAAAACCAATTATATTTAATTTATCAAGAAAATAATTTAAATTTAATCATTAATAATAATATTATTAATAAAAACTATTAATAAAAATATTATTACCTGTATTAATTAAATACTTAGAAGAAAATTTGATTGAAGATAAAAACTTGCTCATGGCAAACAATCAAAAAAAAAAAAAAGAAAAAAGAAAAATAATACGAAAAAACGTAAAAGAAAAGAGAGGAAACGAAACACGTGCTGGATAATATAGTTTATTTCAGTGTGTTGAATTTCAAATTGGCGATATAGGCAGTAAAATTAACTTAGATAATGGTAGTAGTGTAGTCTCATAATTAGAATTAAAAACAGCCTGTCTAGCCTCGAACGTCGCAGAAAAACCCGGCCGTCCGTCTTCTATCGTACAGGACGGTGATTTTCGAACGATTAGAGTCGAAGGACCTGACCGAATTAGCAACAGTCCTATTTTCTTCCATCTCTTTCTATCGTACTATTGCCCCTTCGAAAAAGGGCAAATTTTCTCTCTCTCTTTCTTTCTTTTATTATTTCTTTTCCTTATTTCGTTCGTTTCTCATCCAAGTGTTCACTGCACGCGAAACTTGTGAATCTTTCCGACAAGATCGCGTGCATCCGGTGCATCGGGTTAAAAGAAGCTTATCCCTTTTCTTTACTCTGTTCTATTAACCCTATCGATTTTATTTAGAAAAGAAAAAAATTAATAAATAAATCGAAGTTAAACAAAAATGAGAACGAAATCGTTCATTTTTTATTTTTCTTTTTTCATTTTTTGTAATTGTTTCGTTGATTTCGAATTATAGAAATTATTTATAATTCTTTTTTCCTTTGAGTGTGTGTGTGTGTGTATGTATGCGTAATTAATATAGAAAAAGATATTGAAATGAAATTCGTAACTATGATTATTTCATTCAGTGTTATTTTGAAATGTTCATCTTCTATCTCTGACTATTTCATTTACTCTCTTCTACCTCTTTTTCTCTTCTCAAGGTACATGCATACATATAGCATCAACCTTGCGAGTTTCCTGAACTCAACGACGACTTCCCTACGTCGTGTGGGCAAGATAACGACTAATAAACTTCGCATAATATTTGCGTTTGGTGTCTTAAGGAAATTCGTTATGGCGATTGCACTTGCCCGATGGTTAATTTCATTTAAAACGGTCATCCTTTTCCTTTTATTATATTAAATTGAAAAAAAACTTATAGTAAAGAAACCATATTTTTATTTCATATGAATTAAATTATTTAATTAATGAACAAATATTTCAAGTATCGTCAATGATTCAACGCAAACTATGATGCAATTCTAATCCGATATTTAATTTAATTTAAAACTAATATATATCCTTTTCCATTTAATATATCAAATTGAAAAACAAAAACTTACAGTAAAGAAACTATTCATTTATTTCATATCAATTATATTATTTAATTAATGAACAAATTTCAACTATATCGTCGATCATTCAACAGAAACTATTAAAGCTATTATTCTAATCCGATTTACTAGTTCGATAAAAATAGAATAAAAAATAAAAATAAAAAAGAAGTTTTAGATTTTAAAATGGGACGAAGGTTCGTAGGATGGTTCAAGATAAGACTTCGAGAAGCCAAGAAAATGTATTACGAGCATGTCAAAGCCCGTTGCTCGACGATAGTACGAAGCACGGCCGTAAATAAATAATAGAGTTTAGCCAATGAAGAGAGTGTATGAGTGTATATAGCTAGAAGTCTCTCTCTCTCTCTCTCTCTTTCTCTCTTTCTCTCTCTCTCTATCTCTCTTTATGACGTTGAAATAGCTTCGTACACTGACCCCACGCTCTTCGATCCATTCTGCATTACGTTTTAAACGACGTTACATTACTCGAGTCAACCGTTTTAATTATTCATTTCAACAAACTAGCGTGAGCGTAGGAAACTATAGACGTGCATTTAGTATAAATATATATATACGTATGTATGCATTTCACTTACGTGAAACCATGTTCTAATCCTACTATTGGTAGTGGTTTAGTGGGCGAGTGTCAATAACGCGATATTTATCGCACCTTCCATTCACCTTTTTAGTTTTTTTTCTTTCTTTATTTTCTTTTTTTAATGCTGTATCTATGCATTTTATTATTTACTATTTTATTTTCTCTTCTCGTAAGATGCACTATTAGTTAAATATTTATTTCTAAATTTATATACATTCATTTTGGAAAGACAAAAAGATTAAATTTTATTTATTGTGCCAACTAAACTCTTCTCAAAAAAACAAAAAAGAAAAACAAAATATTAAAAGCGATAACCGAAAATAATTTAAAAGATATTTTTTTATTTTTTTTTATATAATAAAAACATTTTCTATTTTAAACCGATAAATTTATCCGCAAATAGAAATATATTTAAAAAATATAAAATCAAATTTGTAGCTACGGATCTAGCAAACCGACTATAACCGAAACCTTATTATTCTTGCACCGCGACATAAAAATAGATTTCAAAATAAATATTGTATGAAAACATTTTGAGAGATATTATATGTCAGGCTCGACGACAAGTTCACAATTTTCTTAGCCGTTTAAATTCACGGGCAAGGGCGAGAGGAAAAGCAAAGTTCGCATTGGCCAGTAAAACGGAAGCCTCTCTGGAGCAAAACTCGCGCGTGCCTCTGATGATCTGCCTTACATACCAGACGGCTATCCACTCCCCCTTACCACCAACCCCCTTTCCACAACCACCTCCTCCTCCTCCCCAACCATCTTATACTTCTACTTCTACTACTTCTCTCAGAACCACAAACTGTTATGTCTAATTATAGTAAATTGTTTTCTATTTCTCGCGTGGCTTCTTCCACAAACAGAATCGAAGTTCCATTCCAACTGAAATCTAATCATTTAATGAAACGAAACGTTTTACTCCTTGCAGTATTATTAATTGATAAATTAGATTTCGAATTAATAAATGTTTTATTAATATTATATGATCATATTTTTTCTATTCTTATTATTGTTTTCATTTAAACTTTATTCATAATTGAGGATCATTGAATATTACACAGAGAAACGAGTTAGTTTCGATAAAAAAATAATTGTGTTACTCAGAATATTATGTTATACAGATAGAAAATTTATTTTCTTTAATTAATTCAAATTAGACGAAAAACCTAATATATTGAATATCAAAATATTGAACATCCTGATGAAATCTTACACATCCAAAATCTATCTAAAAATCTATTCAAAAGTTTTATGAAATAAAGTAAAAGAACACGTGTGTAATTTAACATTAATTTGCAATTAGATTATAGAATATTAGATAAAAACAACGAGTAAGTTCCAACATTGAAAATTGTTTTATCTAGAACATTATATCCTGCATATAACGTGTATATTCTTAAATATCCGCATTAGATGAAACATACACTATATTTGATAACGAAACATTTAATACATTCTGATAAAATCCTAAATCAAAAATCTATCTAAACATCTATTATAACAATAGTTTTCAAAGGTTTCATGAAATACAGTAAAAGAATATACGTCATCAGGAATCGACACAATCAATTCATTCTTTTCCCTTCTCACACTCTTCTTCTCAACGCTCTTAACACTTTCAAGTTACACCACTGTTTAGGGTTTCTCATTTTTCTTTTTTTTGATTTTTTTTTTTTTTTGACGAATCTTCTTCATCTACCGGCATTTGAAGAAAGTGTGACGACCCCAAAAGAAATCCCGATGAGATGTTGGACACATTTACTTACATACACGCCGTTGAAGGATCTTCTTTCCCTCTCTCTCTCTTTTTTAGCAGCTCTCTTTCGTTCCTTCGGGGTTTGGCAAGGCGACAAACGTACGAGCAAGCTGGAAATAGCGGCTATGGTGTGGGGACTTTGGGTTATAGTTAGCTCCTCTTATAGTTAGCCGCTGACTAGCTCGCCGCAGAATGCGAAACGGGTCCCTTCTTTCCCTTCTCTCTTTTCCATTCCTCACCATTCTCCTCTCTTCCTCTCTTCAACGTTTTCACTCTATCTGTTTCTTTCTTTCTTTCTTTGAGAGAGAGAATGTTTGGACCGAAGGACCGACGGAATTTCGTGATAAAAAAGATACAAAAAACCTACCATACGGAACATTTATATATTATGTATACACCACATGTAAATTTTTATATATATACATATTATGATTTTTAATACTATATAAATCCAAATGTCTTTTTTTTTTTTTAATTGAAGAGATGAAGGAAATTAATAAAAAAGTATTCCTATGTATTTATTAGTATGTAAAATATTTAATATAATTACTCTATCGCTTAACACGTTCTCTGCCACGTGTACCGTTTTAGGTACACGTGTTATGGGGATGACACTTTAGCCAAATGCGGCTTGGCAGGAATACGTTAAACATAATATTATTCTTACAGGATTTCAATTATACTCTTACATATTATTATTATTATTATTATTATTATTATTATAACTATTATATTTATGATAAAATAAATGAAAAAATGGTCATTTAACTAAATCCAATTATTAATAAATTACACAGGTTAATTAAAAACACCGTAAAAATTTTCCTGATGCCTATCGAGGTGTAGTCTCTTCTTCTTATTTAAAGAAGAACCAACAACAGGAACAACACCTTACCCGAGAAATAATTAATATCGTTATTTACGGATCATTAAGAGTAAAATCATAGGACGGTAACGAACTAAAGGACAAATTGGAGACCGTTTGTACCCTCGATTCCTGCGGTGCAGTTCAAACAGGATTTGCATGTCGAACGAGTTTGAGACAGGCTGTTTGCACGAGAGAGGAAGCTTGCATTGCTAATCGTCAAGCCATTTTGCATAAGAACATTTTCTTATCTTCGACTTGCGAATGAGATGATCCATTTCTTTGATGATGCATATATACACTTTATATATATATATAGGGTGTTCATTAAAATACGCAAACAGAAAACACGTAGATATTCGAGCTATCTAATGAATGATTTCTTTGTACATTTCTACGTACAACCATGAATTACTAGCGTTCCGCAGAGTGATTAAAATTATTATTCATATCTTAAAATGTATCTAAATTAATGACCATCATTTTAAACACTATCTTAAGATACCTTATAAACGTCATTATTTTTGTTTACTTCTAATTGCAAGTTCATTTAAATTTCAATATGTATTCTCATCTACGATAATGCATTGTAATAAAATAAAATATATAAATCTGTTTAAAAAAAGGAGAGAGAGAGAGAGAGAGCAATGACACAATCAGAATATTATCAGGATATAATATTCTTTTTTTTCTACTAATATTCGATTTGTTTAATTATGCGAATTAAATGAAACGGCGTATCTGTTTGATATTAAAATATTTAAACAAAATAATGTTTCTTGAAGGCAATCGGTGAGTAACATAGGAAGATTATTTGTCATAGGACTGGTAGAATTTACCGATTACACGGGAAAGGTATCATTAAATATACGTTGGACTATAACACGCGTGTAATCAAGCCTCTGTACGAGGAAATAAGAATCCTTGATAGGCGAAACCATTAGAGTAAATAACTGGGTAGATAACAGATGTGAGCGACTAGTCTCCTAACACGCATATCCTTCGTTACACGTTCGCTAAATACGTCTGCTCGAGTTTACAAAACGTAATGTGTTGTGGCCCAGTGAAAATTATACTGGCTAAGAATGGCTATCGAATAAGAAGCCGTAATAGCGTGTTAATTTGTCTACTTTCTAAGAGACAGACACAGAGAGCCAGAAAAAAGAAAAGAGAAAGAACTAACTAAAATTCTCCATTCAATTCTTGGTAACGTGCAAGATAATAATTGCATACAGCTACTTATGTATAATACTCGAAAAGGAAAGTAAGAAAAAAAACTAGTTCAAGTATTTTACTATAGGCAATCGTTTTAATATGAAAATTTCCACGAAACAAGAATATTATAGAAAATTATAATCGTCTTACCTATGATTTACTATCAATTTTAATCTAATTTATTTGATTTGTAGGATGTATTTTTGTAGATATACGTATATATAATTATTTTAAACGATTTATTATAGATTATGAATATTACAAAACAAAACAAATTATCTTACAATACTATCTTACAAGAATCGATTAAAAATATTATTATTATGATTTAAATAATTATATATTTATGAGACGAGAGAATAAATTTTATTTATTTGTTAAAAAAATGTGAACAACGTGTTTCGGATAAAAATAAAAACATTGTCAATTTATATTATATATGCACCATATCGAAGGGTGCTTATTTAACGATGTCCTCTTCCACACGTTTCTTCTCTTTCTCTCTCTCTCTTTCTAATGTCTCAAAGAATAAAAGGGTTCCTCGGCTTATCATAATGCAGAACCGGCTACATCCGACTCCGCAACGTTCGTCTACGTGCATCGACGTTTAAATGAAAGCGATTACAATAGTCCTCGTAACCTATGACATTAATTTCTTCCATATATTCTATAAATAATAATCAAACAAACGCACTACCGCATATAGATAAAAGGAAAGAAAAAAAAATGAAAAAAATAAAAAACGAACTGGAACATAGAATCTGGACCAAAAATTTTTCCTCGGCATTTATAAAAAACGCACATACACGCACACACACCATAAACAAAAATATTCACTTCCCCGTTTACTAAAGAACAAAAAAAATGAAGAAGAAAAGAAAAGAAAGAAAAAGGAAGTCTTGAAAAAGATAAGAGAGAATTCACGTTAAGAGTACGAAAATGCACTTAGGGCTGTCTTAACGACACTCACGAATAACACGAACAATAAAGTTGCCTAACTTACATTCATTATAAACCAATAAGGTAATCGACGCTATAAAAATAAAATAAGACTATAAAAAAAAAATTTCTTTAGTAAATAATAAAAAAAGAAAAAAGCAGACAAAAAAAATTCGTAGAGAAAATTTTTTCTTTTACGAAAAGCAAAAAAGATCTAATGTAAGTGTATCTTTTCAACGTCGTACATATTCTCCCAATCTTCCAAATCCCCCTTCCCACCCCTTTTCTCTTTCTCTTTCTCATCTTCATTCATTCAGTCTTACTCTTTCATGTTCATTTTAAGATTTCGTCTCACAAAAGCGAGGCTTCTGCTTTATTATAATACAAAACCGGCTATTATATATCTCTCTCTCTCTCTCTCTCTCTCTCTCTTTCTCTTTCTATCTTTCTATCTTTCTTAGTTGCACGCACAAGACTAAATGAATTCAGACGATTATTGCTACTGGATACGGAGATTATCTCGAAGGTAATCCTGATCGTAGGCCATAGTAGGGCTCGAATACACTCCCACAAGTATACTCAAACCCTTCTTTCCCTTTCTCCTTTGAGCTTCTTCATTCTCTCTCCCTCTCTCTTACTCTTTGTCTATCTATCCGTCCCTCTTTCTCTTTCTTTTTCTTCCTTTTTGATTTTTCTTTTCTTTTCTTTTCCTTCTCAGTTCTTCTTTCCTTTTTCTATCTATCTTACTATGAAACATCTATCCATCTTTATCAATCTCTCTTTTTCTCTCTTTCTTTCTCTCTCTCTCTCTCTCTCTTTTATATACTAACTCATTCACTCACGCACAATCTCGCTTTATCTGTAGCGGAGGAAGCAACCGATTAAGTTTTTGCTCGCTCGAGAATTAGAGGTTGGTTGAATGAAGGAAGAAGGGAGAAGATGAGAGAGAGAACAAGAGAGAGAGAGAGAGAGAGAGAGAGAGAAAGAAAGAGAAAGGGAGAGGGGGGAAAGAGACGGAGAATAGAAAAGATCTATCGGCTTGGACCAAACGATTCCTGCACCTGTTCCACTCATTCGATTCCGTAAAACGCTCCAATAGCCGATGGGATTCAAGGATTCACGGAAATTATTCTTTGTCTGATTCTTCTTCTTTTTAATCTTCCTTTTTGTTGGTGTCTTTTTTCTTATTACTTCATTTTCTTTCTCCCTTTTTGTTTTCCTCTTCATCATCATTATTATCATTATTATCATCATCATCATCATCCTCATCCTGTTAGAAAATTCTATTCTCTCTCTCTCTCTCTCTCTTTCTCTCTCTCTCCTTCTCTCTCCCTCTCTCTTTCTCTTTCTCTCTCATTCATTCATTCATTGTCCTCCTTCGTCAAGTTAATTACAATCGACGATCGTTAAGATAACGAACGATTTGTAACCCCGCGTTTTATCACAATGAACATACACATGTACACGCATACATACATGGTTGTTGTTGTCTTTCTAGTTTATCTAATCGCTTCGACAATTTCCTGCTGGGAGAATTTACATGCTCGTAGGAGGAAAGAATGATACGATATCCATCTTTGTGAGTGTAGAAGAATGTATGTTAGGTGATTAATCGATCATTCTAATACTAAACACCAAATGATATACACGTTACGTATTATGAACATATTATATCACTATATTCCTACGATTTACGTTTTTTATATGTTAAATTATTATTATAGTAAACAAAAAATATATAAATTAAATGTAATATGAAAAAAGCAAATGTCATAATTTTCTTCGAATAATTATCTACATCATAATCCAATAAAAATATTATAATATGTGTTCAAAGGAAAAAGAAAACATAGACATATACTTCCTTCTTTCTCGAACTAAGAAAATTGTATATCTTTCTCTCTCTCTTTTTCTATCGGTTGAAATGTATTTTATCGCGAGTCCGCATACATTCACAGATTTGCAAACACATACAAGGTAGAACGTGTCACCATAAATCATTCTTCTTTACGGCGTGGAAATGCAGTCTTCTTTTCTCGATGGAGGCCGGTGCTGCTTATGGCAGCAGCAGCCAGCTTGGCATGTCGGGTATAATATCAAACTCGCGTTACCGTTTCTCTCTTTCCTTCCTTCCTTCTCTCCTCTTCTTTTCTCTTTTCTCTTTTATTAACGATTTTTCTTTTCTTTTTCTTCTAATTTTTTTGTTTTTATTTCCTTATTCATCTTATTCTACGAATGCGAGAGTAGTGTAGAGGATGCCGTAATACTGGTGGAAACGTTTAATACGTCTCGTCGTTGCGATAAATCAAACGGGCATATCTGTGTGTGTGTGTGTGTGTGTGTGTGTGTGGTGTGTGTGTGTGTGTGTGTGTGTGTGTGTGTGTGTGTGTGAAAGAGAGAGAAAGAGAGAGAGAAAGAGAGAGGCTACGCTACAGAGGATGCCGATGTAGAATGAAGTTAAGAGAGAGTTTAGATAGAGAGAGAGTAAAAGAACGGGAAAAGTCCAGAGAAGGTAAGACAAGCGTGTCGATTCGTACATGTAATAGTTTAAACTCATAATCAGAAAAAGATTTACATCGATGTTCGAACAAATGCACGAAACGATCGACATGCTCTCATAATTTTTCATTACTATTTCAAAAAAGAATAATTCATTTTTCTTTTCTTTTCCAAATCATTTAGGTACTTTAAGACTACCTGTATTTCGAATTTTGTTCTTTTATATATTTTTTATTGTTTTGTCTTTTATCTATTTGTTATTGTTAATTTTATTAATAAAATATATAAAATATAATATATAGAAATATCATGTTAATGTTTTCACAGAAGTTCTAAGTACTATGTACAAAAATAAGTATAAGTATGTATGAGTGGAAACAAATATTTTAATCAAAACCATTTACTGGGCAAATAAAATGTAAATAAAATAAATATTTATCTATTTATAAAAATATCTATAATATATTTTATATATAAAATATCTAAATATCTATATATTAATCATTTCTTGATTTATTTTTAATATGTGTCCATTTTATATACATATATATATGTTTTTTTTTTAATTAAAAGAAAATAATAATAAAAATATGATTAAGTTACCAAAAAAAGATTTCGTATAACCACAAAATTATTACGCTATTATTATTATTATTATTATTATTATTATTATTATTATTATTATTATTATTATTATTATTATTATTAAACTAGTATCGATAAAATTAGAAAGTCTATTCTACGAAACAACCAACTTAGAAATCTTATCTTCGAGAATAACTTTTCTAAAATCTATCCTGAAACATCGGGCAAGTCCTGTTCATCGTTTAATTCTTTTTTTACTGTCCTTTTTGTCTTCTTCTTCTTCTTCTTCTTCTTCTTCTTTATCATTCCACTAGACTTGAGTAAATACAATCACAATCTTAAAACAGTCCAGAGACTTGCAGCTAAATACGAGAAACGCATACGTAGAAAGAGAAAAAAAAAGAAAGAAAGAGAAATAGAAAGATGGAGGATTCTTAGCAAACATGACAGAAAACATAACTGCAATCCTGACGATGCGATAAATCACGGACAGCCGGGGGTATTTACGAGTTCTAAGCGTAACAGCGGATGTCGTGGCAAGAAAGGAGAAGAACGGAAAGGAGAACGGTCTGAGCTTATCGATCATACGCATAATACCAGATGAAGAGTAGAACGAGGACAAAGAGAGATCAAGAAAAGAAGAAGAACAACAACAAAGATAGATGATGATGATGATGATGATGATGATGACGACGAAGAAGAAAAAGAATAAGAACAAAAGGAAAGTTGAGGAAGCATGACGATGAAAAAAATCCTAGTTAACTTTCGTTCAAGCTTACTCGATCTATTTTGTTGTTGTTGGTTTCGAACTTTCATCTAACAATAAAACAAAATTTATAGATCAACCTTAAACCTAACACCTAAACGAATCTTCATTCAATTTCTTCAATACGTGCATATATTATCGTTTCGAATATATTATTATTTTATTATAAAATACTGTATCGTTAAAAGATTTGACATTAGTAAAAAGGTTGTTTTTTTTTGTTTTATTTTTAAACAAAATTTGTTTACAATTTTTTTTCGTTAAAATTATTCCTTGGTCAGGTACTTTTGGTAAAGAGAAATTTTTTTAAAAATATTTTGACGATTTATGGCAAAAATTTGATTACCAAAATTTGTTTTTCAAAAATATTCGAATTAATTAACGAAACGTTGATTATTCGCTTTATCGATTTTTATGTTCCTTCTTCTCTTTTCTTGATTTCATGGACTTATTCATTTATTTTTTTTTGAGTTAAATTATTTAAAATGTTTTAGGATTTATTATAAAAATTTAGTTACCATAATTTGTTTTTTCAAAACATTCAAATTAATTAACGAAACGTTGGTTGTTCTCGTTTTCACGATTTTTATGTTTCTTTTGTTTCTTCTTCTTTTATTTTTCTTTTCTTGATTTCACGTATTTATTGACTTATTTTATATCGCAATTGGATCGTTGGAATTTCAAGCCGTCGAAGAAAATCAAGCTTCTGCTTGGCCTGTAGGACCATCCGAGCGAATCGAGGGAATCGAGGGACGCGATCGATATCAAAGCGAGTCGGATCGACGATCATGAAACGCATTGGATCGGTTCGATCTCACGCAAAGACCGTGAATTTAACCGAAGCGACGCCATGCGCTAACACAAATCAAGATCGTCTCTCTCGTCACTGTGAAAATTCCAATCTTTCGAAAATATGCCTGACATCCTCTTCTATACCCCACACATATTCGATATAACTTTGTTAATAATTCATTAAATAAACACGAGCCAAATAATCTCTTATTCGTTTGTTACTACATTTTTAATTCGCTACAATTTTTTAATTGAACAAAACTTTAGAAACGTTTTCATTAATTTTTGACATTGTAAAATATACGATAGAATTTTTTTATATGACAAAAAATAAGGTATCCTAATTAAAACGGTATGTGAATAATAATAACACATAATATTGTAAACTTTTGTTGATGAAATTTCATCTCGGACACTTTCGAATATACCTCGAAGGTTTTAATAAAAGTTTTACTTCGAAAAAAAAAATTAAATAAAAAGCGAGAAACTATCTTATCGGAGAATGTAAATGGCGTTGTCCAAGCAGCATCCGACTATGGTCCCCATTGTCGAAGGTTACGTCGATAAAATAAAGATATCAACTTCTTTTTTCGACATACTCGATAACCAAAAAAAAAGTGCTAATGAAATAAGTGCTTTCTCGCTCTCTATCTCTCTCTCCTTCTTTCTCTTTCTATTTTTCTTGTTCTTTTTCTCGAGATGTATTGAAAATTCTTGGAAAATTTAGTCAGCAGAAACTGGAAGCGTGAAACGAATGTAAATTACTATAGATAGGAGTCTGTTGATCGGAAATGTATGGGGACGCCCACGTGATGTGGTTAATGAATATAAATAAAATAAAAAAAAAAAGGAAAAAAAAAAGAGAAAGATGAAAAATATATTTTTATCTCGAAGATATTTTTCAAAGAAAAATGTGCATCCGACGAAAGGGAGGAGGAGGAGTTTCCCAAGGAAATGCGAAAGCGTACCAAAACTCCACCTTGATTCTAACTAATCAACGTAATCATAGTGTTTCCACTAGAAAGGAAGAAGCTCGTGAGAGGGATACACTGTGAGAACGGTATTTTCAAACGTAACGGATGCTAATAGTCGATCGATTTCACTTGGACACCATAAAAATCTGTGTTTATAAGATCAACGTCGAATATTTAATCTGACAATTGAAATAATATTTTTTTGTTCCATTACACGAATTAATTATTTTTATAAAAATAAATGAATATTATGCTATGAAAAATAAATTGAATAAATTATAAATTAAAAGAACACGATAATAATTTCAAACAAGTGTTAAATATGAACAAATGTGTATTAAGGATAAAATATACATAATATATAAGATAAAGTAGCATGAAAAAGAAGAAAGGTAATAAAAGGTAGATGAAATTAATGGTTAATTCGCTAATTAGCGCGATATATTAGCATCCTCTAGTTTTTCGAGAACAAACGGTTTGCGTGAGACACATAAAGTTGGTAAATAGGAGTAGAAGGAAGGAAGGAGGATGGTTAGTATGCGTCTACCGTGCAAACAAGAGCCACCACATGCACTTTTCTTCCTCCTTCTTCTCCACCTCTTCCTCATGGTGCATCGCACCCAGTCGTCGGCTTTGCACCGGAGAACGATAAAAATCTATCTACGCATCTGCGCCTCCTAGTTTTTCTCCACGTTGCCCGTATCCTCCATCCGAATGGATGATGCAGCGCGTTTCGCGTGGTGTTGCACAAAGCCGACACAACCCGGTCTACCTTGATTTACCTGATTCTACTTTTCTGTAATTTTACTTATCGACTTTCCTTTCTCTCCCTCTCTTTTTCTCTCTCGTTCTCTTGTAAGCTAAATAAAAATTGCATTTCTTTTTTTGCTTTTTAAGAAACATTTCAAACATTTAAAATATGTTTTTCTAAAACATTTTAGACACTTTCAAACGTTTTCCTAAAAGAAAAACATTTCAAATGTGTTTAAAATATTCTTGTGGAAAATTTTCAACGTTTAATACGTTCGCTTAAATTCTTTTTTTAAAAAGAGGTTTACCTTTGCGTTTTTAAACATATTACGAAATGTTTCGAATACAATATGTTTTTTTTTTCTTAGAAAATGTTCTATACTTTATTATATTCGTGGAAAATTTAGAAAATTGTACAGAAAGTTAGCTTTAAGAAAAAAAATCATATTATTTTCTATTGTCGGAAGGAAGGGAAACGAAACGGAAGTATTACACGTAATAAAACAAAGTTCGCGTGACCGTAGGAAGAAACTGCAGATGCATCGAAATAGATTGAATGAAATTGTTCTTTTTAGGACTCGATGATGTTACTGGTTGAAAGAACGTTACGTTGTACAAAAGTGGAATTGCGAATTGTGCGCTTGTGAATGACACAACATCCGGTGAAAACTTCTTCTTTTTTTTCCTTTTTTTACCTCCTTTTTCTTACCATCACGCGCAGAAACGTAATCTCTTCTTCTCCGCGTGTAATTGTTATGTCCGAATGTAAAATGTAAAACCGGTGATAAACGAAATCGTTAGCACGAATAAACGAGAGAAACGTGAGTTTCACTTTGATCCAACAACATTCATCGTTCGCACGTCAAATCATCCATTATTCTAAATATATTTAATATTACTTTGTATTCTATATACACTAAATAATATATTAAAAAAAAAAAAATAAACTCAATCAATTATTCATCCTACACTTCTTCAACTGCTACAAAAAGAAAAAGAAAAAAGAATTTAAAATATTCAAGACAAAAATTGTCTATTAATCAAACCAAGAAAGTAAACTAGCGGAAACAATTCTATTAATAAAAATAAAAACAAAAAATACAAAATACAAAACAAAAATAAACGAAAAAAATTTGCGGCAATCTTGAAAAGAAGAATAAGAATAAGAAGTTGAAGAAGCGGGAACTCGCGAAGCCGTCGTCGGAGTGGCTTAGAAATTCGCATTGAGAGGCATGTCACGTCTCTTCAAGAAGATGGAGAAAGAAAGAAAGAAAGAAAGAAAGAAAGAAAGAAAGAAAAAAAGGGAGATAGAAAGAGAAAGAAAAGAAGAGAAGCCTTCTTCTTTTTCTTATTGGTCTTCCTATTTCCCCTCAACCCTCATCCCTCTGATCCTACACTTGTACCTACCGTTCTTCGTTCGACCAAGCCACGTCTAATCGCACGAAGGGCTCTCCCCATACACCCCCCCACACCCCCCACTTTCGACTCGTGCATGTATATATGCATTGCATTAGAATGGATTTCGTTTGTCTGTATATACACACACATATATATAATTTCTATCGTTGAATCGCATTCCAAAGGGCCACAAGCATTTCCTGTACGCGTGTCCTCCAGGCAGCCTTGTCCTTTTCTTTTACTTTTTTATTCCAACCGAAAAGACCCCTTCTACATCTACTCCACCCCACACCACCCTACCTTTCCTTTACTTCCCACCTTTTTCCCCGTTTACTTCTTTTCCTCCTCATCCTCGAATGGCAAGGTACTGAATTTTGCCAAGAGTAAACCCTACGATCCCTTATACCTTTCTTTTTATTTATTAACTCTTTCATTCTTTCATTCGGTTTTTAATATTAAAATCGACTCTCATTCTTTCTCTTTCTCTCATTATCTTCTTTTATACTCATTGAATATCGCAAAAATCACGATTGGAATCTTGATTATTCCTTCTTCTCTTTTCATTTTGGGTACTACCCCACCAACCTGACTAATAAAAATCTTGAGTTTATATATTATATTCTGGTTTTTTGATCTCGCGTATACTAAAGCAAAAAAGGAAAAAAAAAGGAAATGAAAAAAATAAAATAAAGAATGGACAAAATTGCAAAAAAAAAGAAGAAGAAAAAAATAAGAAATAAAAAATAATACCGAGTAGATACGCTTGCAATTATACCGTCGTATCGACTATAGTTTGATTCGCTTACATGTGTTGGTTTTGTGTCGTTCGAGTTATTAATTAAGCGAGCTTGAAATTCGATTATCAGCATACTCACTCGATTTATAACGCAAATATAGCCCTAACGACAAACCGGACTCTCTCTTTCTTTCTCGCAATACACACACACACACACATATCCGCGTTACTTGCGAGTTCTTACGATACGACGACGGGATTCTCTTTTTCAAGAAATCTCTTTTAATATGCCGATTACTAAATCTAATTACTGAGAAATATATACTATAATGATCGTCGCGGCATATCGTATTAATCGACGGACAAACATTTTGTTTGCGAATTTCTTACAGAAATCGGTTTCAGTTATATTACATTATTTCTTATCGTTCTTAAACTTCGAAATGAATTTATTTAATTAATTATTGTTTTCGAGTTAAGAATTTATTTAACTTTTCTCTTTTTTTATTTTACTTTTTGTTTTTTTGTTTTTTTACAAATATACAAATAAATGCGACTCGTCTTTGAAATTACATCTATATTCCGATTTACACGAAAAATCGGTTCCTCGGAATATCGAAATCATTGTTTCGTGCATTTATGTAAAATCGTCTAAATCCATAAAATTATTGTAGTTACCACGTATATACGAAATGAAAAATATTCCCGCTACTTTTCTTGAATATATCTTGATATAATGCCACTGTTATCAATCGAATGCAATTGAAATATGACCGGCAGAAATATATGCGCGCGTAGTAAAAGTATTTATTATTTAAAAATCTTATTTTATATATGTATATGAAATTCGTATAAAAGCAAAATCGCGTAAATAAAGTACCGCTTACAGTAAACGGGGGGAGAGAATAGATGTAATTACATTTTTATTACGATATTTAAAGTTGCATTCACGGGTTATAGATCATTTTAATATTTCTTTCTTTTTTTTTTCTTTTTCTTCTTCTATTTAATATCATTACCATAGAAATTGTTAAAAAAAACGTAAAGCGTACTGAACTACAAACGCTGCACACACGCAGATAGACAGGTATACATACGAACGTAGGACAGGGTGGTGCGTCATTCGGTCGAATGGAAAGGTGAACGAACGTGACACACTAGAAAGAGTGCAATAAACGGCGTTACGTTAATAAAACGACTCGAGTAAATTTCTCAAGGGCGTGCTTTGCGATGCAGGGGGCAAGAGAGAGAAAGAAAAAGAGAGAGAGAGGGAGAGATAAAAAGAAAAAAATAGAAAAAGAGAAAAGAAAGAGAAAGAGGGAGAAAGAGAAAAAGAGAGAAAGAGAGTAGGCAAGGCTACTTGGAGGACAAACGTGCCGGAAGCGGCGCGCCCTACGGAATGCAACGAGTTATATGGACTTTACACACCGTAGAAAACGGACTTACGAATCGTAATCCAAAGTTAAAAAGAGATAGAGAGAAAAAGAGAGTTCGATTCTAATGCATATGTTGATATGTCTACGTGTCTCGTTATTCTACAATCCTTTATTTTTCAAACTCATGCATTCACGTAACGATCGTGAGTCGAGCGTGAAAATGTCAGGGAAGAATACTTAAATACTAAATTCGATTAATCGATATTCGATAACAGTCCAGTTTCCAACCTGACATTCCCCTTTTAGTATTTTAGTTCTTGTATAATATTATTTATTTCATTTAGAAACGCGCCACGTGTATCTAATTGTAAATAAAGTTATACGAATTTGAACATATACGAACCTTCTTTCTATAATATCTACAAAAATATAATATTATTTGTTTCATTTTCATATTCTATTAATTAACATAATACAACATATATGAGAAAATTAAATTTTTAATATTGTATACAAATTTCTATGCTTTTAAATATAATATATAAAAAAAAATTTCTCCTCAAAATCTGTACTAATGAATATCTTTTGTAATATTTTTTTGAAATAGAGCTACTTAGATTTTGTTAATAAAAAAAGCAGAAAAAAGAAAGAGTAAAGAAAAGAAGGATAAATCGAAGTGATGTTATAACGCAAGGATCGTATTACCAACTTGTGAACCTTACGAAAAATCCGTTCTCGGATTTCGCAACACAACTTGGGGATCCGTACTGGGACACTCGAGTAACGAGGACACGCTGCTGACAAAATGAAGACACAAGGTGGAGTAAAAACGTTAACCGTGGTCCAGTGACACTCTCGAAAGAGAACTTGGACCGGCAGTTAACGGATAGTCTTTTTTGTTCCTTCTCACCGATACACACACACACACACACACACATATACAAGAAAAAAAAATATATATATATATACACCCTTTTCTTCCTTCCTTCTTCTCTCCCTCTCTTCATCCATTCCACCGGGATCAGATTCGGCTACCGTCCTCGACAACCCGTTCTCCAACCAACAGCATCTTCTTTGCCTTTCTCTCTTTCATTCTTTATCTTCGAGGAACGTCGAATCGGTACGCAGAAAGAAGCATTTTTATCTCACGTTAACAACAGATTCCAATCTGACATTATCCTTTTCGGAATCTTCGTGAAAGATACTGAACCCTAATCGATTTCAATTTTATGCTTTTGTGATAAAATATTTCTTCTTTTTTTCCTTTTTCAACACATAAATATGAATTTTTCAAATATTCTATACAAGATCTTTTAACCCTAATTAATTTCAATTTTATTCTTTTGCGATAAAATATTTTTTGTCTATATTTTCAACACGCATATAAATTTTTTGATGAATATTTTATACAAGATTCTGTACCTTAATAAATTTCTGAAAATTACGGCCCTCAGAAATATTCTAATCAACATTGAATGCACGATCAAAACTAATTCAAATTTATTCAATATTTATATTACAAATAATACCGCAATAAAATGATCTAATCTTTTGATGAATAACCAACATAATCCTATTAAATATCTAAAATGTTTCTAATGAAATCATGCATCTACTTTACAGGATACAAACGCGGATAGGAATTCTTTCGATCTTAAAAAGAAAAAAAATATATCTACACTTGCTGTAAGTTGAGTCAGATGAAGGATTTTTAACCGAATCAACAACCATTATATATACGAATCAACTTAAAGTAATATTACGTATGCAAGAACAAATCGGAATAAAGATTTGTCCAGTCAGTCAGTCAGCAACCCTAACGGGTTTGTATCGATTTTTACGTATCGATAACGATAACAGGAACTAACCTATAACGAACACTTAGTTCTTTGTTCGAGTTAGCAAAAGAACCCGAATGAGAACTTCTCATATGAACGCACATAAACATGCATGTATATGTGTATGCTTGGGTACGTGCTTGGGTAAATCTTTCCAAGTAGTATTTACGCGATCTCAGGGAGCAAGAATGAGAAACAGAAAGAGACAGAGACAGTCAGAAATAGAGAGAGAGAGCGAGGGAGAGAAAGAGAGAGAGAGAGAAGATGATAGAAAAAGAAAAAGAGAGGATTATATAAACGAACACTTGGAATTAAAGAGAGAAAGGTAGAGAAGGGTAGAAAAAGATAGAGAGATAGAGTGAATGCATAATGGTGAATCATATTTCGAGCAAAGAAATTAGATCATTAAGCCGAAGCAAGTACGACCTTGGGTTCGCTCGTCCGACCGAGCGGACGAAGCGGACGGTAAGAAGCTAAGTGGCCCGTGAATAATTCTATTAAATCTCTCCCGCATTCGTTTCATCATGATCTCTCTCTCTCTCTCTCTCTCTTTCTCTCTCTCTCCATCTATCTATCTATCTATCTCTCTATCTCTCTATCTCTCATTCTCTCGACGGTACAATTACATTAAATTACGCTTATTGGGATTCGATTTTAATTATCCGTAGCTGCATCGAATTCAGAGGAGAGAAAGAAAAAAAAAGAGAGTGAGAGAGAAAGAGAGATAGATGGGGAAAAGGTGGAGGGGGGGAGAAAATACCAGGGTTGCTTTTTTAATATTCCCTTTTAAGGGATCGACCAATAACAGTAGCTAAGATCCCCAATGGATATACTCTCGATATTTGTGTGTAATACCTTTAATTACATGCTTATAACGTATATACCTCAGGTGTGTCATTAGCTCCAAGAAATTTCGTTCCTTCTCTTTCAAATTGCTATTTGTAAATTGTTTCGATTATAATCGATAGGTGTATGCCAATGCGTGTGCGTGTGTGTCCTTTCAATCATAATTTTTTGTATTATTATTATAATGCAATAGTTTCTATTAGAGGATATCCTACCTCCACGTTGAATAACAAAATTGGAAATTATATTTGTTTAGAAATTGTGGATCACAAATAATATAGTAACAGTAAATTTTTATAAATTAATAATTATATACATGAAATTATAATTCAATGAATTGAATGGACGAAGCAAAGAAAGTATTTTCCTTTTTCTTTGTATCTCTTACGATGCAATTGTATCAAATGCATTTGTATCGTTTGATGATACTCGCGAAAGAAAAATAAAAGTTCTTGCAAGCATTCTCTTGATGAGATTTAGAACACACAAGGAGAGTGCGATCTTTGACGTAACATGGCCAGATGAACGAATGCATAATGTTGAATTAAAGACACACACGGATACATATACTCACTCACATAGATCGACATATGCAACATTGAAGAAACTGGATCATTAAAGTCGCCAGCAACCTTGGATTTCTTGCACTCATCTTTCCTATCCATGCATAGAACATCCGTTGGAATCGTGCTCTTAAGAAATATCATAGAACGAGGAAGAAGATTTTATAATTGATCTTATACGTTCGCATCTTTTTTCTTAAAAAAAAAATTTTTTTAATAAATAAATAATAATCCGAACACACAAAAATACGTATATATAAAATTTTTTCAACGACTTTTCGTCTATTCAAATTCTTCGAAATAATTTTCTTACCAATTAGATGGAAGAAAAAATTATTTTTAAAAAATTACAAGTATTCACGAGATTTTGAATTATAATGATAGGATAAAAAAAATAAATAAAAACGAAAGAAGAAAAAGTTTGAAAAAATTATAAATAATTCGATAGATTTAATTGCAATGAAATAGTAAAATATAATAAAAGAAACAAGATAAACAAATGTGAACAAATAGAAATCATTAGAAATTCAAATACTTGTACGTGTTATTTTCGTTAGATTCTATTTCAAACTGTTATCTCGTAGCACCACTGGTGGTGAACCATCTAAGCCTATCCTAGTTTTTACTTAGCTAGACCGAACCAGAGTAAAGATGCTGTTGCTATTGCTGGTACTGGTGCTAGTGCTGCTACTGTTACTCGGCTGCGAACCATCTACGGCTTGTAGATTCTCTCTACCTTATACGATTATTTCATCTCCCTCCCTTCCTCCCACCCTCACCTCGTGAGCGTTCAACCATTCTCCAATCGAAATATATGAAGCAGATAATAGGGATTTCAAACGATGAAGAAAAAAAAGAAATAAAAGCGATTCCAACTGCTTGTTTCTAATAAACTTTGTAAATTCTTCTCATCTACGTTTACCTAAAAAAACAAAATGAAGACTGGACAAAAACATATCTATCAGATCGAATAATAAATAAAATTATTATTCGAAAATTAAAACAAAATATCAATCAAATAATAATTAACTTGATCATTGAAATATTGTACGTCAAACTTAATACGTCGACAGCCGTAAAGAAAAAAAAAAAGAAAAAAATACATCATCACCCACACGTACATCATCCCACACTATTAATTTACCCTATCGAATTAAAAACAGATCGGATCGTATTAACAAAAGACCAAGATGAAATAAAAATATACGAAAATATATCCTATACCTCTTGAAGTATTCAATGAGTCGGAAAATGAAGCTTGAAACGCACGACTATTCTCGAGGTAGTGTCTCGTGTGTCTTGAATAAAATTAAAAAAAAAACCAAAAAAGAAAATAAAAGAAAAAACATCGAAATGAAAAAAATGAAAAATAAATTCTACGAAAAACGAGAATACGCGAGCTAAAGAATAAAAAAATTAAGAAAAGAAAAACAAAAAGTGAAAAAACAAGTAAAATAAAAAGAAATATTATATCTGTAGAAGGAGTGAGAAGGACAAGGAAAAAGAACGTTTTATGTAATTTGGTCCTATTTAACGTTACCCTTATGCCGTGCAACATTCGATACTTCTACGATCAGGGCTATATAACACGTGGACAATGTAAGATAACACCTTTATAACCAGAACTAAAGAACTAATAAAAAATACTCAGGTAACTAAACGCGTTATATATAAAACATTACCCTTTTTCGTAAAGTAATTTTCTTTTTTTTCTTACGGAAATTCTGTATTAATCACGTTCACCGAGAGAGATACCCAACTTTATCCTAAACCACAAAATCATTTTATATTATGGTGACAGATACTTCGGACGCGAATTTAAAACACTCGCTGTGTTTCGAGTGTTGGTCAAGTAGGTTTTTATTTCTTTGCCATCGCACATCCGCAATGAAAAATCAAATTCGACTTTTTTTTTCGAAAAATTACATTCCTATAACAATCTAAAATATATATTTTTTATATTATACTATTTAATATGTTGTATAAAAAATACCGAAAGAGAGATCGATTTCCTTTAAAGAAAACAACGATTCTCCTTTCAGATAGCCATTATCTTGATAAAAGTATCTTTCTATCTGTATGTTACTATCAATGCCGACTTGCCATGGAGACTTTCCAGTGTGGTTCACGTACGCGGAACGATCTGGCTAACGCTTACAATGCTCTTTTGTGCTAGCTACGATATAATTACGTGTTACCGATTTTTTTATTCGATTTGGACAATACGATCGCGTATTGCCTCTGGTTGTTTTATTTTCTCTTCAATAAGATTGAATGAAATGAAGAAATAAAGAAATAGAAATTCCACTCAGGATAACTACAAGTTTGAAACTTAATAAATAGAAAAATCAATCGATTGAGTTTTTATTTGATTTTTTATTTGTTTTTTATTTGTTTTTTATTGTTTCTTTTATTTGGAAACGAATATCTCTGGGATAAATAAAAAAAAAACGATACGCCTAATAAGTAAAAATTCCAATCAAAAACATGAAGATATATGAAAATAATTTCAAATAATAATAATACATAAAACGTTGAGAGAGAAAAGAATTTTTTTTAAATTATATTCCAAGATAGTTAGATTTTCAAATTCATATTTTCTAATGAAGAATGAGAATTTGCCGGGAGCAAGCAGTTCGCGTCTGATACTTGGAAGAAGATTCTGCGGTTTGTTTCTCTCTCCGGTAACTCCCACTATCTTTATCTTTATCTTCCTTCTTTTTTCTTGATCTTTTTACTTTATTTCTTTCTTTCTTTCTTTCTTTCTTTCTCTCTCATTCTCTTTCCGCTTGAATGAGAAAAGATGACTCGAATGCCCCGTGGCACGTTCTGTCCGCCCGCATAAAAAGCTTCATTGCGCATACGCACACCGGAAATCCCCCTCCGGACTGCCACGATCCAATCCCTTTACGGAAGTGCACCTCGTGGAATGCGAACGTGCCACTATAGTATTTCCTTGTCCTTTCGAGGAAATTTAATCGATACCTTGAACCCTTACGAATGATCCATTCTCTTTTTTCCGTTACTTTTTTCTTTTGTTTTTTATGTGTTACGAATTGATCGATGATCTTTCGAAGAACACAGGATGACTCATTCGAAACATTTTAAACGATTTATTCGAATTTAAACGTCAATGAACATAAAATCAAATGCAAGAAGTTATAAAATACATCACTAATAAATACTTATTATCATTATTACGATATAAATGAAATAAATCAAATTATTATTCTGTCGTAATAAAAATATTAAAACTAAAGTGAACGATAAAGAAACGAAACGAAACAAAACAAAAATGGATTGACTTTATAAAAGTCTGACTAAAGTACTATCGTTAATATCCGATCAAAGAGATACTAATGTTCACCGAATGTAAATTGAAGCCGTCTGGGAAGTGACAGGGAGTCGCGCTAATTAATCCCTTAATTGAATTAATTCTCGTCTAGAACGAACCGATCGATCCGATCGTTCGGAACAAAGTGCGAGGATCAAAGGTCTTATTCCGATACTCCGTTACGTAGTTGATTCGTGAGAGTAGAAGAAGAAGAAGAAGAAGAAGAAGAAAAAAAGAAAGAAAGAAATAAATAAATAAATAAATAAATAAAGAAGAAAGAGCCACGTGGAAAGGTTGGCCCGTTGCACCTGCTTCAGGACTCTCGTAGTATTGTTTTAGGGTCAGGTAGATGGTCTTTAATAGCCTCTGGACACGCTTCGTGCCTCTTCGAATGTTCACTGAACCGAGTAGCTCCTCTTAAAATCAAAGAAGTTTTTCTTTTCTTTATCGTTTTTTCTTCTTCTTCTTCTTCTTCTTCTTCTTTTTCTTCGTCTATACTGAACCATCTCTCTGAAGAAGCTTTTAAACGTTAATCTATAGGTATACACACAAACATATATACACACATACAAGTTTAACTAGCTATCATATGTACTTCAAAGTTACTTACAAATTATAATACATCAGTTAGACAATGAGTCTTTATAATATTTCTTAATCTTTAGTTTTTCATATCGATAAACGTTTTATTCATGTTACAAAATATACTCATTTGCTAAAAATTGTTTCTATGACACATGTGGAATTATTTTTTTCTTTAAATAGTCCTTGAAATTATTTTTATTTATAATCCGTATTGAATAATACGTATATTATTTAACAACGATACATTTTAATATAAATTTAGAATTAATTTTAATCGTCTCTCGTTTTGTTATTTGTAACAATGAAGAAATTATACTTTTATGTTATTGTTCAATTAAAAGTGATGTTTTAATCTTACGTATGTTTCATCATACGTGTACAAATTTAGAATACAATTAGATTTATTGTAACTAATAGTACGATAGATTATCCCACGTCAAAAGATCATGCTGTTGTTATTTACGATCGATAAAATAAGCAAAGAGCCCGTATCATTAGCATTCGAACGAAAACCATAACGCAAAAGGATGATTATTAACATTATGTCAAATTATTGTTGTTGGTATATAAAAACGTATTTATTAATATATTTGTACTTAGAATAATATTTTAAATTATATAAAACTGTATATGTATATTTCATATAAAAAGTAAAAACCCTATTTAATATATTTCAAAAAATTAATAAATTATGTATTTTAAAAATAAATTATTAAATTTATTTATTTATAACAAATTTTGTATATATGTATATATGTATATAGGTACATATATGTATAGAAGCCGTGAAAATAACAAAAGGATCTCAGGCAAGAACTCGCAGGAAAGCGTCGATCAAATCGATTAGCGTGCTTCTCGCTTACCACGATGCAATTACCTATCCGAAGCGCAATTACACGTTAACCGGCTTAGGAAGTTATACATTTGTCTTTATAGCGAGAGGAAACTAACTAACCGCGTACGTGAGTCCTTGTAAATCCGTTATCTCGATAAGGAAAAGGGAGGGAATTTCTAATCACTCTAAACACGCTCATCTTTATTTATTAATCCTTAAATATATGTCGTTGGAAAATGAAAACATATTCATTAACGATTTAACGTACCCGTACATATGTATGTATATATACCTACTTGCAATTATTTCATTTAACATTTAATGTTTTAATTAAAGGACTTGAAATAAAAAACAAAAAAATAAAAAAACAATCTCATTTAAAACGAATAGATTTTCTTTTCATTTGTTATTAAAAAATATTCTTTCTTTTTTACTGGAGTGCGCATAAATATTAAAAACACCGATACAATCGTGAAAATGAAATGATAAATGAAATTAAATAGCGATCTCGAAAGAAATGAAACTCAGATTCAGGACTCGATAGCGTCGTCACGATTTATCCATTAATTTTCACTAAGAAATCGATATGAGAAATCTGTCTAATTAAATCATACCGGTTCAAAACGATTTTTAACTAAATTATAACAAACAAGATCATTCTGTTGCATAATATATATATATATAGATATAAACTAATTCGAATACGATGACGTACAATAATTATTTTCTAAACATTATTTTCGTTAAAAAAGAAAAAAAAGGAAAAGAAATAATTTGAATTAATTTTCTAGGGACTTTTCAGGTTAAACGATTTACGATAATAAGAAAACGAGTTCAAACATAGCACGTCGTTGATACTTCCGGAGTTTAAAAGGCAGAGACTTTAAAAGACATGATTGTAACGCATCGTGTTACCTATTTCAGTTGCTTTTCTTGTTATTTTTCTTTTTCTTTCTTTCTCGTGTTCTCTTAGTGTTTCTTGTCGTTGCGTTGAAGTTATTGCCGTAACGACAACGTGAATATCGGTGGGGACTTTAATGCCACGGGTGTCGGAATGCCGTGTCGCTTGGACAACTAGTTTACCTCCTCTTTTACTCAGCTACTGCTGCTGCTAGTTACGGAACGCAGTAGTCCTTCTCTTTCTCTGTATATCTTTGTATTTATTTATATATATATTTATTTATCTATGTATCAATGTATATATGTATGTTTGTATGTACAGTGCTTGCTCTGAACGACGGAACGAAAGAATAATAAAAAGATTCAAGTTAAGGAAAAAGAAGAAGGATAAGAAGAAAAAGAAATCGGTGCAAGCAACAAAATGTAAGAAGAAAGAAGAAACAGAAGCAGCTGCATCGAGAAACCAATGAGTATGCTCTTGATCCTAAGAGGACGATCATCCGTTGGATTAATGCAACAAGAAAAGAAGTAATCGTAAGATAAGTGCCTCGTGGAAATCTGGAATAATTTGAACCTGCCGAGCAGGATTGAAAGAATTTTTCTGTTTTTTGTTTTTTTTGTTTTATTAGAAAACATTTCTATCTCTTGATTTAATACTTCCTGTTTGATAGTACTCTATTTTTTGATAATATATTTGATTTCTTTCAAATATAATTTGATTTAAATTAATGATTAGATTGTGGCTAATTTTAAAGTTAATTTAAATAAATAAAAAACAAATATATTTTTATGCAATTAGTATATTTTAGTAAAATGACATACCAATCGTGGTCAAGATATTGCATTTAAATAGATAGTAAAATTAGTTATTAATATATATGAATTATTTTAAACAAATTCCATCACGTATTGTGAATAAATCGATAACACTGTGATCACGATAAAAAGTAAGAAATAAGTATCCAAACCTCTTATGAATAAATTTTTCCCTCTAACTCGGGAATAATGCGGCCCCATAACATTGTCGAAAAATAATCTAAAGCGAGATAATATAATGGACGATAAATGCATTCGATAAGTGCATCGATCGGTCAAACTACTTTGTGTGTCGTTCAATGACTTTCACCCTGGCATTAAGTAAGCGTCGTATTATTCGAGACGATGCATGATTCGAGAATCACGTCACCTTCCGATTTTTCATCGTCACGCCTCGATCGTTTTCAGATTCTAATTTCTTTCGATCAAAGTTACCATTTGTACCATTTGTTTGTTACCATATATTTGTTACCATAGATTGTTACCATTTCTACTAATTCGATGCATACACAATATATCGATAATTAAGATAAATTATTTAAATCTTTGATCGATCGATAAAATTATGCTTATTAAAAAAATTATAAAAAATTGTTAAAGAATGATTTTAAAAGTCAATAAAAAATTTGGAATTTAAAAAATACGTAAAATCGAAGGATATTTTACGAATAATAAATGCAATAAAAATGTTTATTGGCGTATATGCAAATCGCCTCCGCCTAATCGATTTGCATTTCGAATCCATGCACCTACTTATACACCTAACACGCATAAGCATATCTCTACTGTCGTGGGTGTTAACCAAGAGACCGAAAAGGATGTTTAAAAGATTATCCAAGATCAGGCGAGTTTAATATCCGAGAAGGCCATTGGCACACCGTATAGGTCAATTTCAGCATTGCAACATATCTATAAACATACTGACCACAACGTGAAATGATAGAAATATTTCAAAGCTACATTTTCTCTCGCTAATTAACGTTAATGAATTAATTTTTCTATCGTCCTACGCGGTGGATATCAAAACTTGTAACATATAATTGCGCATGCACATGTCCGGGAAAAGGTTTTAACGATTTTTACGATTATTTATTAAAGTATAATAATTGACGTGTATCCCGATGATTATTATTTCTATGAAGAAGAATTTTTAAGACGAAAAACAAAAAAAATAAAGAAAGAAGAAATCTTTCTTTGGAGAAGAAGTAAATAGAAAATAAATAATATAAAAGTACAATCAACCACTAATTGACACGTGCCTAATACTTTCGTAGATTTTTCATAGAAAAAGAAAAAAGAGTTATGAATGATGATATTCATGAAAAATGTGAAGAATCCGGAGATCATTCTTCTGGAAAGAAGGACGACGAAAGAAAGAAATAAAAGAGCACAGTAGTGGGAGGTACAAAATAAAAAAAGATAGGCGTACAAAAGAAAGAATGGAAGAGAAGAAGGAAAGAAAGGAAGGAAGAAAGAGAAAGAGAAATAAAACGCGTAAAAGGGAGAAAATGTGTCGCACAAAAGGAGAGGCAGAGGAGGTCAAGCGGGGTCAACCGATGTGATTTGGTTTATGGCGCGAGCTCGCCTCTTCTCCTGCATTATTGTATTTTCGTCGATGATTTACGATAGGAACGACCGCGTTTCTCCCTTCCTTCGTATTATCCTTCTCTCTCTCTTTCTTTCTCTCTCTTTCTCTCTCTTTCTCTCTCTCTTTCTCTTTCTTTCTTTCTTTTTTTTTCCTTCCTTACTTCCTTTTATCTTTCTCGTTTACTTCATTTTTCTCATGGGACACCACAGGCGGTTGTACTTCGACTACTCCGAATTCGAACGAGCTGATTTTTATTTACTTCCTGATAGCTGTTCGCGTAAAAAGAAACCAAAACAAAATTGAACCTTCTCTATCTTTCATTTTACAATCTCATAAGAAAAAGAAAGTAAGAGAGACCAAAATTTTTGTCGAAAAACGGTATTGATTATTAATAAAATAACGAATAATTAAGAAACGTGAGAAAAATATAGTAATGGTAAAATATTTCTTAAGAATCTTCTGTGGTTTTTATTAAATATTCAAAACAAGTCTCGAACTATTTTATAGACACTTACAATAATGAGTAGATAATAAAAAAAGGCTTGTCATTTAAAAGCGAATAATTTTATACGATACAACGTTATAATAAAAATGTTGTTTCTCTCGTTAATGCCATCGATAATATATCTAATTGTAAATATGTATACACCATACATGTGATACATGTATATGCATAGATAGGAGTAGGAAAATCACAGTGGAAAAAGAGAGATCTTTCGCGTACGCGAGGTAGCACCTTCGTTTAACGTGGAAACGCATAAAGTCCTTGGAAATCCGTGTTGCTCGGATATACGTAGGACTAAGCCGATAATTTACGATCTACCAAAGAGGAGAACTAATTTTATATCGAGAAGTCGATCGTTGAAGATACGCATAGATTTTATTTCATCCTTTTCACATATACACAGAGAAACATGCACGCAAAACTCATCCAGAAAAGTAGAGAAAGACAAAAAGACAGACACGAAAAAAGAAAGACAAACACGTATAGACAAAAACACACATATACACAAATACGGACAGTTATATAAATATATATTAATTCAAAACTATATATTACTAGATAATAGGTTGTTCGGAAAGTAATTTCGTTTTTTATTTACCATTACAAAAGAATAATCTAATATTTATTCATCTATTGAATCTTAAATTATATTAATATTAATTTATTTATTAATCCATCTATTAATAAATAACATTAGGTATATATATATATATATATATATATTATATATATTATAATAATATAATATATATATATATATAAATTTATATTTATAAATAATAGAAAAAATTTTCGGAAATAACTTTTTGACTAATCTAACATTTATTAATATATTCATATATATATTTATCTGAGGAAATTATACGTATATCTAAATAAATAAGTACCTGCACGCAAGTAGAAATAGAAAAAGGGAGGTTACCTATACATAGTAGCGTATCGAGAACTTCGTAAAAAAAAAAGAAAGAAAAAAAAAGAAAGCATGCGCTTGTCTCGTCTGGATTAAAGCAGCATGGCATCGCTCATCGACGACTTATATATCGTTATTCATATATATTTAGAAGAACTCTCGGAGAGAACGCGTCGAGCAGGTTTTCTCGCTTTCTTGCTATATCCTCTTCCTCCTCCTCCTCCTCTATCTCCTTCTTTCCTCTTTTTCCTCTTTTCTCCTTCCTTATCTCGAGAAGTGCAACACCGACCGACAGTGTTGAGAAGTTCCTTTTAAAAGTTACTTCTACGTGCTACGAGTTATAGTTAGTAACTACTCGAAATGGATGAGGATGAAGAAGTGGTAGTAGGGTGGGGTGGAAGAGAAAGGGGGAGAGGAGAATAAGAGTACGAGGAGGATGTGATTCGTTGAAAATGAAAAATTAATCTATATTTAAACGCTTCGATTAATTACGAGCAATGAAACTCCAACTCTAAGTTAGGACAGCTTAGATCCAGTGTATTTATTATATATATATATATATATATATATATGTATATATGTGTGTGTGTCTATGTATAGGACTGCAGAAACTCGAGGAACCCGAAGAACTCACGAGAAACTCTCAACTTGAGTTCTCTCTCATAAGAAGTTAAACTTCTCGACTATTCGAGGAACCCGAAGAACTCACGAGAAACTCTCAAACTTGAGTTCCTCTCACATAAGAAGTTAAACTTCTCGACTATTCTACTACGATACTAAACTGATACTACTACTACTACTACTACTACTACTACTACTACTACTACTACTACTACTACTACTACTACTACTATTACTGCTCGTTTGCTTTTTAAAGTGTTTCAAAGAAAAAATGTTGACGAAACGGGAGCATTAGTATTCTTTGCTGTTGCAAATACTCTAATCGTTTCTAATCTCAAATGATAATGGATGGGATGTTACGATTACGTAAGATGGCATTGTTAAAATATCGTTAGCAATGCGTTAGAGATGAACTATTTTCAATAGGATTGACGATGTATAAATATTAGATTTACTAATTTTTTATTAATTAATTATCTTTGCTTCCGTATGTTATTTTTTTGTTTTGTTATCTAGATTATTGAACTATTACGTTATAGATATTTCTCTTAATGATTTTTCGGACAATGGCTTTTTCATCGTGCATCAAGTATATTTTCGGATGAGAGAGAGAGAGAGAGAGAGACAAAGAGTAAAAAGAAATATGCTCTCATTTCGCAAATCATTTGAGTAAACAGTAAATAGCCCAGGAGGCCGTTGACTTTCGAGATGCATGTCAGCGCGTATAAATGTCTATGCGTCCGTGCATTTATAAAATAAAAACGATTTATATTCCTTGGTATGCGTAGGAGTTTGAAAATCATACCTAACCAAAATTTTCTCCTTACCTCCGAGAAGAAATCTCGAAGAGTTGACGGAACAACAAAAATCGGTGAAAAGACACGAAGAATGAAAGAAAATTTTACAATTCTTAAAAGAAATAAAAAAGAATACGAAATAGAGAGAGAGAGATAAAGAAAAATAAATATAAAATTAAAATAAATTATTTTTAAACGAATAACAGATAAAGAAATGAATATAAATGAAAAATACAATATAGATTTGAAAAGATTAAAAAAAGAAAAATATAAATTAAAAATAAAATTTGTAGTTCACGTGAGTAATGCACGGAGTAGTGCACACACATAGAGGAGAAGTGCGAAAAGAAAATCAGAAAAAAATAAGTAAGAAACAAAAATAATATCTACAATACACATACGAAGTAGTTTATACACAAAGACACGTACGATAGTATTAATGATAGAACATTAAAATATTAATAGAGAAATCTAAAGAAGAAATAGATGTGCATACATAGATATTAAGTAGACAAATATTGACCAAAAATATAGATTAGATAACTAATGTACGTAGATAGAGAACATTATAGACATAGAGACGGCGTTATCTTCTACACGGTAAACAAATCGAGATAAGGTTTTTTAAAGAAAAATATAGAGCGGAGAAAAGTGTTGAGAAGTAAAAGACAAATCTCTTTCCTCTCGTGAAAAAAAAGAAAGAAGGTAAACAATAAAATAAGGAAAAGTCAACTTACTTCAAACTTTCATTTCACCCCGATCGCGTTTTTCACTTATCGTTTCAACGACTTTTTCAGAAAAGTCCAACTTTTTCTGTAGTTGTTCCCTAAAAACTTTAAACATTTTTTTATGAAAGATATAAATGAACGAAGTTTAAAATTAGTTGGCCACACGATCATTCGAAATACAATGTTTCCACTATTCGAAAAAGAAGAAAAAAAAGAAGAAGAAAATAAACTCTAATTGTAAAATAAATAATAAAGAAAAAAGACATAGAAAAAAAAATACCAAATTTTAAACGAACGAATGCGCAATTAAAATAAATAAAATAAATTAATTCTACAAAATGACAAATAAGAAAAACCGATAATTTATTACAAAGAATGATCGCGAATATCTACCGTTAAAAATAAAATACCAAATAAAAAAGATGATGCACCCTTATAAAAAAGGATTTACTAATAAATATATTATATTATTCCTATTTCTTTTTTTTGTTTTCTTTTTTTGTTTGTTTCTTTAATTTTTTTTGTTGAAATGCAAAGAAATCGCAAGTGAGTGAAAACACGTGAGTTTCCAGTAAAAATTCAACTATATTTTTAATCCATTGAGATATTTTTTTAGAAAAATTATATATTTACCTCTCTCTCTCTCTCTCCCTCTCTCTTTCTATGTTTTCTTCTCTTTTTCACAAATATGGGACGAATAAAAGCGAATCGACCGCTTTAACATTTGCTTACTTTTGCGATTCGCGTCGAATGCTACATCGAATGCTGCATCGTCGTCTGGGAGAAAAAAAAGAGAGACGCTGAGACAAACAGACAAACAAACAGAACAGAAAACACAGACAGACGAATAGACAGACAGACAGAGTAAGAGACAGAGATAGAAAGATTTTTCGTTTCTGTAGATACATGCATATAGAGCGCTTACTACTACCATCCAAACGACATCGTTTTCTTCTTTCAACGAAAATCGTGGGTGGAGGGTTAAAATCCGAGTGGAATGACACCACCGCTAGAAAATCCAATAAGCGTCGTCTAATTCGCTAACGCAGACAGATTCAAACCTTATGAATAACGAATACCTCCCAACTAGGAAAATGGTATGATATCTCTCTAATGTAAAATCCTCGAAGTAGACAAATTCATTTCTAACGAGAAATTAATGATACCTACGAGAACTTAGTTTTCGAATTTCCATCAAAAATAAATAATTATCAAAAACTTGTGGATCGTATTCTTCTATATAAAATAAATAAAAAATCTTAAATGAAAATTGTTCGTTGGAAATAAAATTCACGATCAATTGAAAAATTAAAAATTATAATATTATATCGAACATTTTTAAAATATGTTCCTCATTTTCTTGTCGATCTAAATTTGTTGATAAAACTTAATCTGATGTATCAAACACACGCGCGCTGTTTATAATATTGTATAAAAAAATACAAACAAAAATAAAAATAAAAAATACAGATAAAAGAAAAATGTTTAGAATACATGAGAAAGATGTTAATTTTCTGACGATTCTATTACTTCATCCGAGAAATAGAGAAAACGATAAAGTTAGAATATAGTTACTATATTTACATGTGTATATATGTGTGTGTATACCTATGTTCTTAAGTATGTTGAATATGAAAGCATAGGAAACTCCACGCACGAACGATCAGGAACGATCGCATGCGACCATATCACGCGTGAGCGTCTTATTGTCGCGTGCGCTTGTGTATTATCTCTCTCTCTCTCTCTCTCTCTCTCTATCTCTCTTTCTTTTACTCTTACTCTTACACCTATGTATACTACGTTAGTAAACAGTACTGGTTATATAGGACACACGGCAAGTATTCTCTGACTTCATTTTTCTAATCGATTTTAAAGGTGAAGGCGAAGGACTCGTACGCATACGCACGTACATAGTAGCCTTTCAAATCGTCGTAAAAGCGCTTTAAACGTTTCGAATACGACTCGAAAATCAATAGACGGCAATCTTAAAAAGATATCCTAACTTTTACGATAGTATAAATTACAAAGATAAATAATATTAAACAATTTTACGAACAAATTTACGAATCGATATTAGAAAAAAGAAAAATACGAAATGGAAATTGAAATAGGAAATATGAACGATTATAGAATCGAAATGAAAATTTTTACAATTTTATGAACAATTTTTTTTAAATGAAAAGTTATATAATACAATTAAAAATATTTCATTGACAAATTGAATAAATATAACTGAAAAAAATAATTAACGAATGCGTGTGTTTATTTAGAAAAAACAATTTTTCCTATCTTTATTTTGTTCTTTGTAGATATCTGCTCGCATGATTTTGATCAATTTCGATTTCTATGTCTAACGCAAAAGGAAGATGAAATCGTAGGCGTTTGATTCAGGTCAGTAATCATAGTATGACCCTTTTTACACGTTCGTTAAATTCAAACGATTAAAGGAAGTCCGAGGATTCTGAAATTCGATGAGATCACAAATAGCTCTCTCTCTTTCTTTTCTCTTTTCTCTGTCTTTTTCTTCATAGAGACACTTAATGATCTTTATATATATATATACATAATGAATAAGATAATTTCTTGCAATTTTATTCGAGACCGAAATATAATTGTTCCCGTTATTTTATGTTCATTAAAGAAAGTAGACAGTAAAACGTGTTGATAATCGTCATCACGTACGCGTGTCGGAGTTCACTAGATTAACTTGCATTAAAGATAAGAGAGAATTGTTACCAATTTTTTATGATAACTCTTAATTTAATTTTGATAAAAAATATAAAAGGTAACTATTTGTCCAATGAAATAATTATATTATATTCAAAATTGAAAATATTAAATATTATAATAAAACATTAAAAATATATATAATGAACAAAAATTTCCACTAAAATGGTGTTATCTATCTAAACCTTAATATAAAACAAAGAATAATATAAACTATCATTATAAAATATCAGTTACATTATTACGAATATAATGGCAACTACATACATACGTACATTTTATAATTAATTTTGTATTATTAACAACAATTTATAATTTTATATATATATGCATTATATATATGCATATATAATATATGTAAGCACATGCATTATAATATTATATATATACATGCATTATATATATATACACATAAACGCAGATATATAGGCCCCTAGGTTGACATATCTTTTTTTTTTCTCGATGCACCGGATGCAACGATATGGAAACGAAGGAAAGAAGAAAAGAGGCCAAACTCGGGTCGTATCGTCCACGTAGTGGAACGAATTCCATGCTAGGCCACCCTTTCAAAAAGCCGGAAAAAAAGAGTCTGATATGCCAGAGAGAGAGAGAGAGAGAGAGAGAGAGAGACAGAGAGAGAGAGACAGAGAGACAGAGAGAGGGAGAGAAAAAGAAACTGAGAAAGAGAAAATGAGAAATAGAAAATGAGAAATAGAAAATGAGAAAGATATAGAAAGACAGTTTTCTTCGTGAATTTATTCGTGAAAGATTCTTAATGCATAGAAAAGACGACGACAGAGATTCGTTCTCGTCGTCGTCTTTTAAATGACATGCCAGGAACATTCGTAAATTGGAGCAGTAATCGGATGTACCGTAATAACTCAAATAAACTCTGACTAGCGATTTTCTCTTCTCTTCACTTCTCTTTACTTCTTATTATTCTTGATCATATTCTTTATGAAATAAAGAGCGAGATAGAGATAGTAAGAGCATCTTACGAATCGCTTTTGGTATTTTTCCTCTAACCCTCCTTCATTCGAAAATCGACTCTTCTTTCTTTCGTGCTTTTATTAAGACAACAAACATAACGAAAGTGCAAATAATCCTGTTGCCTAAGCGAACGCGTTATTATTTTTTTTTTAAATTTATTCTCGTAGGTAAAAAATAAAGTGCCCAATTTTTCGCGAAGGATATAATTTGATTTGATCCGTAATCATTTAAAATTAAACAACGTTAACCTTACCGTTTTAGACGAATGAACACTTCGCGTTTACTTTAGATTCGATAAATTTTTTCGTATGTGCTTTAAGATCTCTTATCGGATTCTTGAAATCGCGTTTTTAGTCTTTTACTTTCATTCCCGATCGTTGAAAGAAAAAAGAAAAAGAATAAAACAGTTACATAAACGATACAGCGATAGTAAGTACACTTTAGTGATAAGAAAAGTTTCGAGAAACCTTTCTCGATTAATAAATATAAATAACTAAAATAGAAAATATACGCAACAGAGTGGAAAGGAGTTGTGACGACGGACGTTGGGTAAATTTTCGGCGCGAAAGTAAAATTAACCGGAAGTAGAAAAGAGAGGAAGTGAAGCACACGAAATATACACACACATGTACATATATATATATATATACATCGAGGAAACCGTACCAACGAGCTTGCCCTCCTCAACTCGCGAAATCGATCCGCGGCCTCTCGCGTTTACCCGGCCCCCGAAACTGCGGTTTTGAGGCATGACTATATACAAACTCGAATCTCTACTGTCTTCCTCTCTCTCTTTCTCTCCCTATCTATTTATCTATCTATCTATCTATCTATCTGTCCATCAATTTATATCTTCATCTATACATATGTATACACAAGTATATGGGATGAATGAAACAATTACCACACACATTCCGAATCCAATTATCTTAATTAGTTCATATATTCGAAATTTATTTTTACACGAACGTTGCATCATTTTATTTATTTCTTTTTTTATTTGATGATATATATAAGTTTTTTTTAATGAATAAAAATTCGAGTATAATAATGATTTTAAATCAATTTTTCAAAGGTTCCTAGATTTAATAATTATTTCATTTGCTAGCAATTGTAAATAAATTCAATTTACCTAACATGATGATTCCAGCATACGATTAAATTTAAAGTTTGATAAGTTCGAAAAGCATTTAAAACAAATGCAGCAATTAATTTTCATCGGAATACTTGTATTAATATTTACATTGCGTGCCAACTCGAATTCTAATGGTATTGTTTATCCAGGAAATAGATTACGTGATCGTTGAATTTAAAAAATGTTATTATCTTATCTTCGAAGTTAATTTCCTGAAAAATTCAAGTTGAAATCCTCCCATCCCCTAAAACTATAACGTTTCACTTTCGACCTAATTAATTTAACATAGAATAATAAACAACAACAATCAAATTTCAAATTTAAAACAAAACACGAGTGCGCAACTATGAAATAATTCATAAATCAGCGCGAATGATGAATATTTATTAGGCAGTCCATCACTTTCTAACGTTTCGGAACTAACATAAATGGAAATTTTGTTGGATGCAGAGAGAAACAGCCAACTGCAGAAAGTAATAATACATATAATTGATTTTAACGAATTATTTCGTACACGCCTATATAAGAAACGTTCGCATAAACGTTCGCATAAACGTTCGCACAAACGTTCGCACAAACGTTCGCACTGATGTTCGCACTGATGTTCGCTTCATACAAAAAAGATCGATCGACTTTCAAATAACGTTCTTCTATGTAACATCGTTATTTAAAAATAAACATATTTTAAATTATTTCTCTCTAACAATGACAATCGAACACGCTATTTCCTTGTATACATCTATGAACTTCATAAATATTACAACAGTAAATATATACATATATAACGAATCACCTTTTACGTGATAAAAATAATAATGCAAACAGTCAAACAAACGTCAGACACGTAAACAAAATTCAAATGAAGTTAAAGAACAAACATAATAAATCGCATTTATATGTAATAGATACTCACAAGAATCGGAAATAACAGGATCAACGAAGATTCATCGTCTTTGGATCATCCTCTTATGATTGATTACATCGATCGAATTAACTTGCAGGAAGAAACCATAGGACAAAATTGTATATCGATCCTTTTCTCTCTCTTTCTTTCTCTCTCTCTCTCTCTCTCTCTCGCTCTCCTATTCTTTCTTCCTCTTTCTGCCTCAAGCACAAAATTCACAAGATGATAATTGAATATTACAATGTCTCCGCACCAAAACACGAAGAAAGAAAATACTCCGAAAAAAAGAAGAAAAAAAAAATAAAGATTAAAGAAAAATTTTCAAAAAGAAAAGATCGATGATCGATGACGATCAAATAATTCGTATCTGACACGCGTGTGTGTATTACATTGCGATCTGATGATAATATCTCGAGCAGGAAGGAAGTTTAAAGGAGTTATAAGAGGAAGGTGACAGGAAGGAAGGAAACAGAATAGTGTGTGCGAATGCGAGAACAGGACGGATGCGGTAAATGCGGAACGTGAGTCTCGATCGATGTCCGTGCGCAGACTGCCGGCTGCTCGGTTCTGCCGCGCTTTCCTCCTGCGCCACTCCCCTCTTTTCCACTCTGACAAATCCCCACTCTTTCTACTCAAATACTACGCTACGATATATATATATATAATATATATATAATATATATATATATATATATATATATGTGTGTGTGTGTGTGTGTGTGTGTGTGTATATGTATTAAATGTATGTGTATGATATTGCTTCCTATTATCCCTTCTCCCTTCGAATCGCCAAAGCTCTCAGGCCAAGGACCGACTAAGGCTTCGACCTATCGATAATAATAACAACTTTAACTATTTTTTGGTTCCTATCAGTTTCCTTACAAATTTACCTGAAACTATTGCAATTGATTTTTAGATAAAATTTTGCGTAAGATTTTATTATCCGTTCCATATGATTTTTCTTTTATGATTATTACTCGATGATTTTAGGGAACATTTTCTCTAGGATTGTTTGTACCCATCATAACGATTGTAATGATTTTTTAGTAGAATTTTATTTTTTCATCTTTATATTCTTTTATGATTTACAAATGATTTTGTATACGGACGCATCGTACGAATATGATTGTCTACTTTATTGCTAGATTTTCTATGAAAAGAGTTATTTCCGGTCTAATATAAGATAATAAGCTTTTACAAAGTGTATACTTGTAAAATAACATCGTCGTCTTCTTTCTATTATTCGTCTACCCGCATGTCGTCTCGTGTTATGATCACACGATACTCGTGTAATCTTATTTGCAAACTAACCGGCGGCGCGGTAGTCCGTGTCGCAAAATTTATGCGTCTCTGAAGAACTTAAAGGAGTACGAGATTAAAGGAAGAGATTACGAATGATTAAAGTAGATCTATTTTTGGCTATCGAACGACGACACTGAAAATATTACCGCGACATCTTAAAATTTCTCATTTCACTTATTATTACTCTATTTAAATATATATATACAAAAAATAGAAAATAAAATATATTCTTGCTCCCCAAATTAGGCAGTTCAAAGAACAAATGATCTTAAAAGTATATAAAATATACTTATGAATTTTGAGAAAATATATATTTAATAACTGAAGAAAACAAAAGTCGATCACTTTTATTTAAATTTCAATTTGAACTTTCAAAAAATAAACGACGATCTAAAAAGTACATAAAATTTATTTGTGAACTTAAGAACGAAAGTACATTTAATTAGTCAACTGAGAGAAAAAATTATCACTTTTCTGTATGTTCAATTAAGACTATCTAAGAACAAACGAACGATCTAAATAAAAATACAAAACAAAAATCTGCTTAAACTATTTAAACAACAAATATATATTTAATTCGTCAATTGAAGATATAAAATCGATCAGTTTTATTTAGATCACGTCGAGTATTATTTATCTCGACAAAAGGACCGTTAGATGGGATGGAAAAAAGGGCCATTGCGAGTTCGTTTAATCGTCCCACGTGACTTGCTCGTTGATTAACGTTGAACCCTTCCTCCGTTCGTCGTTTTCCATATAATCGTTCTCACTCGCATACATTTTTTCTCCTTTTTTCAAAGCACCTATCGAGAACCCTCTTCCCTCAAACTCGCATTCGCGTCCTCGATCGACGAGAATAAAATGGAACAGCAATCGAAAAGAAGGACTGTCACTGATCAAACTTGATACTTTTTCGCGGGAAAGAAAAAATAATAGTGGAAGAAAGGGAATAGTAGGGAAAAAAAGCAAGGAGAGAAAATTTGCGACCGTCTTTGCGAACGAATCCATCCGAAAAAAAGAATGTTGTGACAAAAACTTCTCTCCCTTTCTTTCTTTCTGTCGTCGAAAATCTTAAAAAAAAGAACCCAATGAGATGTCCTCGATTTCGATCTTTTCATTCGTATTTATCACTTCAATAGACCTGATTTTATCCACCTATTGAACTCACTTTTTCACTGGAATTGGATCAAGGAAAGTTTATACGATAGCATAGCTAATAACATATCCTGACTGATCCTTTTGAATATATCAGAAAATTCATTAATTTGTATCACGAGTAGGTATACAATGCAACTTCTATAAATAAAGACTAAAAAAGAAAAGATAAACAAATTTCTTATACGTAATACGAATTTTATTTTTACAAATAATTAAACTCGGATTAATTTGATTCATATAAAAAAGAAAATAATAAATTAACAAAATTTGCGTACTATATATTCATAAATTTTTTAGCGTTAAATTAATTGTAAAAATCTCTTTCCCAACTATTTTAACCTAATATATCGATCATAATAAACAATTGTTATCAATTGTTAAAACAGAAACGTTATTATAGCATAGCAGTCGATTTTGAAACACCGACACGTTGTTAGAAACGATCAGAATACTAATATTTGAAGTCCAACTAACTTTTCCTTCTATAAAGTAAAAGGGTAAGGGTGTGGTTAGGGGGTAGGGGGGAGGGGGTTTGTGGAAATAAAACAGAAAAGATGAAAATAAGTTAACCGATCGACGTTGATGTTACTGTTCGCGTACAAGTTCGAGTTTGAGTTCGAGTTCAAGCCTTTCTTCTTTTTCCCACTTCGAAGAGACAAATGTACGTCGCTTTTGAGTGCAATGCCCGGAATCTTAACTACCTGTTTGTCTCGTATTCAGGTGCGTACGTAACTTCGATCGTATATAGTACGAGTTTATATACGATCATTTCGTCTATGTCGAGGTTTACTGCGCGTGTATGGTTTCGAAAATGGATCGATTCTCGATCATCGATCTTCCATCTTTTTTTCCCTTCCTTATCGAACCCTTTTTAAAACGTTTCAAACACTTGTCTCTTCGTTAACAAAAAAACAAAGAAAATTTATCACCCATTTACCGTTAAACCTCGTTTCCAACGCATTAGAAAAAAACTTTAAGTATTGACGTGAGAGTCCTGTACGAGAATGTTTCTTGAAATAAAACGTTTCGTCCGACTCTCTGCGCCAGAATTTATGGGAAAAAAAATTTAATTCGTTTAAATTCCTTAAAACGTATTTAAACTAAAAAGTTTTAGAAAATGTTTATTAATTGGTTAATGTGTTTTTTAATTAGCATCATATTTGTAAATAAATATTTTTCAACTACCGAAATTCGTAGCCACTCAAAAACCAAGCTGATTACTTGTATTAACTTAGTGTGTTATATTAAATTATTATATAATGTTATATTATGATCTGCAAATCTCTTAATTAATTAGTCTAACACAGGTTAGATTAAAGATACACTTCCCAAATTATTATTCAATAATAATGATATTTAATCACGAGGTTAAATTAATGTATTAATTATAAATAAAAAATTATTATTATTAGAGAAATTAAAACCATTTGATTTCTAAATGGTTAGTGCAGCCAATATGCCCGACAGTATTTCCGTTGTTTACAAAATATTCAAATACAACGAAAGTAATATTGACTTAAGTCTCACCCCGAGATTGCTGCATACGGAGACCCACTTGTTATTACAAATTTAAAATTCAATCTTCAAAATGAGTTTATGAACTTATAAGATATAAATCAATCAGTGACAAGAACTAAATATTATATATTATAATATTATATATGATGAACGCCTTTAGTAATAATAAAATAAGGGAAGAAGCCACTCCTACCTTCTTGAGTTTTTTGTTTACATTTTCCAAGAAAGATCGAGTTTCCGGAACTTCAAGTACGAAAGAAACATAACTCAAATGAAGTGTCATCATCCTATGAAACACTTCAAGTTAAAGATCGAGTTATGTCAACGAACAAATTTCGTATTGGTTCGCGTATAAATATTTGGAGACAGTAAATGTATAAAAAATTATCTAAAAACAAAAATAAAAATCCATTTACTATTATATGAATTATTAAACTAAATAATTCAATTAAACAAAACAAAAAATAACACATGTATATAAATCATGATGATAAATAATTTCCTTTTCTCTATTTTTAATATATACATGTATAAGAATAAATAATATATTATATTATTACAATATAATATATTGTAATAATTTTATTAATTTCCAGAATTCATTATAAAATAAAAATCGAATCTTACATATAAAAATGTTAATTAAAAAAATATTCAACAATTTAATAAAACAAGAAAAAACAATAGAAAAAATATTAAGAAATATAAAAAAAATGAATTTTCATTTGAATAAATATAATTAAATTTCAAAATTGTGTGTGCGTGTGTACGTCTTTATGGAAATAATATAATTTGGAAAAGAAACCAAACATAGAAAGAGCTTAAATGACGTTTAATGACAAACCAAAGGAGTACTCTTCCCACGCTTTTCTTTTCCTCTCATTCGATTTCATTTCGTTTCAATTCGTTTCGCGAGAAACGATGCGACGCGAAGATGAGAAATAATAGGAGAGAAAGAGAGAAAAGACTGCTCGTTTTAGTAGGACTACACCGCAACATTTTTGCGGTACTTTTATGTCTTAATTTTCTTTCGAACCCTTTCCCCTCTCCCTACTCATCCTTTCATCCATGGTAAGAGTCTATTTATAGTGAGCACAGGCTCCTTCACTTAGCATCCTCCTTTACGTTCTTCCAACTGAAAGGTCTACCATCTTCCAATTTCTTTCTGCAAAAAACTATCTATCAAATTCTGCGAAAAGAAATACTTAATAAAAATAGAAAATAGAAAAAGTGGAAAATATTTTCCAAGATTTTGGGAAAACATCAGGAAAATTTGTATTTCATAATAATCGGTTGTATCTCAACAAGAAAAATTGAGCCGGTTATAACAAATTCACATAATTTAAATCAAGATTTATCTTTTTTTATTTATCAAACTATCAGTGTTTATAAAAAATAATTAAAATAAAACTTCTTTGTAAAGTCGTTATCCTTTATTGTTATCCTTTCCTAATAAATTTTGGCGTAAAATAAAAATATAATAAAACTTTGTAAGAAATTACAGACAGACCAAAAAGTATGATTCACGATTATACATTTTCAGTTAACTTGTTAGATATCTCATTGTCAGTTTAAGAATATCGTGCCTTATCGCTCTAATGTACATAATTTATCAACTTTTTATTACCTTGTGTGATATACATAAACGTGTTTAGGTGCGTTGACAGATGCGATAATGAAATTAAGATTAAGATTAATAGGAGGAAGAATTTGTCGAGTTTAAGAAAGATAGAGGATATTTATCATTGAATATGAATTAAACAAAACAAAAGAAAAAACAAAAAAAATTATATAATACTGAAATACATATTTAACTATATTTACTTAAATTGCTTAGATAATAAAAATTAAAAAAAATAATAAAAATAAGACACGCGCATAAAACATTGTATAAATATTCAAATAATAACGGCACATCATACACTCTCGAAAGAAACCGATAACCAATATCTTCTACAAACTTGACGATCTAATAAACGTCAAAGAAAAAAAAAAGAAAAAAAAAAGGGAAAAGTCCTAGCAACTATAGAGAAGTCCAGAGATAGGGTGGAGGATCAACGGGGACGATGACAACGAGCGTTACTACACAACAACAACGACAACGACGACGACGACGTAGAAACTCGACTTCTTAAGGCTTTCGAAGGACGTTGCAGGAAGATCGGAGGGATCTTGCCTTTTCCGCCAAGCACTATGTGAGAATGTTACTCGGTCTAAGGTAACTAACTCCGTAGCAAAAACTGGACGTTCTCCTGTGCTTACTTCGCTATTTTCATTTTTTTTTTAATTTCTTTTTTTTATTTACTTCGACCAACCCTCTGTCCCCCGACTTCCACCTCCTCACAACCTCCTCTTCTTTCCCTCCCTCGCCCCAAGCATCAACCTTTTCATCCTCCTTTTCTTCGTGTCGTCTTTTCTTCGTCTTTTTCGTAGTAACCAAGCATCATCTACTCATCCTCCTCCTCCTTCTTCTTGATCGTCGTTTCTATCTCTTGACGTTTCCCTCGAGAACGACGGTGACACATCGACCTGTCCACCAACTGCACCGGCATATGCAATAATCCCAATGCATCGGAGGGCCTAATGTCTAATACTTACCTACTCTATACGACAGAACGATGGGCTTCTTTTTTTCTCCCTTTTCATGAAAAAGATGCTGAAAGATATTGCTCTTACCAGAAATACACGCACGGGAAATATGATAGTTAGATTCATTGATAATAATTAACGTCAGGTTTATGTTAGTCATTCGATTAATGCTTCGCGTTTACAGGTACTTGTTCATATATTATCGTGTATATCAAAATTTGTTAAATGTTTATCTAATCACACAAATAGTATTTTACAATTGCATTATCTGATATTGAGAAAATTAAAAAAATATATATGTGAGGATGGAAGAATGGTATGTATGAGAAAAGACGCTTAAAATGGATAAAACGGTTAGAAAATAATTCCATTGTTGCATACGCGTTTTTTGGGGATTGCCAGGCGATACCGTTTAGGCCAATCGCCTGATTAATGGGTGGGAGGCTTCAGTAAGAAATGCGAGGTACAATAAGAGATGAAGAAGGGAAGAATAGGTATATATGCATAGTGAAAAGGATTGACGAGGGAGTGTGCTAATTGTATTGTAATTACAACGAGTGTTTTGCGAGAGCATCGAAAAAGTCAGTTCGGCAATATCTCCGTTAAGTAAATCGAATAAATTATATATATAATTTAGATTATAAATACTAATTATTTTATTCTATCTTATCTTATTATATTCTATTATATTTTATTGAACATTATTAAATATTAAATAAATAAAATAAAATAATAAATACATAAAATAAATCTTACATATATAAATCAATTAAATGCAATAAAAATGATATTCTAATCAACATTATTGCTACCAAGCAATGTCAAAAAAATACTTTTCAAATTTTAACTTCAAATTATTCTTCAAGTTTAATTATTTTTCCAAAACGAATTTTTTTACTTTTTATACATTAGTTGTTAAATATTAATTCATTGATAACATTTTCCTGCAGCTTATCCTGGATTTAAAGACACCTTTTGGTCGAAATAGTTAAAAAATCGTTATAGAAATAGTGTTAATCAATATTACACTAAAAACTTCTATCAATCATTTAAAACAAATCTCATAGCATCCATAAAATTATTTTGTTTAATCATTACACTTCCTATCAGTAGAAAAAAAATAATCGACTCTCAAACATGAGATGGATAATCAAACAAGGACTCAATGTCAAAAATGAGAGAAAGAAAGATGAAAAGGACAAAGATAAAGAATAAAGGAGAGAGAGAGAGAGAGAGAGAGAGAGGAAAGTAAGAAAAATTCATTATCGTTGACGCAACAAACGTCGACGTTGAAATCGTTTAAAGTTGCTAAAAGAAAATCACTAAGTAGAACGTAACCACCGCGCAAGTCGTCCGCAAGATTCTCGACAAAATCGTCTCCGCCATCTGGCATGCAACTGGCCGACAACGTGCAAGCCGCATTACGATAGTAATTGTTGCAGTACTTTCCCCTTTCCTCTTTCCTTACTCTACACACCTTCTTCTTCTTCTTCTTCTTCTTCTTCTTATCTTTTTTCTTACGTTTTTTTTCCTTATCCTTCTCTTTCTTACTCATATTGCGGTTGCGTGCACATATTTTCTTTCTTTCTCTCTCTCTCTCTTGGAAATGATAATACTTCTTTTCTTTGTGAATTAAAGAAAGAAAGAAGGAGAAAGAGAAGGATTCAGAATATGAGGAATGTTAAAGTTTTTTTTTCCAAACGAAATACACGAAGCTCTTCCTAATTCCATTGCAAAGTTCGTCCTCTTGGGCCGATACAAGAACGACGTTTAACGACGTAGTAGTATCTTCCTCGAAAGAAGATAGGTCGAAGACACTGCGCAAAATGCCGTAAATTTATCATGGATTCCGTTTTATGTCGAGCATTTCTTGGAACGAATCCACTGTTACTCACTCACAGAAATACGATACCGTTCATCTTACTTTTATTTATCTATCCCATGTATTAACAAGAACTTTGAACAAACAAAAATCAAATTAATCCATTTTTTTCATGATTTAATAAAAAAAAACCATTGTTTAAAAAGAAAAATTCAATCGTTAATTACCTTCGCAATTAAAAATAATCTGATCATATATGTTTCCGAGTAGATCAACAACTTTTAATAAAATCAATCTATTTTTTTATAATATATAAATCTGATATTTTCTCATTTTTATTTCCTTCCTCAAACATTTCAAGAGTAATTTATAAAGATAAATATCGCATTTAAAAGGTAATGAAATGTTAGTCTAAATGAAATCGAAGTAATCGATTCTAAACGTCGTCCTTTATCGGTGAACGGCCTTGCCCCTTACAGAAAAAAGTTCTATTTCCATGGAAGATATAGGAAATTCTTGGCAAATGCACGACTACGGATTCGATTTGTATACGGAAAAGGAGGAATGCAACGTCCAGAGTTTTTATTCTACGGTAACATAGATGACATGAAACTAAATTTTAAATGATTACGTAAGGAAGCCTGCTCGATTATACAATCGAATGGTGTACTTCGCCATTATTTGATCGAATCGAGTTATGTACGAGTGAACAAAATTCATGGATGCATGCATACGTGTGTGTGTGTGTTTATCGTGTTATTTTTCAAATCTAATCTTGATATTGTGATTCAATCTTCGATCGGTCGTAAAGCTGTTGCTCATCCTGCTATTTGCGAAACAACACTTCGAAGGATTAACGATGCGCATACCATATGCCAAATAATACGATTTATCAACCATTTGAAAATCGAGTAACCGATAAAACGTAAATCTATGAACAAAGCTAGAAAAGAGAGACAGAGAGAAAGAGAGAAATAAAAGAAAAAAATCGATTTTCTTCGTTCGTCCAAGAAACGTAAAAGATTCCAGTTAGTATTCAGTCTGGTTCATCCATAAACTTCGCTTAACTGCACGTAACTGCACGTAGCTGCACGTCTGAAACACGCTTTGATGTCTCTTAGCGAGACATGAATTTTGTAATACGCGAGTTAACTTTTCCTCGCAAAAGTAATTTCTATTCTTTTGTTAGAACATTAACAACCGATCTTTGTTAGAAAAATTATTTTGAATAAAATAATATAAAAGACAAATTTTCTACTGCATGTAAATTAATGAACCTTATTTTTGAGATTTCAATTATATCAAGATTGAGAAATGCGATGTACGCTTTTACGTTGTACCAACTTCGCAATGTTGTATGCCTGAACGTCATTAAACAATCGGATATTGAATGGAGTGTGACAAAATGTTGCGATTAGGTCGTCATGCTTGTACATAATGGTGTGACCAATGACACGAGCAAATTTTTCATTATTTACTTACAACTTATTGAGAAAATGCGTGAAATTGTGAAAAAGTAATGCGACATGGATGTCATAACATTTAACGACGATTTTAATAACCAACCTATCATTTATCTCACAATACTATATTAACGTAATCATAATTCACACTCTCTCTTTTCTTTTGTTTCTTTTTTTTACCCTATTACAGTTACCTCATAACGAGGTGCTCTTGTCCAACAGAATGGATGGTGAAATAAAACTTCAACATCGCCTTACCCAAATCCTGCGATTTAGAAAGAAATACAAATTTTCAGTCACGCCTAACCGTAATAGTAAACACACTCTAGCAATTTGAGTCTCTCAGTACTGCTCTTAAGTATAATAAGAAATGTAATAGAATGTCATTAGACGCGTCGACTTCAAGGAAATGCATCGTGAGCGGATCTTACAAACCAGCTTCTCTATAAAAGCCCTGGTCTCTTTGTTTCATCCGTTATACGTTCCAGGTGATTATGCAGCCATTACAATGGGTAAGTTCAAAATTACGTCGTCGATACGTGTTACTTTCCAGAAAAAAAAGAGAGAGAGACTTATTTACGGTAACATATTTTACGCGCAGTTGAAAATACTACTCTTGTTGAATTATGGCGCCGGGCGACAAGTGCGACTGGAACGACAAGCCGGATATAACTATCAAAGGCCGAGGGTACCGTTCTTCTTACCGACCGAGAATGTCGGCTCGAATGTACCTGCCTATCCTGCACAACGTTTCAACTATCCAAGTTATCCAAGTTATCCAAGCTATCCAAGTTATCCTACTTATAATTATCCTGCTCCTTATCGACCTTTTCAACCAGTTCAGCCATCATATCCATCTCCTCAGCCACCACCTTCTTATCCATCTCCACGGCCATCACCACCCTCGTATCCAACTCCAAGACCACCACCTCCTTCGTATCCATCTCCAAGACCACCACCACCACCACCTTCGTATCCGTCTCCACGACCTCCAACACCAACGCCACAACCGCCACCTGAAGAAGAAGAAATAATAATAATATCAACACCAGCTCCATATCCTGCATCACGCCAGCCAACAAGACCATCCCCTACACCTCAACCTCAACCATCTTATCCACCATCAAGACCTCCACCCAGACTTCCACCACCTCCTCTTGCACCCCCGCCATCCCAATCATCCTATCCACCCGCTCCTAGACCAATACCAACTTCTTTACCCCCTTCAAGACCATCTTTACCCACGTTTACGCCTTCAACACAAACACCTTATCCACCCTCGGGTGTACCAGTACAACCACCTGCACCACCAGCAACACCAGCTCCTTATCCACCATCAGGACCACCTTCGAGGCCACCATTAACAACACCAATACCGTATCCTCCTGCTGGGCCTTCACCGTCACCACCGCTTCCACCTCTACCACCGCCGCCACCTCCCCCACCGCCACCACCTCCTCCACCGCCACCGCCACCACCTCCTCCACCGCCACCACCTCCTCCACCGCCACCGCCGCCACCGCCACCACCACCTCCAGCGTATTTACCACCTACACTACCGCCTCCACCACCACCGCCACCGCCACCACCGCCTCCGCCACCTCCACCACCACCTCCACCACCACCGCCACCTCCACCGCCACCTCCACCGCCACCTCCACCGCCACCTCCACCACCACCTCCACCTCCACCGCCACCTCCACCTCCACCGCCACCGCCACCGCCACCGCCACCGCCACCACCAACATATCCAGCGTATTTACCACCTACACTACCGCCTCCACCACCACCGCCACCACCGCCACCACCACCTCCACCTCCACCGCCACCACCGCCACCACCACCTCCACCTCCACCGCCACCACCACCACCACCTCCACCGCCACCTCCACCGCCACCTCCACCGCCACCAACATATCCAGCATATTTACCACCGCCGCCACCTCCACCTCCGCCTTCACCAGCACCACCACCACCAACACCTCCACCACCTCCGTCACCACCGCCGCCACCACCGCAACCTCCAACATACCCAGCATATTTACCACCTACACAACCCCCGTCGCCTCCTCTTGCACCTCAGCCATCACCTCCTCCACCATCTCCTCCACCAACTTATGCTCCGACCCAACGTCCTTTCCCTCCAGCGCCACCTGCTAGACGTCCTATTTCAGGACCAAGGTACCTACCACCAAGTATTTCACAACGGCCAGCTAATAACCAACAAATGTATGCAACCAACAGACCTAGTTCAACACCCGCACCACCATATTTACCTCCTTATGATCAAGGAAATAACAGACAACCTACTCTCAGTGGTTCCACAGGAAGCGGCTCTTCTGGCTTTCCTTCATCTTTTCCAAATTCAGGAGTAGCGAAACTCAGCGGTCCTGCTACCTCGTCATTCTCATTCACTATCAATTATGGGACTCCATCTAGTTCAGCTACAACGAATACAGCTACAGCTAATGCAGCATATTATAATACTCAAGGTCCATCTTCATTTACGTCAAACGGAGCATATTCGCCGGTCATGAAAATAATTGGACCTGCATCTGGGCAAACATCTGTTAGTGCTCAAGGTACTCCAAGTCAAGGAATTGGAGTGCAAGGCCTAAGTTACCCCGCATATACCCAAGCACCTAGTCTAGCATACTATCCTGCACCTGCTCCTGCACCTGCTCCTGCTCCTGCTCCTGCTCCTGCAGCACAACCAGTTCCAAATTTTCTTACAGCTACTTATCCTATTGAAACACCACCTAATACTGGTTTACAAGCAGCATTCAATCCTGCTCCACCGTTCCAAACAAGTCCCCCTACTCTACCAGCAGTAAATTATGTTCAAAATCCAGCTGTAAGTTATGCTCCAAGTCCAGCTGTAAATTATGTTCAAAGTCCTGCTGCTCAAGGACCTCCTGTTCAAACTTATTCTCCAGCTCCTGCTACTGTAGTTGCTCAGCTAGGTTACCCAAGTGCTTATCAATCTGTTGCTCCAGCAACAGCACCAGCACAAGCTCCAGCATTTTTACCTAGTCCTGCCTATCAAACATATCCTAGTCCTGCACAATCGACTTTTGTGAGTCCACCAGCGCAAACCTACCTCGCAACAAACATTCCCAGTTATCCTAGTTACCAGCAACAAACACCGGCACCACCAACGTTCAATTATCAGCCATCGATACCGGCAGTACAACAACAACAATCGTCGTTTGTTCCAAGTGGTCCACCAGCTATTAGTTATATTCCACAAGCGGGTTAATAAATGACAATATCAAACTAATCCTAAATCAATCAACTAGCTGTGATTGTAGATAAGTAGATGTGCAATAGTACACGTATATACGTCTCTCAATATTATCATTTTTTATTATTAAATACAATTTGTACGATATCAATTAATTCGATTACAGTCAACATATCACAGCATTAAATCAGGTAGACATTTGAAATGTCAGTCTCGGTAGCATAAAAATCTTTATAATAATAATATATTAGACCGACCATAGATAATTAGATTGTAAATAAGTACAAAGTAAGTATCATCGGTGCATGCCATCGTCGATATTATTAAAATGCGGCTGTGTTCTTTAGTTTAATCGGAAACTATGTTTCTAGCGCGAAACATATCTTAAACTAAACGTGTATGAAAAATTGTGCATTATGTACATACGTCATGATCCAAAGTGTTAGCGTATTATTTCTAACATGAAATGACTACGTTAGATGTGTAATGATGTTCTTATTTTTAATCTTCGTTTTTCGTCAAACGCACAAAAAAACTTTCATGTATCTTAGAATCTTTAATATGATTTAAAGCCGCATAATTAATTAATAAAACTTGTTTTCTTGTTAATGATATACATTATTATTATTATTAAGTGGCGTTGGGAACTCGAAAACTCATTGCCGCATATACCAAATCCCACCAGTGTTCCCGTTCCTGAGCGCGATCCCTCCATTCGCGATCCTCATATCCCATTTCCTTAATATCCCTCTTAATATTATTCTCCCATCTACGCTTTGGTCTACCCAATGGTCTTTTCCTATTGGGTATACTAATAATTATTTTATACGCGGTTCGTTCCTCACCCAGCCCATCTTAATCGGCATGATTTTATGACGGTCATAATGTCCGGTCCATTATACAATATACGCGATTCCACGTTGTGTAATTTTCTCCATTCGCCCATTTCCTCATCGCGTTTTGTGCCGAAGATTTTACGAAGTATTTTGTTCTCGAATATCCTAAATTTCTTTTCGTCCCACATGGTAAGTGACCATGCCTCGCATCCATAAAGGACTACCGGTAGAATGACTGTTTTGTATATTCTGATCTTTAAGCGCCTAGACAATAATCGCGAGCTGAGTAGTTTATTGACCGAATAAAAGCATGCATTTCCCACACAAATTGATCCTTTTTTTCAATTCTTCACTAATTTCGTTCGACTGATTTAGGATCGATCCTAAATACCTAAAGTTGCTGATCAGTTCAAAAATTGTATCCCTAACGACCAAGTTTCCGGTATTATGCAAATTTTGCATTCTATCGGTGACCATATATTTGATTTTTTCTACGCTTATTTGCAACCCTAATTCTTTTGTTTTGTCCAGTAGAGTTCTTGTGTTATTTACTAATGTCTCCTTATTGCCCCCAGCAAAGCATCGTCCGCATATCGTCCGCATATGTTAGCAGTCGCATTGTCCCGTTCAGCTACAGGCCATCCTTACTTTTCTGCAGTTCTTTGATAGCAAATTCTAGCACTTGATTAAACAGAAGAGATGACAGTGCGTCCCCCTGTTTTAACCCGCCATGGATACTTAAAGTGTTCGACGTTTGATTACCTATTTTTACTCTACCCCTAGTTTCCCTTAAACAGACTTGGACTAGGTTTACCAGTTTTCTTGGTATGCCCTGTTGTATTAGGATTTCAAACATTTTCTCCCGTTTTATCGAGACATACGCTTTTTGAAAATCAATATAGAGTTAGTGGTACCGATTGATCATATTTTCATTTTTTCTCCAAGATTGCCGAATAGTAAAAATTTGGTCAGTAGTCGATCTATTTCTTCTAAAACCGCATTAATGATCCCTAATTAACTTGTATGCATATGGCACAATCCTTGTTAGTAAAATATTCGACAGAATTTTATAACACGTAGGTAGAAGAGAAATGCCTCGGTAGTTAATGCAATTCATTTTGTCCCCTTTCTTAAAAATCGGGATTATAATTAAATTCCTCCATTGTTCCAGCAATGCTTCTTTATTCCATATTAATTTAATTAGTTTATGAATTTCTTCTATTAATCCAATCCCCCTCCTTCAATTAATTAGTTCCGCTGCAATCAAGTCGATACGCGGTGCTTTATAATTCTTTAGTTTCTTGATCGCGCTTTTTACTTCCGAAATTGTCGGTTCGTTTATTATAGGTTCTGCCGCGTGGAACTCAAAACTCTCTATTTCGTGGTCGTTTTCATATTGAACATTTAATAACCGGTCAAAATAGTTTTTCCACGTATTTAGTATTCCCGTTGCATCTGCAATCAGATTATCGTTCCAATCTTTTACCATTTCCGTCCTAACTTGAAATATCTTCCTAAAGTTATTAATCCCCAAGTACATACCACGGAGTTACTGCTTTGGTAATTTTCGTCTATCTCTTCTATTTTCTGTTTTAGGTATTGCTACTTCTTATTTTTAAACATATTATGCGCCGCTTGCCTAATATTAAGAAACTGGTCCCGGGTTTTATCCGTGTTTTGGGTCAGTCATGTGATACACGCTTCATTTCGGACTTTATCGGCTTTCTCGCAATGTTCGTCAAACCACGTTTTGTTTTTGTGCCTTTAACAAAAATCAACAGTGGCTTCCGCCGATTTAACTATCGTGTGGCGTACGTTTTCCCACAATTTATCAACCGAGTTGTCATCCGATTCGTCTATTTCCTTTACGGTCGCGAGTCTGTTACTGATACTTCGACCGCGTACTTTGTCCCTTTTTCTCCTTCGGTAAGGCTTTGTACATTTAAGCGTTTATTTCCTATCCTCTGCCTGTTTGTTTTATTTATCGAAAGACGTTCCCTCACCCTAGCAATTACCAAAAAATGATCCGAGTCGCAGCCCCCCCCTATATGATCTAACATCGAATATATTCGTGTGCCGTCGTTTATCCACCAGAACGTGATCAATTTGGTTACGCGTCTTTCCATCCGGGGAAATCCAAGTTTATTTATGAATATTTCTATGCTTGAAATACGTGCTTTCAACGATAAAATCTTTTTCGGTCGCGAAGTTGATTATCTTTACTTTGTTATCTTTACTTTCCTCGTGTAACTTTCGAGCCCGATCGTTGGTCTAAAAAACGATAAAAAACATCCTATGAGTATTTTAATACATATATACATAAAAAAATCGAAATTGTTTTTCTAAATATCTCCCGACGCAAAGTTCGACGCCAAAATTTAACCGATGCAGCATGTTAGTTAAAAGTAATAGAAAACATAGACACTACGATTTTAGATAATTAATGGGAACCTATCCGTCTTTTGTTAATATTACCTAAAGAAAATATAAATTATTATATTTATATAAAAATATTATCTTTTTGTAGCATATTATCATTCGTATCCATCCTTCGTTAATTTGCTTAAACAATCGCCAGACTTGGATTGAATATATATTAGTCCAGTCAACGGGGGCCGTTTTTCCGGAAATCTCAGGAAAGAGGGTGAAAACTTGATATAAGGGTAAATAGACGACGCTGAATCGAATGGTGCTAATTTTTTTGATCTGAGTGGTGCCGTTTTTGAGAAAAAGGGTAAAAAGAAAAAAATTGGTAAAAAATGGCTTTATCTTAGAATCTAGGCATTTAATTGAAAAACGTTTCAAACAAAAGTTGTAGAGAATTAAAATATACATAAAAAATGTTCTATGAGTTATCTTCGTATTTTCAAAAATAAGCGAATAAAATTGGATTGAAGATGGGAAAATAATTGTAAGAGTGGGGAAGCAAGTCCCACCTCTCAGTCGGCTTTTACACGCGAGCGGGCTAGTGTGCGTGCGAGCGTCCGTGTGCACTAATACACAAATGAAGGATCTTCGGCAATCTTCGGGACTCTCGGTCTTGAATGCAAGTGAGAGTGAGAGAACAAACCAATATTTCTCTCTTTTTATTTATCATGCGATAACGAGTATTATTGTCCTTGGCCATCGATTGTTGAGCGTTCTGATATTTCTCTTTTTATATTTTTTCTTTCGGTAGCGAGAATTTTACGTCTTGGCCATCGAGCGTCGAGCCTTTTGTATACGAGTGCGAGTGAAAAAGAAAACCGATATTTCTCTCTTTCTTTTCGAAATATCGGTTTTCTTTCTCACTCGCACTCGTATAGAAAACGCTCGACGCTCGATGGCCAAGACGTAAAATTCTTGCTACCGAAAGAAAAAATATAAAAAGAAAAATATCAGAACGCTCAACAATCGATGGCCAAGGACAATAATACTCGTTATCGCATGATAAATAAAAAGAGAGAAATATGGTTTGTTCTCTCACTCGCACTTTCATTCAAGACCGAGAGTCCCGAAGATTGCCGAAGATCCTTCGTTTGTGTATTAGTGCACACGGACGCTCGCACGCACACTAGCCCACTCGCGTGTAAAAGCCGACTGAGAGGCGGGACTTGCTTCCCCATTCTTACAATTATTTTCCCATCTTCATTCCAATTTTATTCGCTTATTTTTGAAAATACGAAGATAACTCATAGAACATTTTTTTAGTATTTTTCAATTCTCTACAACTTTTGTTTGAAATATTTTTCGATTAAATGCCTAGATTCTAAGATAAAGCCATTTTTTATCAATTTTTATCCTTTTTTACCCTTTTTCTCAAAAACGGCACTTTCCACCTCAAAAAAATTAGCACCATTCGATTCAGCGTCGTCTATTTACCCTTATATCAAGTTTTCACCTTCTTTCCTGAGATCGAGGAAAACTGCCCAGTTTTCCAGTCCCGTTGACTGGACTAATATAATGTATGTCACATTACGCCGAACCGAGCAGCCTACCGCACGAGATAAAATTATTTGTATAGGAATTCTATGGGGATAAAGAATTCTAAAGGTGTTGATAATCTAAAGATAAACCAAAATAAATAGGTAATATTTTCTAAATGCTCAGGTTACAGGCGATAGAAATAATTCTAAGATATTCGGTCTCCTCAAAAGAAAGGGTCTCATGCTCGTTCCCCCTTTTGTAAACAAATGCAAGTTTAAACGGGTAAAATTCCGATAGCTTTGAAAGATACTCTCTCGCTAAGGCGTTACAGGCGTTAAAAGAAAGAAATATCGATGACCAATAGGAAATCTGTGATTTAATAAGAAACGCCCTGTAGGATAAAGAGAGGGATCCCCTCCCACTATATGCGGGGTATAAAAGACGGACACCAGACCGGAATAAAGAGCTATATAAAGAGTTATACGCAGTTATACACAGAGTGATATACAGAGATAGATGCATATATATAAGTACGAATAATTTATAATAAGCCTGAAGTCAGTAAGTGTTTAAGCCTTAAGTGCGAATATATATATATAAAGGTAGTTTTTTTCTTGTATTTTGTTCTATTTTCTTGTGTTCTGTTAAAATATATGATCCATATTTTGTACTACTTCGTTAAAACTGTTATTCACCCCGACCTTTAATCGAACAATGTACCTAAAAATAAAAAATGAATTATTTAAAACCACGTCATAAAAAATAATAAAATATTATTACAATATAAATTTAAGAAATAGAGTTTAACATAAGCATTACAAGTTACAAGAAAGAAGAAACAAAAGAATTAGATTCTAAAGCGTAACGTTATTGCTAAGAAGAAAAATATTAATGAAGCAAAAAAGCAAAGTAGAACTAACCCAAGATTTAAAAAATATCTTGTCTTATCAATTGTAAAACAACCGTTTATTCGTTGGATCCCTTCGTCCAACGCAGAGAATCATTTTGCCTGGTTTGGCATTCTTGAAAGTCTAAAGGACCATGGTGTAGGTTGCACCGTCTATTGGTATGCCTTTAATCGCTAAGATCTCATCACCGACCTTTAGTGTACTTTCCTCGGCTGCTTGACCACTTTCCATAATATCCTTTAAAAAAAATACCCATGTAACCGTTTTTACTGACGAATCCTCCGACGATCGAGAAACCAAGTTTTTTGTGGTTCCTTTTTCCAAGGTCACAGTTAGCAAATTTTTCGGAAGTCTTGATACTCTTTTAGGATAACAAGCTGGACACGAGGATCGTTTTTTGATACCTTGAAACTTTCTCGTACCAGTCATCTTTCGTTCAGTATCATCTCTGGTTTCGTTAATGGATTATTCACTTTTAGACCGTTTAGTCGGAGTTTCTTCGACCTTCAACCGATTGTCACTATTATGAGAAGATTCAGCTTTGGGCACGGTGGATACTACTACTCCAGGGTCTGATTTACTCTCTTGGAAGGTCCACTCTTCGAAATCATTTCGAGGACGAGGAACTCTATCTAAATCAGCCCAAGTATCACCGATCTCTTCGCCAACCGCAAACGTTGGTTCTTTGACGATTTGAAGCTCAACGTTTTCTACACAACTGCGTAAGGCATTTCTATCTTCGATGATTGTCATCCCACGTAATCTGCGACCACAGACTCGGACGATCTCATCACCGATTCTAAATAGTTTAGATATGGCTGTTTCGCCGTTGGAATCTAACTTGGATATTACATACAACGGTCTAACTGCCTCTCGTCTCTCTAAAGAGATACCAAGATTGCCTGATTTTTCAACGCTGAGTTTCATAGTCTTTAATTCTCAATGTACTAAAGTTGACTTGGCTGGTATTGAAGTTATCATAGTTGTTCGAGGGTTATCAGCGAAAATAGTTCTCTTAACTTTGTTGATCCTATTGATGGACTAGTCTGGTGATACTTAGCTTCAAGAGCAGAACGAGATCTTTTAAGAGTATAATATCGAACCGGACTATTCATTAACATTGTCGTTGAATTAATCTTTTGAGCTGGTGGACTATCTTTGCAAGGAGACGAAGCATTGTCGACGAGAGTCAACACGATAGCGCTTCCATATTTTTTTCCTTAAAGAAGTCATTGATTTCGTTTGTATCAATGAACTCGGAACAATTTTATTCATCTGAGAAACAGTACCAACTTTCTTCATAGATGTAGTTGGGAATATTTTCGAATATTGACTTGATTCTATCTTAGAAACATTTCTAATGGAATTATCAAAAAATTCCGATTTAGTGCATTGCTCGTAATCCTCAAAAGTACTTTCGTCGCAACTGTCGGTGTCATCATCATGTTCCGACATGAGTAAGGTCGAGTCCGTTTTAATTGAATTGCTCAAAAAATGATGTGCCTCCACGACGGTGTTATCATTAACATTCTCGGAATCCTTGCTAGTTTTCGAAAGTTCAGTTTAGTCGATGATCGGTGGCAAAAACAGATCCATACCTTGATAATCATCGTAAGTTATAGAAAAGCTACGAGACTTAGTAATTCTTTGAATATATTATTCACTGTCAGGAGTGAATAATGTCACCTATTTGTATGCTATCGGAATCGTAGCCGCTTTCATCGCATCATAAACGCAGATTGTTCATAAGATACTTTAAACTGATTAAGAAACAAGATCTTGTTTGATCGTTCCTAAAACTGATATTACAAACAAATAATTGTAGAAATAATTACAAATAAAAAATTTAATCTAAAATAACAATCTTACCTATCACGTTCATGAATGTTAATGAAAAGATTCCTATTTTCCGTTCGAGTCGATGTACTATGCACGTTTTCACGTTAATCCTAGACGTCGATTAAAAACATTCCGATATATCCTTCTCTATCTTATTCAAAGTCTCCTTTACCAATGCTGTACCCTTTTGAGTCTTTAACACCTGCTGATTCATAAGGCTCCCTTAATTGTTAATCGCCGTTATTATTATTATTATTCACGGACTTTAATTGAAACGCAGATATGTTTTTAATTGCACCATCGCTCAAATCTTTCTCCATAGAATGCTGGTTCTCTTCCTGGATCGTCACGTTTTTTGACGTTGAATTCGAATTTAAGAAATTACTTCTCTCCGTTGAGCGGAATAAATTTTTCGACGATTCCACTCTGGAACCTCTCTTTGGCTTGAGGAATTCCAAAAAGGAACCTAGGATAAAAAAAAGAAGGTATTCACGTTAACGAGAGTCTTAAATTGAAATGAACGAAGTTCTTAAGTTAATTACATTTTTCTTTTCCTCCAAGCTTTCTTCGTATCTCTTTCGATTTGGACTCCAACGATGTCTTCTACCCGAAACCGAAAGTAACTCCAAACTTTCCGATCTCTTCAATTGATTCAACCTTCGGCCTACTTTCCGATCCCATGTTGAGATACCTACAAATTAATCACGATTGTTACCTCACTGTATAATACTTTTAAACTTTTACTTTTTTTTCCTTCCCCTTAACATTTTGTTCGAATTATCACATTAAAATTGGAAAAGATATTATTTAACATTATTGATTATTATCATCTAATTTTATTTAAATGTTAAATGAATTGACAACAAAGAATTGTTGATACCTTTACGAGTTATCATGAATGATTATCTAATTACAGTTTTCTTAGGCTCTCCAGCATCTTTATCGAGTCTCTTCGACGAACCATTTTTATCATTTAACAAAGAATTTTTATTCTACTCTATAGTAACATCGTTCATAATCATTCTCTCTGAAGTTTCGTCTTGCGATATCAATGTAGCTGATACCAGTTGAGGACAGGTGTCCGTTGTCTGTTTTTTGAACAAACGCATTTTGACATGTTCTGAAATCATAAAGCAAACAAAACCAAATTGTAAAAAAATTAAAATAATCATCAACAAAATATCATCAGACTGTTACTATTCTAGGTAGGCAATAAAACAAGACGAATCCAATGAAAAGAATCATCAAAACAAGACGAATCCAATGAAAAGAATCATTCTAAATGAAGAAACTAGCACAGGTGTATCAGTTTATCGGTTTAATTTCATCTCAAATGGCCAAGTGATCGGTAGACCATCACTTTCTTAATATTCCATTGAAGTTTAGCAAAACAGTAGCAGCAGCAGCAGCTTCCTAGGAGCTCCGCCTTCTCGATTGGAAGGGCAAAAAGAAGACTTTTCTCTTGATACTCTCCATAGCAATTTTATTACTATATCACGCTTACTGGTTTCATGAGTTGCGTCCTATTTTCAAGTCGCCGAGAAGAAATCAAATAAGGCGAGATGATGATCACCTTTATTAGTAGACTAATTTATTGTTGCTATCAATACAAATTGATCCAACATTTGATCATAACTATCATGTCTATATTATAAAAAATCTGAAAAGATAATCTTTTTATCCTGTCTCGTGAAACTTCTCTCCCTACTTCTCCTCTCATTTCATAGTAATGTTAAAAAAAATAATCAAGTGATCTCACTGGCAAGGAGACAGTCAATGAGCCACACCTCAGATTTTTTTCAAATTTTGCACACTTGTGGTACTCCATGAGAAAATTCATTCTGCTGAAAACTAGCCAGCTGTTTGCGAAAAAACGCGGTATTTACAGGATGAATTTTTAATTTAAGTAATAAATCTTCTTTTATTTGCGCAAGATGTAAAAAAATTTATTGCTTTTAATTTTTTTGTAATAATTTTAATTTTTTTTTCTGTATATAATTAGAAATTAGGAAATATAAAAATAATTTATATAACCTAAGGATAGAAAAACTTATAAAAAAAATAAATCCCATTCAAAGAATCGAACGTTAATAACCGGTACGAGAATCGAAGACGATACTACTTACACTAGCGCACCAATTGATAATTGCTCAATTTTTTTCGTACAATTCTTAAGACTTCGAAGATGAATCAGAATGCATTACTGTTTTCTTATAACATAATAAAAATGAATTAAAATTATGTATAGACAAAAAATAAATTCCACGTTTTTAGAATTTCATATATATCTTGAATTAATTTTATGTGTGGATATAAAATTCTTCTTTTTCAAATATGTATTTAATTTGATACACTAATAAATTTTTACGAGACAAAAAGTCAGTAATTTAAAATTTTATAAAATACATAATTTAATAGGAAAAATATTTAAATTTCAAAATTTCGTCTTAAAGAGAATACGTATTCAATTTGATATACAAATAAATTTTTGTGAGGCAAAGAATTTATATCAATTAATTATTCTAATTAATTTTATGGCGAGACACAAAATTAATTCATTATTTTTACTCTCCACTAAATAATAATAGTTTCTGCTAAAATAAAATATTTTATTTTTTTATTCAAGTTTCCTTATTTTTGACAATAAATAAAGAATCGGCGTGCCATAAGCATCAAGATTCGATTTAAAAACGCCGCGCTTATACGCCGATATATATAGATATACAGAACGCTCGACGCTCGATGGCCAAGACGTAAAATTCTGGCTACCGAGTGAAAAAATAGAAAGAGAGAAATATCGGTTTTTTTTCTCACTCGCACTCGTATACAGAACGCTCGACACTCGATGGCCAAGACGTAAAATTCTTGCTACTGAAAGAAAAAATATAAAAAGAGAAATATCAGTTTATTGTCTCACTCGCACTCGTATACAGAACGCTCAACAATCGATGGCCAAAACAAAAATACTCGTTATCACATGATAAATAAAAAGAGAGAAGTATTGGTTTTTTCTCTCACTCGCACTTTCATTCAAGACCGAGAGTCCCGAAGATTGCCGAAGATCCTTCGTTTGTGTATTAGTGCACACGGACGCTCGCACGCATACTAGCTCGCTCGCGTGTAAAAAGCGACGGAGGGATAAGCTTGCTTTCCCCCACTCTTACAATTATTTTCCCATCTTTAATCCAATTTTATTCGCTTATTTTTGAAAATACGAGGATAACTCATAGAACATTTTTTATGTATATTTTAATTCTCTACAACTTTTGTTTGAAACTTTTTTCGATTAAATGCCTAGATTCTAAGATAAGGCTATATTTTACCCTATTTTTCCCTTTTTCTCCAAGATGCCGGTTGCTGATTTTATTATAATTAGCACCATTTGATTCAGCGTCGTCAACTTACCCTTAGATCAAATTTTGAAGCTGTTAGTAAAAAAGGTCCATGTTTGGCCTGCGTTGACTGGCCTATCTGTACAACTTTTGTTTGAAACTTTTTTCGATTAAATGCCTAGATTTTAACATAAGATAAAGTCATTTTTTCCCCTTTTTAACCCTTTTTCTTAAAAACGGCCAATCTGATTGCAAAAAAATTAGCATCATTCGATTCAGTGTCGTCGAATTACCTTTAGATCAAATAATCAAATTGCTACTTGAAAAATGGCCAGTTTGGCTTTCTTTGACTGGTCTAAAAAAGAATATTATTATTACATTATTAGCAGGAAATTTTTTGAAGAGAAAATTTTTAAAAAGGATTCTTATATTTTTTAATTACAACTCCTAATACATTTTAACGTTTAATAATAAAAAAATAAATGTTTTCTAAATTCTCCTTCTATAACAACTACTAAAATCAAAGTTGTTATATTACAAAAAAAGGAGTGAAAGCTGTTACCTGATTACAAACTATAATATTAAAAAATAGAATAAATTAAAAACTGCTTTTATAGATTTGGTAAAAATAGGCCAACAGTTGTAATATTAACGATTTCTTAGAAAAAATATAATCGACTAGTGTTTATAGTAAATTAATCGACGACCATGACGACGACGGGCGAACAGGAGTAGTAATAGAAATATAGCAAATCAGCAAATGAAAGAGCAGAATTTTTTCCACGAAATTTCCAGCCAATCAGAGACGATTTTACCTTTCGAAATGTATCAGCCCAGCAAATGACTAACTAACCAAAAAATGAAAAAAATTGCCAGCTGTAAGAGAAGCTTTTAACGAACCAATCAGAAACGTTTGCCTACACACACACACACACACACACAAATATGCATATGTGTTTGTACATATGTAGAAACACATAAGTACAAAAACGTGTATGTGAACGTTGCAAGTGGACATTTTATTTTTATATAAACTTTCATAAATTTCCGGTTAAATGCGCATACACACAGGCTCATTCAATAAATCATAAGAAAAGGAAAGAAATAAAGAAAGAAAATATGAAGAAGATAAACGTTGATGATGAGTCGAAAAATCATTCCAAGACGTGATTTCGTTATAAAGAATATTTTTAAGACAAGACTCCTCTTCAATTTCGTTCGCACTCGACATCATTTCATCAGCATCACGTTTTCTGACGTACTGTAATTTTATAAATATAATAAACTAAACGGGGACGAGAAAATGATGAGAGAAAAAGAGAAACGAAAGATATAAACTAATTTAAATGGAAAGAAATATAATCTAATAATGTAGACAAATAAAAGATGTAGATGACAGGATAAACTAACAAATAGAAAGAAAAAAAAGAGATATACAGTAATAAATGGAAGTAGATAAATTAATAAATAGAAAAAAAAAGAAATAAATTAATTGAAAGCAAAAATGAGATAAAGTTACGAAGAGAATGAAAACACTAAAGATAAGGAAATAATGAAGGCAAAAAAAAACAAATAGAAAGAAAGGGTGAAAGATACAGAATAATGAATAGAAATGAAAGAGAAAGAAGAAGAGTAATTAAGAGAAATAGATATAAATAATAGCATAAAAATAGAGAGGAAGAGAGAGAGAGAGAGAGAGAGAGAATGAATTATAAATAGTAAGAGAGGAAAGGAGAAACAAGGACGAAATAATATGAACGGAATTGCAGAAAAAAGAAAAGAGAGGAAAGAAAGAAATAAAGAAAGGAAGAAAGAGAAAAACGAAAAGCTGCGAGGTAGAGAGTTGTTGGCCGATTGTCTACTTTCGCCGTGTTCTTCTTTTTTCTCTTTCCCTCTCTTTCTTTCTTTCTATCTATCTCTCTTGCTCTCTTCTTTTTTGCGGTCCATTTCGTCAACTTTATTCACTACTATCTTTAGCCGTGGGTGTGAGCTTCTATGGGTATGTTACGTAATACATATGTATGTTATATTTTATGTTACTGTTGTGTGCATGTATTAAAAAAAGCGAATAGAAGGGAGAGATAGATAGAGTAAGAGAAGATATATATACAGGGCCTCCTTTCGTAGAGGGTGACGTCATCGATCGATAAAACGAGCAAGGAGCGTAGGTTGACTCACGGATCCTCTCTCTCTCCTCTCTCTCTTCCTATCTTTCTCTTTCTCTTCCCACGACTTTGTAAGGAATCTTGAATAACTGACACGTGATTCGTCCGGATTTTGTACTCCTTCTCTCTTTCTCTCTCTCTCTCTCTCCCTCGCTTACTCACTCCTCATTCTTATTATTATCGGAGTCTCGTTTCACGATTATGTTCGTCGAATTAAAATACACACACTGCTACTATTTATTTCTTTTTATAGACGACTATGAAAAAGTGTAGATTTTTTTTCTTTTCTTGTAAAAATGCATATGCATATCAACGTCCGTGAGATTTTCACAATCTTTCTTAATTGTCATTGGTTGTGTTAATACATAAGTATGGGTTAATTTTAAAATATGTATACATACGTATATACATACAAAAAAAAACATTTGCATCGTAACAAAACCATGATGATTCATAAAGAAAATGAAAGTAATTCGATGCAGGAGGACACGTGTCTAAGAAAAAAACATAGCAGATCGAAAACGAAGTCGTCTCGATTAGTGTCCTTCCTAGAAAAGAAATATTCGCACGCTTGCAAGCTGTCACAAAACTGAATAGCAGGAATAAATGATTGGAACAATACGTGTATCAGGTATCATAAACGCTCATATTTCTTATGATCCCCTCTTTTATTATAAGTCCGATAAGGCGAATATTAATTTCTCGATAAAAAAGATTAAATACGCTATCTTATGTACGGAAAACGAAATGATATTATTATTCTAATAAATAAATTATTATTCGTTGTAGTATTATTGAAGATAAGATTCGACTCGTTTTCATCTCTATTCTCGAATGAAAGTGAGATCGAATATACACGTTTGTATCTAATGTAAACAATAACAAATGCGTTATCGATAGCATTGGTTAGTTTTCGAAAGGTCGACTACATTTACGATGGATTACAATTTACTACATCTAAAATAAAGTTATTTCGACTAGATATATTTGAATAAGAGACGACAAAGTTCATTTTCTAATGTACAAATGATGAAAAACTTTTCCTCTGCGAAATTTCTATTCTCAGTTGGACGTTATTAAATCATAAATCATTGCAGACGTTTGTACAATATCTGAATAAAGCTTGCACGTGGGTTTAAAGTATTTAACAAATATAACAAGTCGACAGTACTAAAAAACCGTTTGTATGAAATAATGAAGTTCAGCTATAAAAGTAATGTTTCGGGTACACAAATACCAAGGGAATTGTCGTATTTTACAGGGTTGTAAAATACATTCGATCGTAAATTTAATCCCTTTTTTAAAACGTTTTCTTAAGTATTTTTCACAAGTGTGATAACCAAATCTGTGAAAAAAAAAATAATAGATTTTACAATTCTTTTCTTAAATTTATTGCAATTCCCAATAGGTATGGTCCGAAGAAAATTTTCTGAACGGACAACTTTTACATTGTAAATACGTGTCAATGGAGAAATGCAAGTCACTTTTAAGGTCGGACATTTTTCATTAAGACTACGAACGTGATGAAAGATTTGTGTCGTCAAATTTTCATATCTCCACCTAATCTTATCGTACAATTATAAACTAATTACTTCGACGGATTAATGGCGATGAAATAAGTGTTGTACATAATATATAACTTATAGTCGTTTAAACATTAACAAAGTCTGCGGAAAATCCTATGCCATTAACAATAATTAAATGCGATTAATACTAGGTGGAATAAATTTCACTTTAAAATTTTCGATTATGATAGACATTTTGTAATGTTTTAAATATTCTTAAGTACTTAATTTAAATTTCATAATACATACAACGAACTAAGTGTGCAATGTAATTATAATTTTAAAACCCGATAAACCAATTTCTTCCGAAACATTTTATTTAGTTATATATAATATGTTTTAGCCGTGACTACTAGGAAATCGACGATGATAAAAATTATGCGAATTAGATGACTCAGTCAATATTATAATAATCAATGGACGAATATGACAGCCACATGACATTGCAAATATAATATTATTAACAAGAAAACAAAAAGAAGAAAAAAGATAAAAAAAAGGAATAGAAATAGAAGTAAAGGAAGAAGAAGAGGATAAGTTGTAACAAAGAGAAATTCGCTTGCAGAAGGTAAACTTTGCTCGTGGCAACCACGGATGGCTCTTGCCAAGTTAGCCGCGAGTTCCTTGTGAATCCTCTCGGCATCTCAAACTTCTTCTTCTTCTTCTTCTTAACGCTCGCCACGAAACTAAACTCTCCACTGAGGGAAGTTGTAAAATCGCAAAGAAACCAAAAGAAAAGTAGCATCGAATGAATACGTTGAATGCACATGTAAAAAAAAAGTATACTACGAACCTATATATTTCTTCTTCTTTTGTTTTTTTGTTTCCTTTAATAACAACGCCGATAACTAATATAAATATAACCTAAATTTACGTATATCGATTAGAAAAATTATCCTAATAATTATAAGTGGTACATAGATAAAAAAATAAAAAAAAATATGATATGTGTAACACAGTCATTGATGCAGTCTACCTATCCTGTTCCTATTTTTATCTTATAATAAATAAAAATAAAAAAAAATTCCAGGGTATAAAATAATATCGACAAAAAATTTATAACAAATTAATAAATAAAATACAAACTAACACACTATAATTAAATAACATTATTAAATATTTATCAATTTTTCTCGCGAAATTGTACAATGGAAAGAACAAATAACAATAAGGGTTTCGTTAATTTAACACGTTCACGCCGGGGCGAAAATCTGCGTTCTTCCGCCTGAGGCGGGAGCGTCTTACCGCGTTACGCTACGTGGGGCGGGGCAGTATCGTTGCTAGCTACGCCGCCCCACGGAATAGTAAAGTGTGACCCATCGGTGGGTCACCCGGCGTGAACGTGTTAATCGATAAAACGATAATTCATAACGCGTAATCTAATTATAAAGTATAAATGAAAATAATAAAACAACTCACCTTCGCGAATTTGGATCGAAAGAATCCTTGGAAGAGTCTTAACGAGAATTAAAGCATTTTCCAATTTAAATAAATCTTTTTCTCTTTCCTTCTCTCTCTCTTTCTTTCTCTCTTTTTTTATATGATAGAACGATTTTGGTCACACAGTAAAAATAAATTTCATCGGGGATGGAAGGTGAGAAAAAAACTATAAATAATCCATAAGCAAGAGGATAAATTATTTTTAATAGTTTTAAGCGTAAAATCAAAATATATATACTCAAAAACGAACGATCCGAAGCGCGTCACGACTCCGTCGAAACTGTCGAATCGAAGCAAACTCGAACAACCGGCCACGATGGCGCTGCAAGCGATATCAAGCACGTGTGTCCAAATACATAGTGTGTAACATAAGTCAGTGAAAAAAGGAGCGGAGGAGGATAAATGCATGGGATAGTCTCAACAACCCTTCTCCTACCACTTCCTTCTCACCAACATTTATAAGTTATATTTATGTTCCCAACAAGTTGTTTATATCTTTTTGTTTAAAGTGAAAACTTCTTTAGGATCGTTGTGATTTGAAACCGATGAAATGCACAGTCGATGTAGCGCAGTCAATAAAACAAAAATGATGTACTGACATTAAAAAGAACAAACATATGCATCAATAGGATTAAGTCTGTGAGAGAATGAGATAGAATACAGTATATTATGTTTCCTGTTAACACGGTTTCCGTTTTGTGCGGACTTCGTAGCCTCCCTACTCTTTTCTACTAATTGTAGCGTGCACATATGTGAGCTCGTGTGCGACAGCATATTGTCAAGCCGAAGAGAGAAAAAAGGCGTCTTATTAGGCCAGTCAAAAAGGGCCAAACTTCTAAAATTTGGTGACCAGGGGAAAAGCTGACTTAAGGATAATTTGACGACGCTGAATCGAATAGTGCTAAGTTTATTGCAATCTGATACCGGGTTCTCGAGAAAAAGGGCAAAAAAGGGCAAAAATGGGAAAAAAAAATTTTATTTTAGAATCTAGGCATTTAATCTAAAAATGTTTCAAACAAAAGTTGTAGAAAATTATAAAATACATAAAAAATGTTTTACGGGTTATCTTTGAATTTGCAAAAATAAGCGAGAAATATTGGAATGAAGATGGGAAAATAATTGTAAGAGTGGGGAAGCAAGTCCCGCCTCTCACAAGGGGACCTTACACTGGGACCCCCACAGATCTTAACGAGCTTTGGTATATTAGTAGTATACTTTTAGGGTGTTATCGTGGTAAAGGGTTTTTTCAAAATGCGCAGTCGTTTTTGAGAAAAAAGGTTTTAAAGTTTTGACTTTTGTTGTATATATATTTATATTATTTTAATTTCAACCGTGTATCAAGTGACGCGTTAGCGTCAGTAGTAGCGTTCCCGCTTCTCGCGTGATTAGTCAGTGTTCGATCCTTCGTGGGGGAAGTTATTTTTATTAATTTTTTTTCTTTCTGTTTTCTTGCTTTCTCCCACTCTTACAATTTTTTTCCCATCTTCAATCCAATTTTATTCGCTTATTTTTGAAAATACGAAGATAACTCATAGAACATTTTTTATGTATATTTTAATTCTCTACAACTTTTGTTTGAAACTTTTTTCGATTTAATGCCTAGATTCTAAGATAAGGCTATATTTTACCCTATTTTACCCTTTTTCCCCAAGATGCCGGTTGCTGATTTTATTATAATTAGCACCATTCGATTCAGCGTCGTCAACTTACCCTTACGTCAAATTTTGAAGCGGTCAGCTAAAAAGGTCAGTTTTTGGCCCGCGTTGACTGGCCTATACGGATAGAGTTGCGATCAGGATTAATGGTTTGTTAGCATATGCGTTATTAGATACGGGCAGCGAAGTAAGCATTATAAATTCAGAGCTATATAATAAATTAGGAAGACCAAGATTATATGAAACCACTCGACGATTGGCAGGGTTTGGTAATGCGATAACGAAGCCAATAGGGAGATGTGAGGTGAATATCGATATCAAAGACGGTAGATATAAAACGGATGTATTTGTAGTAAGTCAGTCAGATATGAGATACGAAGTTCTTTTAGGAAGAGAGTTGCTGAAAGAGTTAAACGTTCGTATAAATAAAGGGCGAGTAGAAATAAGACGACCAGACAAAAGACTCAGCGAGAAGATAAGCGAGGGATCGGTAAAATCGAGCGACTATGGTTATGTTGAGCGACGGACGGATACAGACGATATGAATGCAAATAAAGAAGTGGAAGATATAAAGGCGATAATGGAAATAAAATATGTAGATACGGATGAAATAGACGTAAAAGAACCGTACAAGGTGCGCATAAAAGAATTAATACAAAATTATAAGCCAAATACTAAACCAGACGCGCGAACAGAGACAAAAATAAAGTTGACGGATAATATTCCAGTTTGTTCTAAGCCGAGGAGATTAGCTCCGAAAGAGAAAAAAATAGTTACGCAACAATTAGACGAATGGTTGGACGAGGGAATAATTCAACCCAGTACAAGTGAATATAGTAGTCCGGTAGTAGTGGTACCTAAGAAGGACGGAACTTACAGAGTTTGTATTGATTACCGTAAATTAAATGCAAAGGTGATAAGAGATCGATTTCCAATGCCATTGATCGAAGACTGTCTCGATGCGTTGACACAGGGAGTGGTATTTTCGACAATTGATCTTAAAACGGGTTTTTTCATGTCAAGATTGAGGAAGATAGCCGTAAATTCACTTCGTTTGTTACTCCAGACGGGCAATTTGAGTTTCTTAGAACACCTTTCGGGTTATGTAGCAGTCCCGCCAGTTTTTTAAGATTTATTGATGAGGTTTTTGGCGATTTGGTAAGGAAGAAAATAGTGTTAACATACATGGACGATCTTATTATCCCAGGTATCAATTATGAAGATGCGTGTAGAAAGTTGGAAATAACGTTAACGGTAGCAGCTCAGAACGGGTTAATTATAAATTGGAAGAAGTGCAAGTTCCTTCGGGAGGAAATTGAGTTCTTAGGACATGTGGTGTGGAATGGGAGTATTCGGCCATCACCCACGAAAATAAAAGCGGTACAGCGGTTTCCGGAACCGAAGAATAGAAAACATATTCAAAGTTTCTTAGGTCTGACAGGATATTTTCGTAAATTTATTAAGGATTACGCTAAGATAGCAAGACCATTATCAGATTTGTTAAAGACAGGTAAGGCATTTGTCTTTGATACCGTTGAAAGAGAGTCGTATTCGCGATTAAAGTATTTTTTGTCTCAAGAGCCGGTGCTCCGTATTTATGATTAGCAATGACGGAATTGCATACTGATGCAAGTATAGACGGGTTTGGCGCCGTATTATTGCAAAAATACGACAACGAAAATAATTACCATCCGGTTCATTACATGAGTTATAAAACGTCGGAAGCAGAGAGGAAGTACCATTCGTATGAATTAGAAGTCCTAGCGATAATTAAAGCAGTTCAGAAGTTTAGAGTCTATTTGTTAGGAATAAGATTTAAGTTAGTTACGGATTGCCAGGCATTCCAAAAGACGCTTAAGAAAAGGGAGTTAGCACCGAAGGTAGCAAGGTGGGCGTTGTCATTGGAAGAATTTGACTTTGAAGTTGAACACCGTCCAGGAGAAAGAATGAAGCATGTAGATGCACTTAGTCGTTATCCGGTAATGTGTATCGAAGATACGTTATTACAAAATATAAGAAAGAAACAGGAAGAAGAGGAAAGATTACGTGTCATACGTCTTGTAGTAGAAAAAGAGCCATACGAAGATTATATTTTAGAAAATAATATTTTGATGAAGCGTGTAAACGATAAGAACGTGATAGTGTTGCCTACGAGCATGCAGTCTAATATCATAAGAAAGATTCACGAAAATGGTCATTTCTCTGTACGAAAGTAGCCGAAAAAATAAAAGAAGAATTTTATATACCGGGTCTGAAAGAAAAAATCGAAAAGATCATCAGCTGTTGTGTACCGTGTATATTAGCGGAGCGTAAGCAGGGGAAAAGGAAGGTCAGTTACAGCCGATACCGAAGGGGGATAGACCGCTCGAGACTTATCATGTCGACTATCTAGGGCCGATGACAGCGACGAGTAAAGCTTATAAGCATATCTTGGTAGTGGTAGATGGGTTTTCTAAGTTTGTGTGGCTATACCCAACTAAGACGACAACCGCACGGGAAACGTTAAAAAACTTGGGATACAGCAGAGAACATTCGGTAATCCGACACGTTTATTACAGATAAGGGAACCGCATTCACGGCAACAGAGTTTAAAGAGTATTGTATGACGGAAAGGGTCGAGCACGTTCTAACTACCACCGGTATACCAAGAGGAAACGGTCAGGTTGAAAGAATTAATCGAATTATTATCTCGGTACTGACTAAGATGTCGATGGACGCGCCTGACAAGTGGTATAAGCACGTAGATAAGGTCCAAAGAGCGATTAATAGCACTTATCAGCGTAGTGTAGATGCGTCACCTTTCGAGGTGATGTTTGGCGTAAAAATGAAGCAGCGCGAAGATTTAGCTACTTTAGAATTAATAGAGAAAGAGGCGATATTGCAATATTCTGACGAGCGCTTAAGACTGAGAGAAGCAACGAAGGAAAGTCTGTTAAAAATTCAAGAAGAGAATAGGCGTAATTATAACCGTAAATGTAAGAAAGCGAGTGCTTACAACGAAGGCGATTTAGTAGCGATAAAGCGCACGCAGTTTGGTGCGGGGTTAAAGATACAAAAGAAATTCTTAGGTCCGTATAAGATATCTAGATGTAAGAGAAATAACCGATATGAATGAAGTGATTCGTGTTGGTGGGGATGAAGGACCAAAGATCACCACAACGGCGGCGGATTACATGAAACCGTTCGAAGAGTTCCCTTCGGGGGCCGAAGGAGATGCAGATATGGCCGAGTGTGGGAAGGGAAATTAGACAAAGGGGCTATGAATTAAGATATGAATATTCGAGAACGATCATTGCTAAACATATCCGTATTTCAAGGAAAAACAAAGTTGTTTGTCAGCTAGGAAGGGATAGAAAAAAATTTAAGAAGAAACGTTAAGATAGGAATATTGGGGAACGATCGTTGCTAAATATATACGCCTTTAGAGTAAGAAAAAAGTTGTTGTTCAGTATGAATGTTCGAGAACGATCGTTACTAAATATTCGAATAAGTGAAAAGACATAAGAAATATCGCCCTTTATTGTGATGGTGTGAGGGAAATGAGATAGTATGAGTGAGTACGTTGCTATGTAAGTTAGTCATCGTATAGCCTTTAAGAAGCAAACAGCTATTATTGTATTTACATGGAAACATTCTATTCATCTTTGTATTGAATCCTACATAGATATACAGAACGCTCGACGCTCCATGGCCAAAACGAAAAATTCTCGCTACCGAAAGAAAAAATATAAAAAGAGAAATATCAGTTTATTGTCTCACTTGCACTCGTATACAGAACGCTCAACAATCGATGGCTAAGACAATAATACTCGTTATAGCCTAAATAAATTGAAAAGGGAAATATCGGTTTGTTCTCTCACTCACACTTGCATTCAAGGCCGAGAGACCCGAAGATTGCCGAAGATCCTTCGTTTGTGGATTAGTACACACGGACGCTCGCACGCAACTATCCCGCTTGTGTGTAAAAGTCGACTGAGAGGCGGGACTTGCTTCCCCATTCTTACAATTATTTTCACCATCTTTTTGCCAATATTTCTCGCTTATTTTTGCAAATACGAAGATAACCCGTAGAACATTTTTTATGTATATTTTAATTCTCTACAACTTTTGTTTGAAACTTTTTTCGATTAAATGCCTAGATTCTAGGATAAAGAAATTTTTTACCCATTTTTACCCTTTCTTGCCCTTTTTCTCGAGAACCCGGTATCAGATTGCAATAAAATTAGCACTATTCAATTCATCATCGTCTATTTACGTTTAGATCAAGTTTCCACCTTCTTTCCTACAACTACGAAGTTTGGACTTTATTAACTGGACTATAATCGTACTCAGCGCTGCTTGACTTAAATGATCGAGCGGGAACTAGTGCTATCACCGCGTCATGGCCGTTGACGTATAAAGTAATTCGATATACCTCTCTTATATTTAGTGTTGACTGATATCTATATCCTAATATTTTTTTTTTTTTAAGTTATTTTATTATTCTTTCTTATATATATATCTATCGATTAAAAATATGCTTCCTTTCCTTTTTTTGTTAAATAAATATATAATAATAATTAATAGCTTATCTTCTCATACTTCCAATCCTCCCACTTTTTACCCATACACGCTATATATATCTATAAAATTAAATAAATAAATAAATGAATAATAATATAATAATAAAAGAAAAATAATCTGCTTACATTAGCGAATATTATCGATCATCAAGGAGGGAGGGTGAAACAGGTTTCTTTATCAACTATATTCTATGTAAAAAGAAAATTAATAATAATAATAATAATAATAATAATAATAATAATAATAATGCAATAATAATAACATTAATTAAAAAAGTAACAAGGAAAATTAATAATAATATTAATAATAATATGTAATCATTGTGATAGTTGATAGGTAATTAATTATAGAAATATGGAGAGTGTGTCATATAAGACTGGAAACGTATCATGCAATGTGAATGTTATTGTTATTTTTTGAAGTTATACTTCATTTTGAATACTAAATAATAAGCGTAACCGTACGAGGATTTCCTTTAGAATTCGTTCGTCACTTAACGTAATAACGATTTATGTACAATTTGTAAAGATTATTGATTCCTAGCGTATATTCGAAATACGCGGCTCAATCATTTTGAGAATATCGAGAATATTGATAATATCAAAATTTTGTTATCGTCCCTCCTCACTTTTCAAACCGTTGCTAATCACGCCCTGCTGGGCCTATTAAAAAAAGACACTCGTCCTATTCTTCCACTGGACGCCTCCAACGACACGTTTTGGATAATCAGCGAAAAATTTACAAAGAAAGCGACGAACGAAGCGATACAAGCTAGAAGGGAAATAAGCAAAGTATAAGTATTCCCTATACTTCCATAAACGAGGTTAGTTTTGTTGTTGAATTCTTATACAAGCGAAACGAGCGAGAGATGAGATACGTGTTCAATTTCTATTTAAACGCAATTCCTAATTATATGTAATTTATCAACCAGGGTTTTTTTTCCACAAGGCTTTTCCCTAACGAGCAAATAAAGTATTATACTTTGTATTGATTTAACTAAGTGTTTTTCTTTTTTTTTTGTAGTTATTTTTTTTGAAGTTATTTTTGAGGTTATTGATGTTATATACGTTTTGGTACGCCAAAGAAGTATTACTTCTAACGTGCGTACATAGGTACGTACACCAGTTTTTTTAATTTTCCTTCTTTATTTTTTTATTAATGTTTTTATTATTATACTATTATTATTATTATTAAAAATTTTCTTTTTATATAGAATATAATTGATAAAGAAACCTGTTTCACCCTCCCTCCTTGATGATCGATAATATTCGCTAATGTAAGCAGATTATTTTTCTTTTAATATTATATTTTTATTCATTTACTTATATTTATTTAATTTTAGAAATATAAATATACATATATATGTAGCGTGGCCTGTTAAAAAGGGGGAGGACTGGAAGTATGAGAAGATAAGCTACTAATTATTATCATTTATTTATTTAACAAAAGAAAGAAAGGAATCATGTTTTCAATCGATCGATATATTATATATATAAGAAAGAATAAAAAAATAACTTCAAAAAAAAAATATCAAAATATAGATATCAGTCCATACTAAATGTTAGGGAAATATATCGAATTACCTTATGTGTCAACGGCTATGACGCGGTGATATAGTCCAGTCAACGCGGGCCATCTCCTTCAAATCTCAGGAAAGAAGGTGGAAACTTGATATAAGGGTAAATAGACGACGCTGAATCGAATGGTGCTAATTTTTTTGAGGTGGAAAGTGCCGTTTTTGAGAAAAAGGGTAAAAAAAGGTCAAAAATAACTTTATCTTAGAATCTAGGCATTTAATCGAAAAATGTTTCAAACAAAAGTTGTAGAGAATTGAAAAATACTAAAAAAATGTTCTATGAGTTATCTTCGTATTTTCAAAAATAAGCGAATAAAATTGGATTGAAGATGGGAAAAAAATTGTAAGAGTGGGAGAAAGCAAGCTTATCCCTCCGTCGCGTTTTACACGCGAGCGAGCTAGTGTGCGTGCGAGCGTCCGTGTGCACTAATCACAAACGAAGGATCTTCGGCAATCTTCGGGACTCTCGGTCTTGAATGAAAGTGCGAGTGAGAGAACAAACCAATATTTCTCTCTTTTTATTTATCATGCGATAACGAGTATTATTGTCCTTGGCCATCGATTGTTGAGCGTTCTGATATTTCTCTTTTTATATTTTTTCTTTCGGTAGCGAGAATTTTACGTCTTGGCCATCGAGCGTCGAGCGTTTTGTATACGAGTGCGAGTGAGAAAGAAAACCGATATTTCTCTCTTTCTATTTTTTCTTTCGGTAGCGAGAATTTTTCGTTTTGGCCATCGAGCGTCGAGCGTTTTGTATATCTATATATATCGGCGTATAAGCGCGGTATTTTTAAATCGAATCTTGATGCTTATGGCACGCCGTTTCTTTATTTATTGTCAAAAATAATGAACCCTGAGTAAAAAAAAAATAATTCATTTTAACAGAAACTATTATTATTTTGTTGAAAGTAAAAATAATGAATTAATTTTGTGTCTCGCCATAAAATTAATTAGAATAATTAATTGATATTAATTTTTGACTCACAAAAATTTATTTGTATATCAAATTGAATACGTATTCTCTTTAAGACGAAATTTAAAATTTAAATATTTTTCCTATTAAATTATGTATTTTATAAAATTTTAAATTACTGACTTTTTGTCTCGTAAAAATTTATTAGTGTATCAAATTAAATACATATTTGAAAAAGAAGAATTTTATATCCACACATAAAATTAATTCAAGATATATATGTAAGGATATTCTAAAAACGTGGAATTTATTTTTTGTCTATACATAATTTTAATTCATTTTTATTATGTTATAAGAAAACAGTAATGCATTCCGATTCATCTTCGAAGTCTTAAGAATTGTACGAAATAAATTGAGCTATTATCAAGTGGTGCGTTAGCGTAAGTAGTAACGTCTTCGCTTCTCGCGCTGGCTTATTAACGTTCGATTCTTTGTGGGGGAATTATTTTTTTTTTAAGTTTTTCTATCTAAAATTAATATCAATTAATTATTCTAATTAATTTTATGGCGAGACACAAAATTAATTCATTATTTTTACTTTCAACTAAATAATAATAGTTTCTGTTAAAATGAATTATTTTTTTTTACTCAAGGTTCATTATTTTTGACAATAAATAAAGAAACGGCGTGCCATAAGCATCAAGATTCGATTTAAAAATGCCGCGCTTATACGCCGATATATAGATATACAAAACGCTCGACGCTCGATGGCCAAAACGAAAAATTCTCGCTACCGAAAGAAAAAATAGAAAGAGAGAAATATCGGTTTTCTTTCTCACTCGCACTCGTATACAAAACGCTCGACGCTCGATGGCCAAGACGTAAAATTCTCGCTACCGAAAGAAAAATATAAAAAGAGAAATATCAGAACGCTCAACAATCGATGGCCAAGGACAATAATACTCGTTATCGCATGATAAATAAAAAGAGAGAAATATTGGTTTGTTCTCTCACTCGCACTTTCATTCAAGACCGAGAGTCCCGAAGATTGCCGAAGATCCTTCGTTTGTGATTAGTGCACACGGACGCTCGCACGCACACTAGCTCGCTCGCGTGTAAAACGCGACGGAGGGATAAGCTTGCTTTCTCCCACTCTTACAATTTTTTTCCCATCTTCAATCCAATTTTATTCGCTTATTTTTGAAAATACGAAGATAACTCATAGAACATTTTTTTAGTATTTTTCAATTCTCTACAACTTTTGTTTGAAACATTTTTCGATTAAATGCCTAGATTCTAAGATAAAGTTATTTTTGACCCTTTTTTACCCTTTTTCTCAAAAACGGCACTTTCCACCTCAAAAAAATTAGCACCATTCGATTTAGCGTCGTCTATTTACTCTTATATCAAGTTTCCACCTTCTTTCCTGAGATTTGAAGGAGATGGCCCGCGTTGACTGGACTAGATAGCACTAGTTCCCGCTCGATCATTTAAGTTAAGCAGCGCTGAGTACGATTACTTGGATGTGTGGTGACCCGTTTGAGAAAAAAAAGAGGAAGAAGTAGAGAAAGACGACTTCTTATTCTGTAAATTTGGAATCGTTTTGCCGCGCATCGTAAATACCGACAAACTTCGTGGTTTCGATTTTTACCATGTCGCTCGGAAATATTTCACTCCCATCAAATTTTCCCAAACTCGCCACACAAAATAAGTATAACTTCAAAAATTATTTTTAGAAACTATACGTTTCCAGTTTTCATTTAAGATATCGGTATTCGTATTATTAATAATAGAGGATGCAATATCACAAATAGACTGAAATATAAACGCATTTAATTAATAATTAAGTATTTTACAAAATAATTCGAGAGACACTCAAGTCGATTTTATCGATAAATTGAGTATAATGAGGATATTTGATTTCATTCATAGGAGTCAAATTATCATATGGTAATTTTTAAACTTAATATAAAGTTATTAATTTTAAGTGATAATAGTGAGTCTTTTCTCTGCATCTTCGGGTTTGATTCTCACTGACCGAACGATATCAAAAAATACGCTGCTCGATTCGATTCATTCCATTCATTACGGCTTTACGTAACAGCTTTCCTACATCGAAGTAATGATAATAGATCCAAAAAAATAATTCATGCGTGCAGTTCACACGCGGTAGAAGTGAATACTCCATAAAACTAAACTTCTATCGAAGGTCAAATGAGAAATCGACAAGGTAAAAAATACATCTCTGATTCGTTTTAAAAAACTTTCATTATTTTTTCAGAATAAAATTTATATTTTGGGGAAATAAATATTTTTTATGTAATAGCCTTATCAGGACCTTTTTTCGTACTTTACCTGTATGAGATAGCAGTTCAAAGTCACAGTATCTATATTCAAGATACTTTATTTAATTAATAATACACACGAATTCGCAGCAAGTTATGACAGAATTTAGTGGTAATTTGGATAATAAGATGCTGATGTTATTTTTGTATGAATGATTAACTGATTGAGAATAAAAATAATGACTTTATACTATAATAGTATAGAATATAGTATATAAATTATGTGAAATAATGTGGAAAATGGAGAGAATATGTGTAGTGATACGTAGTATCCGATACCGATACTCTTAGCCTGCTTTTTATTTCCCCTTATTTTTTAGAGGAAGCCCAAAAATTAAAAATAGGAGCTAACTTTCATCGTTTCTCTCCTTTCGGCTAGCTTATTCAGCCGATCGCTTTTATGTGTATGTTTGTGTTTGCATGTTTCCCAATTCGTCAACATAGTTGCATTGGCTCTGTTCTGTCGATCTACAAAGAGTACATGAGTTGAAATAGTTTTATCTAGTTTTTTTTTTATTTTTTCCATTAACTAGTTATTGTTTTCCCTCTTTCGTTATCTAATAAGTGTCCTGGATATTTCTAATGCAACATTTTTCTTATCATCTAGTTCAATTTTCGTTAAATTTCCTATTTCGTGTAAAATTAACAATCAGAAATATTTTTTCAAGTATTGCTGTTTCGTGAGAGTAATGATTCTTATGATGCTTTTAAAAGAATATTAATTACAATCTTTAATAAAAACACTTTATTTGTGATTGAATTCTTTTTTATGTTATCCAATGGTAATTTTCTGTAATATTTAAATACTTTGATCCCGCATTAAGAATTTTCCAAAAGTATTAGGGGGACCGGAAAGTAATGTCGTTTTCTTACGCTAAATACAAACACATACATTTTTAACGAGTCTTTATTTTTAATCAATGATGTATTCCCCATCATTGTCAATAACCTTTTGCCATCTAGTGAGTAAATTTTCAATCCCTGATCGATAAAAATTAATTGGTTTTTCGGCAAAATATCTAGAGATGGCATTTTGGATATCATCCAAATTTGCAAATGTTTTGCCACTTAAAAAGTGTTGCAGCGCTCGGAATAAGTGGAAATCCGATGGTGCAACATCGGGCGAATATGGTGGATGAGGCAGCACCTCCCACCCCAATTCATTAATTTTTTCTAGAGTTCGCCTTGCGCAGTGCGGTCTTGCATTGTCATGTTGGAGAATGACGCCTTTTCGGTTGACAATCGCTGGCCACTTTTCAATTAAAGATTGATTGACTCGCTGCAATTGTTCGCTGTAGAGGTCTGCAGTAACAGTTTGTCCAGGTTTCAGTAATTCAAAATGAACAATGCCGCGAATACTCCACCAAACACACAAAAGCGCTTTTTTGGGGTGTAAACCTGGCTTAGCAGTACTCCGAGGGATTTCATTTGGAGAGAGCCACTGCCTTTTGCGTTTTGGGTTATCATACAGGACCCATTTCTCATCTCCTGTGATCAAGCGATCAAAAAACGCTTCTGTGTTGTGTCGTTGAAGCAATAAGTTGCATGTGATTGATCGGTTAGCCTTATTCTGTTCGGACAGATTATGCGGGACCCAAACACCTGCTCTGCTTACTTTCCCAATCTGCTTCAAATGTTCTTGGATGGTCGACCAAGGTTGGTTGAGACTGTTTGACAATTCCTCGATCGTCTGACACGGATTTGCTTCCACTTCCGCCCTTAACACGTCGTTGTCTAACGCTGATGGTCTTCCTGATCGATACGAGTCGGAAAGATCAAAATTACCCGATTTGAACTTGGAAAACCACCTTTGGCATTTACGAATGTCCAGTGCATTTGGATAAACATCGCAAATGTTTTTGGTAGCAACTGTTGCGTTATTTCCCTTGCGAAACTCAAAGAGCATGCAATGCCGGATGTGTACCTCTTCTGGTATTTGGCTGGCCATTTTACCCAAAATTACAAAAAAAAATTGTAATTCAATTGTCTATAAGTAAAGAAATCACTATAACCTCACAATGTCTTTGGTACGCCTCTGAACCAAACAATGAGCTGACAAATGACAATCAAGTATTGGCATGCGCAGAAACGACATTACTTTCCGGTCCCCCTAATATTTCTAAGAAAAGTATACTACATGGAAGTTTATTGCTATTTACGTACGTTCTATGGATTTATTAGATTTCGAAAAAATTTTTAAATTCAGCTAGTGTTAAATATTTTTTATTATATAAAGATCTATTTTTTCTCTAATGAGGAATCGTATAGCCTACGATTCATACGGATAATTTTTTCTTCTTTGAAAAACATTTAGAAATCAAAGGCCGTCGGAATCCGTTGGAAACAATTATTTAAGACGGAAATACAATGACAATGCTCTTCATACGTAACAACATTTTATTTGTTAAATAAGTCGCATAAATAAATATTTAAACATAATTTAACAGTGCGGCTAAATCAAGAATATTTTAAATATATATATGGATTATACTGAAAATTATTTCTTATTTGAAAAACATTTAGAAATCAAAGGTCGTCGAAGGCCGTGGAAAAGAATTTTTTTAAACGGAAGTACAAAGACAATGCTATCTACGTAAAAGGGCCTAATTAACAATTTAAATTGGACTTATTCGATTGGCTATATAAACAGCGATTTCAATGAATAGCTTTATTTGTTATACAAATTAGTAGCTGATAGTGTTGCTCGTGTTGATATATTTTGCAAATATGAAATTAGAAGGCTTGGAAGATAGTGCAGTTGTCATCTCTGGAGTATCGGGAAAATTTCCAAAGAGTGACAATATTAATGATTTAAGGGAAAATCTATTAAATGGAGAAGATTGCGTATCTGAGACTTATGAAAGATGGAAATTCGGTAAAAATATATATGTTAAATTATATTTCATACAGAAATAAAATGTAATAATGTATGTTATTTTTGATTCATTAAATTATAATTTTTTAGGTCATTCGTCTAAAGTACCATCGCGCTTAGGAAAAGTTTCTAATTTATCTAAATTCGATAACTTTTTTTTGGAATTAATGCAATACAGGTACAAGTAATGGCGCCAGAAATAAGAATGGCAATGGAAGTTACGTTTGAAGCGGTCATTGATGCTGGAATTAATCCTTTAGAGCTACGGAACAAAAAAACTAATGTTTACGGGATATTGAGTTTATTTGAGGGTGATAGTTATCTCGTGGACCAAATAGGTCACGTAAGTTATTAGAATTATCTAATAGCTTCCATGTAAAGGTAAACTCATTCGATGTGCAATTATTTCTATATTCATTTTAGTCATATGGATATAGTCTACTTGGGTTTTGCCGTAGTTTGCTATCAAACTGGATCTCGTTTTGTATAGGTTTAACTGGCTCAAGCTGCACTATCGATTCAACCAGCACATCAAGTTCATTAGCAATTCAAAAAGCGTACGAAGCTATAAAAGCTGGAGATTGCGATTACGCGATTGTTAGTGGTGGTATATTAAGCTTACTTCCCCAAACATCTTATCAACTGTATGATTTAGGTAAAATAAGAGTATACTAGATATAATTAATTCCTGTTCTTGCATGTAAAAACAAAACGGCAATTTTTCTTATATTTTTTTCATTTTAATGATAATTAAAAGTCTTAGAACAGCAAGTTGAATTTTTACGTAATTAATAAATAATTTTCTTTGTTTTGTGCATTCCATTATTTAGGTTTGTTGTCAACGGACGGGGTAAATAGATCTTTTGATAAAAAAGCATCAGAATTTTCGAGAAGCGACTCGATAGGTACAATTTTCCTTCAAAGAGCAAAAAATGCAAAGCGAGTTTATGCCAAGGTCGTTAATCTTTGTGTTATGTACACTGAAGCAATCCCAAGAAACACTTGTCTATTTCCTACAGCTTAATCTCAGGCTCAAATAATGAAACAGACATTGAAACATTGCGGTCTAAAACCAAGCGACGTAACTTACATCGAGGCTGATTGTACAGCAATCAAATCGATGGATCTCGAAGAATTAAAGGCAATAGATTTTGTTTATGGTCAAGATCGAAATCTTTCTAATCCTCTTTTAATAGGATCTGTTAAGTCAAACATTGGTAACGCATATCATAATAATGCAATCAATTCGATAATTAAGGTAAATTTTCTGAAAAGACAAAATAAAATATAAAACAACACAAATTTGGTTTAATATTCTACATTTGTTTATTTTTTATTTCTAGGTACTAATTGCCATGGAGACCGGAGTTATACCTCCGAATCTTCATTATTCCGAGCCTCCAGAAGAGGCTCAATGCCTTCGGGATGGACGCGTAAAAGTAATTACAGAACCAACACCTTGGACGGATTGTTACGCTGCTGTTAACACAGCCGCTTTAAACGGTTCCTTCTCTCACATTATCCTAAAACGTCATTCAAAAAAAAAGCAAAGGAGAAAACTTTCACCTGATAATATGCCACGACTTTTTGTAGCTTCTTGCCGAACTAAGGAAATGATATCGTCGATCTTTAATATTGTAAGATACTTATTTTACAACCGAACTGATTAGGCAAAATGATCGTGAATTATATTCTATTTGTGTTTAGTTAAATTCAAGCAGAGGAGATGATGAACTGGCTCAATTAATTACTGATATTACTGAGAAACCATTTCCTAATTCTCTTTATTTTGGGTATACAGTAATTCCAGATTTTGAATCAGCTGATTCAGAGAAATCGATAGAGATGGCTGAAGCTAATTTGTCAGCTCAATCTCGAGAGATCTGGTTCGTTTTTTCAGGGATGGGATCACAATGGACTGGAATGGGTACTATAAATTTTATACTTAAATTATTAAAAAAAAGTTACATCCCTCTCTCTCTCTCTCTCTCTCTCTCTCTCGCACGTATATATTAAATGTAAGATTCTCTTTTAGGTGAATCACTAATGAAAATACCAATCTTTGCCGAAGCAATAAAAAAATGTGATGTAGTTTTAAGACCTCGAGGTTACGATATTGTGCATATTTTATGCGAAAAAAATCCAACAATATATGATAATATTATAAACTGCTTTCTAGGAATAGCAGCAATACAAGTAATAATATATCTGATGTTTCCCCTTAAGCAGTGTTTATTTTTTCTATTTTTTTAATTAATAATTTCGATTAATTGTTACATAGATCGGTCTGGTGGATACTCTATATGCTGTTGGCGTGAAACCGAATTACATGATCGGGCATTCTGTTGGTGAGCTGGGTTGTTCTTACGCAGATGGTTGCTTTACTGCTGAGGAAATGATTTTAAGCGCTCTTTCTCGTGGTTTGGCTTCAGTAGAAAGTGATTTGATACACGGAACGATGGCCGCAGTAGGTTTGGGTTACAAACAGTTGCGACATTTCTGTCCTGAAGACATAGATGTTGCTTGTCATAATAGATCCGAAAGTTCTACCATAAGTGGACCTACCGAGTCCATAAAAGCTTTTGTAAAAGAATTACAGGTAATGCTTAGGAGATTTTTGGATAGACATATAAAATATTAAAATTTTTTAACTGTAATTATTTTTTCTTTAGAGTAAAGGAATATTTGCTAAAACCGTGCCGACTAGTAATATTGCTATTCATAGTCGGTACATTTCTCCAGCTGGTCCAAAGTTGTTAGAATATTTAAAAAAAGTCATCTCTCAACCAAAAAATCGCAGTAAACGTTGGCTATGCACGTCTATTCCGAAAAATGAGTGGCATTTAATGAAAGCTCACCTTTCTTCACCAGAATATCTTACGAATAATCTCCTTTCTCCCGTCTTATTCGAAGAAATATTAACAATGTTACCAAAAAACGCTATAACGATTAAAATTTCTCCCCATGGACTTTTACAGGTTTATTTGTTAGAATTAATATTTTAATACATTTTTTTAAATTAAATAACCTAATACTTTTCATTTATTAGGCAATTCTAAGAAAATCATTGGACAGTGGTTGCATTAATTTATCATTAACAAAACGAGGCCATAAGGACAATGCAACTTTTATTTTATCCACATTAGGAAAGCTTTATAATCTTGGATTTCCAATTACGCCAGGAAAGCTCTATCAGAGAGTTCCTTATCCTGTTTCTAGAGAGACCCCATCTATTTCTCCTCTTGTTCGATGGGAACAAAGTTCTGATTGGTAAGTACAAAATAGACTTTTCTCAAATGGATGGTATAAACTATTATTGTGTATGTTTGACAGGCACGTGGAAGGTGGTAAATTGCGGGAGACTCAACAAACTGAAGAACTGGTAGATTTGGAATCGGATAAATACAAGTTTTTACGAAATTTTAAAATTAACGGCAATGTTATCATTTCTTCAGCTGTCTATTTAAAGTTGGTTGTGAATATTAGGGGGACCGGAAAGTAATGTCGTTTTCTTACGCTAAATACAAACACATACATTTTTAACGAGTCTTTATTTTTAATCAATGATGTATTCCCCATCATTGTCAATAACCTTTTGCCATCTAGTGAGTAAATTTTCAATCCCTGATCGATAAAAATTAATTGGTTTTTCGGCAAAATATCTAGAGATGGCATTTTGGATATCATCCAAATTTGCAAATGTTTTGCCACTTAAAAAGTGTTGCAGCGCTCGGAATAAGTGGAAATCCGATGGTGCAACATCGGGCGAATATGGTGGATGAGGCAGCACCTCCCACCCCAATTCATTAATTTTTTCTAGAGTTCGCCTTGCGCAGTGCGGTCTTGCATTGTCATGTTGGAGAATGACGCCTTTTCGGTTGACAATCGCTGGCCACTTTTCAATTAAAGATTGATTGACTCGCTGCAATTGTTCGCTGTAGAGGTCTGCAGTAACAGTTTGTCCAGGTTTCAGTAATTCAAAATGAACAATGCCGCGAATACTCCACCAAACACACAAAAGCGCTTTTTTGGGGTGTAAACCTGGCTTAGCAGTACTCCGAGGGATTTCATTTGGAGAGAGCCACTGCCTTTTGCGTTTTGGGTTATCATACAGGACCCATTTCTCATCTCCTGTGATCAAGCGATCAAAAAACGCTTCTGTGTTGTGTCGTTGAAGCAATAAGTTGCATGTGATTGATCGGTTAGCCTTATTCTGTTCGGACAGATTATGCGGGACCCAAACACCTGCTCTGCTTACTTTCCCAATCTGCTTCAAATGTTCTTGGATGGTCGACCAAGGTTGGTTGAGACTGTTTGACAATTCCTCGATCGTCTGACACGGATTTGCTTCCACTTCCGCCCTTAACACGTCGTTGTCTAACGCTGATGGTCTTCCTGATCGATACGAGTCGGAAAGATCAAAATTACCCGATTTGAACTTGGAAAACCACCTTTGGCATTTACGAATGTCCAGTGCATTTGGATAAACATCGCAAATGTTTTTGGTAGCAACTGTTGCGTTATTTCCCTTGCGAAACTCAAAGAGCATGCAATGCCGGATGTGTACCTCTTCTGGTATTTGGCTGGCCATTTTACCCAAAATTACAAAAAAAAATTGTAATTCAATTGTCTATAAGTAAAGAAATCACTATAACCTCACAATGTCTTTGGTACGCCTCTGAACCAAACAATGAGCTGACAAATGACAATCAAGTATTGGCATGCGCAGAAACGACATTACTTTCCGGTCCCCCTAATATTTACTCGAATTTTATACCGAATAAGACTAATAATTCTTTTATACTCGAGAACATTATTATTCACAATAAATTACTAGAAGTACCTAGAAATGGCAAAATTCATTTAATTATTATGATATTTAAAGGTATAAATAGCAATCCTATAAATATAATATTTTAAAACAATATTTGAAATAATGTAAATTTTCAGGTTCAGGAAAATTTGAAGTAAAAACCATAGATGAAATTATGATAACTTCTGGGACTATTCGCTTAGCAGAAACAGATGTAAACGTCTCATGCAGGTTCGTGCACTTTGGCGCCTGCACCGGTGTGCGTGCGGATGTTTATTTAGGATATCGGCGTTCTTAAGATTAAGTGTGAGGAACAGAGGCTGTATGCGTCACCCATGGAGGGGGGCCGATGTTCCGTTGTTCGACGGAAAAGTATGAAAGGGCAGTCGGACATTACGGGTGGAAGAAAGAAGTAACAGTTAGTTAGTTAATCTTATGTTCTTATGTGCTGAGTAGGAAGTTAGTTAATCTTATGTTCTTATGTTCTTATGAGTTAGTTAATCTTATGTTATTATGTGTTATGAGGAGTTTACAAATTTCAGAAGTGGGATGTTTACAAATTTCAGAAGTGGGATTCGAACTCGCTAAATTAGAAATTCGCGATTCGCGCGTGTGTTATGAAAAGTGGGATTCGAACCCGCTAAATTAGAAATTCGCGATTCGCGCGTGTGTTATGAAAAGTGGGATTCGAACCCGCTAAATTAGAAATTCGCGATTCGCGCGTGTGTTATGAAAAGTGGGATTCAAACTCGCTAAATTAGAAATTCGCGATTCGCGCGTGTGTTATGAAAAGTGGGATTCGAACTCGCTAAATTAGAAATTCGCGATTCACGCGTGTGTTATGAAAAGTGGGATAAGATTCACGTTCAGTTTCGAGTTAAGACTTAAGGTCAAGTTTAAGATCCTCTAAGTTTTATGGACGTTCGGTAATTTTACGATTTATTGTGTTACGCGTCGTGTGTAAATTAGAAGTCTGTTAGTGAATTCGGGATCAAAGGATACTGGACGAAAACATTAAGATGAGTACACTGAAAGTGAACCAGCTTAAGGACATGCTCAGTGCAACGAATTTAAGTACGACCGGAAATAAGACCGAGTTGGTTAAGCGGTTATTAGAGGCAGGAACGTCTGCTGCAGATTTATGTTTAACGTCGGGAGGCACTTGTGAAGAATCGGACGAGCAGACCGAAGTCATGTCGGTACAAGGTTTGAATTACGTACCACCCCCTAACCCCGCATCTACGGAAATGGAATTGTTACGGCGGGCACGGGATTTAGCTGAGCGAGAAGCTGATCTCTTACGTAGGGAGTTGGAATTTTTAAGAAGGACGCCTCAGTCAGTGATAAGTGAAACGGAAAGATCCAGGGTGAAGAAGTGGCAAGATATTAAGGAGTTAATCGGTGAATTCGACGGCAGTGATATCGAATTCGACCGATGGGAGAAGCAGGTCAAAGGACTGCTTGCCAGTTACGATCTGGATGCACCTAGTTCTAAGGCCCTAGTTTGTAGCCGACTAAGAGGAAAGGCCTTAAAATGGTATCACTCGCGAGTGGATTGCGTTGATTTGAGTAGCAACGATCTTTTGCGCGAGCTTAGGAAGATGTTTGGGCAGCAAGTTGATCCCCTAATTTTACGGCGCAAACTCGAGGCGAGAGTGTGGAAGCCTACCGAGAGTTTTACGGATTATGTGCATGACAAGGTGACATTAGCTAATCGCATCCCGATTGATGAAAAAGAAATAATTAGCTACGTGATCGACGGTATCCCAAGCCAGGAGTTACGCACTCAGGCCAAGGTGCAATGTTATGCATCGTTGGAAGCTATGATAACAGCATTCGCAAGTGTGTCGGCACCGAGAGAGACGCTTCATCGGCGGCCGACGGGAGAAGGAAAAAGAAAACCGATCGACCATAAGAGGCCGTCGGGAGAAAATTATGCCAGATGCTTCAACTGTGGAGAGACAGGACATTTTGCGGGGAACTGCCCCCGTCCGAAGAGAGAGAGAGGCAGCTGCTACAAGTGCGGTAAACATGGACATCTTAGACCAGAATGCCCGGAGAGGGGTGGCAAAGTCCACGGCGTCACCAGGAGCTTGACCATCGATGACGACTACATCAGGAAGATAACTTACGATGTCGATTCAGGCAATACACACTACGTCTTAGTTTTAGACACCTTATTGGATTCCGGCAGTCCCGTGAGTTTCATAAAGAAAGGGTTAGTGATGGGACCGATCGACCCTGCGCCGGAACTCGGAAGCGAATATTATGGTATTAATCATAGTCGTCTGCGGGTATACGGCTCGATACAAGTTAGTTTAAAATTAGATGGCGGCGAAAGGGTTAACACTCGTCTGTTGGTAGTACCGGATACTACAATGATGAACTCCGTTATTTTAGGTCGCGACGCATTTAAAAAATGCGGATTAAGTTTAAGCAGAAAAGATAAGCTCTCCGAAGAAGAGGTAGGAATAGATCAGATAATGAATATAGAAATAAGTGATTCCACCGATAATCAAACCATCGAATTAGACATCAATCCCGAAATCGCGGTGGAAAAACAAAACGAATTAAAGGAAATCTTAAAGGTAAATTACTTAAATGCACCTCGTCCGGAAAAACCTAGAATAAGCATGGAGCTGAAATTAACATTACAAGAGCATCAGCCGTTTCATTTCTCTCCCCGTCGCTTGTCGTTTGTCGAGAAAAACCAAGTTCGAGAAATAATAGAAGATTTACTAGAAAGAGGGATAATTCGACCGAGCGAATCGGATTACGCGTCCCCTATTGTGTTAGTTAAAAAGAAAAACGGTAAGAATAGGATGTGCGTCGATTATCGCGCGTTAAATAAAGTTACAATAAGCGATCGATATCCCTTGCCTCTAATCGAAGATCAATTAGATGTATTGAACGGGAAAAAATATTTTAGCCTACTGGATTTAAGAGACGGTTTTCACCAAATTAGAATGGCCCAGGAGTCGATTAAATATACGTCATTTGTCACACCTCAGGGGCAGTATGAGTACGTGCGCATGCCTTTCGGTTTAAAAACAGCCCCATTAAAGTTCCAAAAATTTGTTAACGCGGTATTAGATGACTTAATTAAAACAGGAGACGTCGTCGCGTATATGGATGACTTTTTGATTGCGACTACAAATTTAGATCATCATTTAAAAATTTTAAAACTAACACTTAAATTACTAGCAGAAAATAAACTAGAATTACGGTTAGATAAATGCAAGTTTTTATTTACAACGATCGAGTATTTAGGATATCAGATTACGGAAAGAGGGATCAAGCCGACTGTCAGTGGCGTAGCGGCTATTGAAAATTTCCCGATACCACTTAATGTCAGGGACGTACAAAGGTTTTTAGGATTATGTGCCTATTTTAGAAAATTTGTGGCGGGATTCGCCCTTACGGCGAAACCACTTTATGACTTACTTAAAAAGGATGCGACCTTCGCTTTCGGCAAGGAACACCTGCGAGCAATGGAAGAGTTAAAAGATAAATTAGTTAACGCGCCAGTATTAGCCATCTACAACCCAAACGACGAGACAGAATTACACTGTGACGCGAGTTCCGTAGGTTTCGGTGCAGTTTTAATGCAGAAAAAGCCAGATTTGAAATTCCATCCTATCTTTTATTTTTCGAAACGGACCACGAGTGCAGAAAGTCGCTATCACAGTTTCGAATTAGAGACCCTTGCAATAATTTATGCGTTAAAAAGATTTAGGATTTACCTGCAAGGGATCAAGTTTAAGATAATTACAGACTGCAATTCGCTCAAGCTCACTTTAGATAAAAAAGATATCAATCCTAGAATCGCCCGCTGGGCGTTAGAATTGCAAAGTTACGATTACACCGTCGAACATAGGGCGGGCACGCGTATGGCGCACGTAGATGCTCTTAGTCGATCAGCTTACGTTATGGTTGTGGAAGACAACACCCTTGAATTTAACTTGTCGGTGTGCCAGAATCAAGACCCCGAGATTAGAAAATTACGCAGCCGGTTAGAAACCACCGAAGATAAGTTTTACGAAATGAGAAATGGCTTAGTATATCGGAAAAAGGGCGATGAACTTTTATTTTACGTACCGTCGGCGATGGAAGGAGCTATTATTCATAAATATCATGACGAAATGGGCCACTTAGGAGTAGACAAAACTCACGACATTATTTTGCAGAACTACTGGTTTCCAAATTTAAAAGAGAAGGTATCGGTCCACATTCGAAATTGTCTTAAGTGTATATCTTACAGTCCGAGTTCGGGTAAACCGACGGGCAGCTTACATAACATACCAAAGGGGAACGTTCCTTTTCACACGATACACATCGACCATTTTGGCCCTATAGACAAGCAAAGGTCGACGAAAGCGTATATATTTTTGGTTATAGACGCATTTACGAAGTTCTTGAAATTGTACGCCACTAAAACCACTACTAGCAAAGAAGCGATTAAACACCTGACAGATTATTTCCACAACTACAGTAAACCCGTGAATATTATATCGGACAGGGGAACATGCTTTACCTCGAAAGAATTTTCGGATTTTATGTTAAGTTCAAATGTGAATCACATAAAGATCGCCACGGGTTCACCTCAGGCAAACGGGCAAGTCGAAAGGTATAACAGGACCATAGCGCCAATGTTAGCCAAATTAAATGATAAGTCATCGGGGAAAAATTGGCATCAATTTTTAACGGATATCGAGTACGCTTTGAATAACAGTCCGAATGCATCAACCGGGGAACCTCCTAGTAAATTATTATTCGGTGTAATCCAGAGAGGTAACATTGTCGATAATGTCCGTAGTTATTTAGAAAACACCATCGCGAATAGCGAACGCGATTTAAAAGCAATTAGGAATAAGGCCGAAGATAGAATGGCTGAGAAGCAAAATTATAACAAGAGGTATTATGATAAACGCCATCATAAGATACGGTCAGAATTTAATGTTGGTGATTATGTGGTGGTAAGGAATTTTGATAGCACTGTAGGGATTGGAAAGAAACTGATACCAAAATTTAGGGGTCCGTACGAAGTTATAAAGAAATTACGAAACGATAGATATGTAGTTGCCGATATAAGAGGCTTCCAAATATCTCAAAGACCGTATCAGGGAACATGGGAATATTGTAACATGCGTCCCTGGCGAGGAACGGAACGGGCCAAAGAATAAATATTATTTTAGTTATTGATTAGATTGAAAAGAAAAAAAAAGGAAAAAGAAATATTGTATCCGAGTGATTTTATTTCTTATGTATGCGTTTATTTAATCTTTAGACCCTTTTATATCAGTATTTTTAAGACCTTTTATACTAGCCTTGCGTTTGTGTTTATTTTGTAATTGTATTTCTTATGTATGGATTATCTTATATTTTTATTCTTTCAGATTATTACTTTTATTTATGTGTTAATTTTTGATTGTATTCTTATGCTTGTAATTATGTACTTTTTATGTATGTATTAACCTTATGTTCATGTTCATTTTACGTTGCGCCTTTATGTATGTGTGATGGTCTAGTGACCGAGGGCGGTCACCGTCAGGACTGGCCGATTGTAAACGTCTCATGCAGGTTCGTGCACTTTGGCGCCTGCACCGGTGTGCGTGCGGATGTTTATTTAGGATATCGGCGTTCTTAAGATTAAGTGTGAGGAACAGAGGCTGTATGCGTCACCCATGGAGGGGGGCCGATGTTCCGTTGTTCGACGGAAAAGTATGAAAGGGCAGTCGGACATTACGGGTGGAAGAAAGAAGTAACAGTTAGTTAGTTAATCTTATGTTCTTATGTGCTGAGTAGGAAGTTAGTTAATCTTATGTTCTTATGTTCTTATGAGTTAGTTAATCTTATGTTATTATGTGTTATGAGGAGTTTACAAATTTCAGAAGTGGGATGTTTACAAATTTCAGAAGTGGGATGTTTACACAGAAAAGAAAGATATTCCAGAAATCACTTTATTAAAAGAAGAAACAGAAATTTTAGACGAAGAAAATATTTACACTAATATACTTTTAAATGGTTACCAGTATGAAGAATCTTACAATATTATTAGCGGACTTTTTACATCGTGTTCCAATGGAACGCTTAAATGGAGCAGAGACTGGAGGTTTTTACTAGAAGGATTAGTTCAAGTCCATATTATCAGCAGTAGGAATAAAAATATGTTAGTACCGAGTAGGATACACAAACTCGTCATCGACATGAAACAATTAACAGAAAAAATGAAAGAAAACAATGGTAAGCATTTGAAACCTTATATTCACTTACTCGTGGTTATTAAGATACAATATAGACCAAAAGTTCTAAAACTCTTCAAATTCTTTATCAAATAAATAAAAATTCAAATAAATGTGTAGAATCTTAAGAGCATTTTTGGACTAAAAATAAATAAATTGTAATTTTCTTTATTTATAATCAAAGAATAAAAAATTAAAATTATTATTATTCATTAAATTATACTTTGATAATACATTATTTATGACTATTTACTTAACAATAATAATCGGCAGCAATTTTTAACGTATAAATAATAACATTTACAATTAGGAAATATTACAATAGACAATTTGTTAAAACAAAAACGACTAGTATGCAAGAAGGCAATACGTATACATTTTTTCAAACGACATAAAAATAGATTTTGCACCAAATATGCTCGTACATAAATCTTGTTATATTATTAAAAAACATTTTTCTGATCACTTATTTAAATATCGTGTTTATAAATGTTTCGACAAAAAATAACGTAATGTATCATAGTTTAACAAACTATATGAACTATACTAATTTCTTTTCGTAGCCTTACCGATGAAGTTTGAGAAACGGACAAACGTAATTGCTTGCTCCGGAATTGCAATGAGTTGAATCCAATTTAGAGAAATAATATTTAAAAACAGGAATTTGAAAATTGTCACGGATGAACTTCGATTTATCCAGAATATCAGTAAAACGAAGATGGATATCGACGAGGTATTAAACGCAGTATTAGGATTAATTTAATACCATAAAAAGGACCATAAAAACTCCGCCTGCATGATCGCAGATCAGCGATCATGTTGCCGGTCCTAAGCCCGGGAAAAGGAGGAAGGTTGTTGGATCAGGTTAGCTCCCTACCCAACGTAAAAAAAAGATTATGGCTCATAGAACCGACACTCTGCCTCGGAATAGGACTGATCTACAGATGACGACACATGCAAGGAAAAGGACGACGAAAAGGACAACGAATTGGAAAAAAGAACACATAATGCGTCTGGCTACCTGGAACATCAAATCATTTAATAATAAAGATCAAGAAACCCTGAAAGAACTGAAAGATAATAACATCGATATATGCGCCTTACAAGAAACCAAAAGAAAGGCAAAGGACAAATACAGTACAACGACTACTTAGTGATCTATAGTGGTGTAGAAAAACAAATCAGGGCAAAAGAACGGGTAGCCATCGCAGTATCCAAGAATATAAAAACAACATACAAGAGTGTAACTACATATCTTCACGAATATTGGTGGTAAAAATGAAAGCGGAAGACCAAAAATTAAATATAGTGTCAATTTATGCACCCGAAGATAATAAACCGAAAGAAGAAAGAGAAGCCTTCTACGACCAACTACAAAATTTAGTCGGATCATTACCAAGTAACCAACAAATGATAATCCTTGGAGATTTTAACGCCCGCATCGGAAACGAAATAATACCTGGAATAAAACAAAGGTTCAACGAAAACGTGTTAAATGACAATGGAGAACTAATGACACAGCTATGCACATTTAACGAGCTAAGGATTAATAATACATTTTACAATCATAAGGAACACTATAAATTTACATACAGCAACACCAGAGGCTTCAGGTCTACAATTGATTATATTGTTACCAACAGATACGTCCAACCAAACCAAATATTAGATATCAGGACGTTAAATTCCGCGAATGTAGGAAGCGATCATAGCCTGCTATTAGCAAAGATAAGAATGAAGTTTAAACCCCAAAGAAATCTTGCCCGAGCAACTCAAGAATTGAAAATAAACATCGAGTCACTATGGAACTTACCAACCAAACAACTATACGAGAACAGGTTGAAAGAAAAAATAAAAAAAAACCCAATAAAAGAAGAAGATAACATAAACATAGCCTGGAAGAAACTAAGAACCAACATTTTAGAAGCTGCATATGAAGCCCTGGGAACACGAACTGTAAAAAACCGGGCTAGAATGATCAAAACTCCTTGGTTCCGCCCAGAGATTAAGGAAATATGCAAAAAAAAGAAAATAGCATACCTTAACTATAGGACATTAAGAACACCTGAATCATACGAAACGTATAGACGAATCCGGAATCAAACAGCGACATTAGTAAGGCAAACAAAGCAAAATTATTGGGAGATTTTTTCGAAAAGAATGGAGAGTGACTTCTATGGACTCCAAAAACAAATCTGGCGATTTATTAGAAATCAAAGAAAGGAGGTCAATGAAATGATCGAAACAAACCAGATCACAAAAGAAAATTGGATTAACTATCTAACAGAGCTCTATAAATCAGAAGAACCTCAAACGGAACTAAATACGCCAGAAATAATAACTAGTAGCGACATACAAATTGAGTCCAGTGATGTAGAAACAGCTATTCGAAGACTAAAGAATAGGAAGAGCTCAGGGCAAGATGGCATCCAAAACGAGTTATTAAAATATGGTGGTCAACGTCTCACACAACAATTAACATTCATAATCCAAAAAATACTACGCCAACACAAAATACCTGACGAATGGCGAACTAGTACAACTATAGTTATGTTTAAAAAAGGAGACAAAAAGCTGCCTACAAACTACAGGGGAATAAATCTTTTAAACACTTCATTAAAACTAACAACAAAGATTATAACGAATAAAATTAACAGCTTAACGAATCTAGAAGACGAACAACAGGGATTCAGATCAGGCAGATCGTGCACAGACGCGGTTTTCATCATAAGACAGATAACAGAAAAATCAATTGAATACAACAGACCAGCATATATGTGTTTCATTGATTTGGAAAAGGCATTCGACCGAGTGCAGTTAAAGGATGTTATATACCTCCTCTATAACCGGCAAATTCCGAATAATCTTATCAAGACCATAGAGGACATCTATAGAAACAATAAGATCCAAGCAAAGATAAATGGCGCCTTGACTGAACCGATTGATGCAGGTCGTGGTATCCGACAAGGGGATTCCCTAAGTCCCCTGCTTTTTAACATCATTATGGACGAAATAATAAGAAACGTAAGACTGCTAAAAGGATATAAAATGGGCAGTGAAGAAATAACCATCCTATGCTATGCTGATGACGCTGTATTAGTGGCCGAAAATGAGGATGATCTACAACGTCTACTACACCGATTTAACTGCATAGCCAAATCATTCAACATGAAAATATCGGCCCAGAAAACTAAATGGATGACAACATCAAAGACACCGTTAAGATGCAAACTGGAAATTGAAGGGAAGGTTATTCAGCAGGAAATGAGATTTAAGTACCTAGGAATAGAAATCTCAGGATATGGTGATGTTGAAGCAGAGGTAAGAGAACAGACAATGAAGGCATCCAGAATAGCGGGTTGTTTGAATGACACAATATGGCGAAACAAAAACATTGACATAGAGACCAAAGCAAGAATTTACAAGGCAATGGTAAGACCTATTATGTCACATACCGCAGAAACTCGACCAGACACGGCGAAAACGAAACAGTTACTAGAGACAACCGAAATGAGAGTTCTTCGCAGAATAGCTGGAAAAACACTACTGGATCGAGAGAGAAGTGAAGATATAAGAAGAACATGCAAAGTGGAAAACATTAACGAATGGATACTAAAAAGGAAAAAAGAATGGAACGAACATATCAACAGAATGGACAACGGAAGAATTGTCAGAATTGCACGGGATAAGTCACCGGTAGGCCGCAGAAGCACGGGGCGCCCACGAAAACGATGGTGCGACAATTTAACAGTGCAATAGGCAGAAAAACGTCGTTACGATACAGGCAATTTGCCTAAACTAAAGAATGAAGAAGAAGAAGAAGAAAAAGGACGAAGAAAAGAAAGGAGAACCGGGGTATAAAAAACTTCAAATTTTTTATCTACAAGATGCTAAGGCACCGAAATTCTCCCTTCAAAATGAATTCTATGAATCACAAATAAAACTTAATCTTCGTGAAAATGTATTAGCCCCAAACGGGGTATTGGGCACATACAGAAGGATGCTATTGCGAGTAAAGTCTAATTCTTCTATGCGTTGGCAAGCAAAAATTAATAAATCAGGCTCATTAGTATGGATGGAAAAATTACCATTGATTAAAGAAAAAAATAATAAGATTGTAAAGGTTAAATGTTCTGCATTTGACTTAGGTGTTTACGAATACTGATTAAAAAATGATGTCAGCCTAGAATCACAGATATCTATTACAGAATATTCAGGGACAGATGAGAAAGGTCGTAGAGTAATGGGACTAGTTGATAATTTCACTATAAGTAATGAAATTTCAGCCGATCCAGATTTTACTTGGATTATTCCAGACAGTTGGAGCTTCGAAGATGCTTCAACAATTCCTCAAGCCTATTTGGCAGCTTTCTGCATTTTGCATTCGGATACTTGGAGATTTAAACAAATTAAAACTGTATTGGTACATTATGGTGCTAGCGACGTAGGACAGGCTCTCATAAATGTATCCTTATCTTATAATTTTGATGTTTACACTACTTACGAAACGGAAGCAGAAAAACGAGTGATCGAGTCGATGCGACCACGTTTACCACAGTCCAATATTATCAAAGTTGAAGACTATAGAATTAATATTATGAATATTACGAAAGGCAAAGGTTTTGATTTTGTAGTTGCAAACTATTCCATTTTAGACGATATGGAAAATTGTTTGGACATTGTTAAAGATTTAAAACATTCAGTAATGCTTTACGATTTTAAAAAGAACTAATTACAATCTATTATCACTATCTAATTTTAAACGATCCATAAGTGTATATAGCTACTGTTTACAAGACCTTATTAAGTTACCACAAAAAAGAAAGAGAGAATCAGTGGAATTGATGAGAAAAGCTCTACAAACGGGTATAATGAAACCAATTATATTACGAAGAATTATGATTCAGGGAGCAACAGAAGAAAGAAAAATTGAGGCTTGTGAACGTTACGGAAAAGTAATAAATTATACATAAAGTTTATGAAATAATACGTTAGATTTGTTGACAATTATGATACAAATGTATTTTTTACAGGTTTTGGTCAACTTGCAAGAAGAAAAAAAATTCTCTAACTTCATTCCTCAACTTTTCTTTCATAGCGATAAATGCTACCTCGTTATCGACGGTTTCAATATCTTTGGAAAAGTACTGATCGAATGGATGATCGAACATGGAGCTAGAAAATTAATCATTGTTTCTAATATGTCAAAACGAGGTAACGATAACTTGGTCCTTAAATGGCGCGAATATGGAGCAACGATCATTGTTCGACAAGATGTTGACTTAAGCAATGCCACAAGCTTTGACAAAATATTTAAAGAAGCTTTAACTATAGGTCAACTCGATGATATATTCGATTTACAGAGAACGAAGATAGATTCGTCAATTTCTTCGTTAAAGTATTTTAAAGTTACTGAAATACTCGATAAATATAGCAGAAAGCACTGTCCATCACACGTAAAATTCTTCATTTTCTCCTCACTCGACTTGGACGGAGATAGCTTAAGAGACACTAATGTGGAAAAATTATGCAAGAAAAGAAAAGAATCTTTCCGTCATGGGTTATTTATATTATTGCCTAATTTTGTGGGAAATGCACTAACTGAGACTAAATTCAAAAATTTATATAACACAAAGATGTCATGGTTCTTAAAACGAATAAATGCTATACTTTGCACAGACTCTTCAGTAATCGCTGTTCGCCAAATATTAACAGATAATTCCCTAGATGACAACGAGAAAAATATCTTCATTGGGGAGACCGACAACGAGGTAATTCATTTTATTTTTATGTCAATAATGACCTTATTTATTTTTTGTTTGGTATAACTCTCTTACGACAGTATTATTATTATAATTATTATAATTATCACTGTTATTATAATTATAATTATTATATATATATATTACTATTATTTTTATATGTAAGCTTTATATCTCATTAATTATGACTGGGTTTAACCCTTAGCGCTCCGTAGGCTCCGCTACGGAGCCATTCGTCATTTGTTTCGTAACTCCGTAGGCTCCGCTGCGGCGCCCAATGTTTTTAGCATGACTAGGAAAAAAAAAGAAAAAAAAAAGAAAAAAAAATTTTTAATTTATTTTTCATTTACAAAAAGAAGGTGCATATGTGTATAAAACAAATAAAATCAAAAATATTCACAAGCACGTGTAATTCTTCTCACTTAAAATAAAACTCCTTCTTCATACTCGTTCCGCTGCGAAAATGTGCCCGAGTTGCTGGTAGGCAGTGGTACAAAAACGTGCGGAGCGCTAAGGGTTAAAATTATTTAGCAACGAGTTGATGGAGGGATTCTACAAGAAGATGAAATACGGCAGTTCGAACAATATCTTTTTAAATATGATTAAAAAATTGTGTAAAATTATACAAGAATTATGTAAGTTTCGTTAAGTATACGCTTACCTACTTTCATTCAGTCTTCTCGTTGTTTCCTCTTTATATATGCAAATTTTGTAACTTATTTTGAAAAAAGGTAATAATGATATCGTATAAGAAACGAAATATGAAATGAAATGTATCGAAATATGGAATGTTAAAAGTGTACTTTAAAGATAAAACGAGTAATATTACATTGTTTCTCGACGTTTATTGCTCTTTTCGCCTCTTTTTGACTTAAGTTATTCACTTGCTTTACGAAATATGTTTTCCACTAACTTATGCGTATATACTAGACTGTGCCAAATAAATCGACTATTTTTTTTTTTTCGGTCCCATATCAAAATTTCGTTGAGAGTGACGAAAAAAAAATTGTGTCAAAATTTAAGCCCTCTATCTTCATTTTTCAGTTAGCGCTCGCTAAAATAAGAATTTTCGCCAAAAAAAGTTTTTTTTCACTTATTTTTTGGTTATAGACAATTCAATATACCAAATTTAAAAAAACCCTTGGTATGGTTTTGTAGGAAATTAAATTCTCTACAAAGATGATTTTTTATCGAACTTAAAAAGTCAACAGCTTTTTTTTTATAGCTGATTAAATTACATTTCGTTCTATAATTTTCATTTTAATTATTGATGAACACTTATTAAACTACTTCCTAACGAAAAGAATATACTAATGCAATTTTTCTAGGAATATTTATGATCTAAAAAAATAGTTTTTATGCCGTAATGAATGTAAATACTGTTGAGTAATTTATATTCTTTACTTTTAAAATAATGAATTACATGTCAATTCTATTTTTTTTTGTTTTTCACCTTATTGATTCACACAAATTCGGTGAAATTTTTCTGTTTACAGTGAGAATTGAACAAACCAATGATTGTATAAAAAATCATTAGTATTTTAATAAAAATAGAAAATTACTAAAAACGAAATATCTTAAAAAATTTTAATAAATTAAAAAAATGATATGCTAATCTTTATTATTGTCTTTATTCATATGTTTTACTAGTTTTAAAGAGCTTACATTTTTTAAATAAACATTAATATAATTATGATAGACACACTTTTAATCTTGTTATATATAAATGAAACTAATAAGATCTTTACTTGAATTATTTTAAAATCAGTTATGAGATTCAAGTAAACATATTACTCACATAAATTTCGTTTGTTACAATTGGGATATTTTTAGCGATGCTCAGCAACAACTTGTAATAAAAACTGTTTTTGTTCTTCATCACAAGTGAGACTATCATTATATTTATCAATTAACGCTACAGCTCTTTCGGCAATATCATTTACAACTTTTATCGATCGAACAATTTTTAAAGAAGCCTTGTACTCGTCATCGAATTCCCATTGATCTACAGGTAAATCAAGAAAACTTGTAGATAAACCGAACTTCTCGAATAAAACCATCGACTTTTGAGTAACAAAATCACTTATATCTTTTGAGCCGAATGATTTTAAATCTTCTTGTTTCAAACATAACTTTCTCGTATTTTCTGTTGTACTCTGTCGATTTTTTATTGCTTGAACCATTTTTATCTTGATGGCCGATGGAATTCTTTCATCGAAGAATGATAATGCCACAAGATCTTCGGCCAAGTACCAGAGATGTCTAAGAAATTTAGTTGATGCAGCTTCTTTTTTTAGATTAGCATATCATTTTTTTAATTTATTAAAATTTTTTAAGATATTTCGTTTTTAGTAATTTTCTATTTTTATTAAAATACTAATGATTTTTTATACAATCATTGGTTTGTTCAATTCTCACTGTAAACAGAAAAATTTCACCGAATTTTTTTGAATCAATAAGGTGAAAAACAAAAAAAAATAGAATTGACATGTAATTCATTATTTTAAAAGTAAAGAATATAAATTACTCAACAGTATTTACATTCATTACGGCATAAAAACTATTTTTTTAGATCATAAATATTCCTAGAAAAATTGCATTAGTATATTCTTTTCGTTAGGAAGTAGTTTAATAAGTGTTCATCAATAATTAAAAATGAAAATTATAGAACGAAATGTAATTTAATCAGCTATAAAAAAAAAGCTGTTGACTTTTTAAGTTCGATAAAAAATCATCTTTGTAGAGAATTTAATTTCCTACAAAACCATACCAAGGGTTTTTTTAAATTTGGTATATTGAATTGTCTATAACCAAAAATAAGTGAAAAAAAACTTTTTTTGGCGAAAATTCTTATTTTAGCGAGCGCTAACTGAAAAATGAAGATAGAGGGCTCAAATTTTGACACAATTTTTTTTTCGTCACTCTCAACGAAATTTTGATATGGGACCGAAAAAAAAAAATAGTCGATTTATTTGGCACAGTCTAGTATATACACATAGTTTTGTCCAAAAACACAAGAGTTTTCAGCGACTGATTACTCTCGAAATGCAGAAGTGACAACTCAGTCATGTGACATAATGCTATGAAGGGTTGTCCTTAACAATTAATCTAAAACTATAAAGTTATTTGATCATTCTCAAGAATTCTTGAAACTTTAATATTATTTCGTCCAAAGTCATTTTTTTTATCTGCTGCGCTCGATATTTTCCTCATCAAATATTCACGTAACCAAGGAAAGGTTTATTATTAACACAGAAAAATCAAATAAGAAATTTTTTTTTGGTGGATTTGTGTATTTTTGTGCGCACGGGAAAAGTTATACTCCTATGGTTTAACAAAATATAATAACAAATAATTATATTTAAAATATTAAAAAAACACTCAGTATTTAATGTGAATTTAAAAAGTATAGAAAATAAAACTTTTAATTAGACAGATAGACATATTTAAAATGTAAAATGCTCATATTAAAAATATAATTTTATAAATCGTTCAAATCACGCACGTGTTTTAAATTATCCTATCTAAACACGCACTTGTTTTTAATAAAAATTTTTCATAGATTATTAAAATTTTTCTTAGGTTTGGAAATCCACCTAGTTAATATCTAGCTGGTCCAAGGCTCAGACTATATATAAAGACGAGGGTTCGAGCGTGAAGCTAAAAACCTACCCTCGGTAAAAAAAACAAAGCGCTCTTAGAAGAAATAAAAATGTAGCCTCGTATAGGACGGAAAATAATGATGACGTCATGGCAAAGAAAAAAAGAATACACAAGAAATGGAAAATAAAAACGTTTAGAATAGGATGCTGGAATGTAACTACCATGGACAATAAAAACCAGGAAGTACTGGGGAAAATAGAAAAATACAGACTAGATATCTGTGCTCACCCCAAAATCTAAAAAAAGAGGCAAGTGAAACCTCAAATATGGAAAGTACATCCTGTTCAATAGCAGAAAAAACAAAAATGAAAGAGCGACCACAGGAGTGGGCCTACTGGTACACGAGAAATACGAAAATAACGTATTAGAGTCCAAATATATCAGCGACAGGATACTACAGGTAACGCTACAGCTCCAAAAAAAGGCACCGACAGACATAACTAGTGTATATGCTCCAGATGTTACTAAACCACAAAAAAAGAAAGAGGAATTCTATGAACTGATGCAAGCGAACCTAGACAGCATACCTAGGCAAGATGTGACTGTAATACTTGAGGACTTCAATGCAAGGATCAGTAATATGATAGTCAATGGGATATAAAACTGTTTTAATGAGGATACCTCCAATGACAATAGGAAAAGGCTAACTAACTTCTGTGCCATGAACGAACTACCCATTAACAACACATTCTACCCCCATAAACCGCAACACAAATAACCTACGAAAACAGGTGAGGACAGAAATCGATAATAAACTACATATTAACAAATAGGAACATACATCTCACATAAATACTGGCCGTCGGAGTGCTGAATTAACCAAACACAGTCATTAATCACAGCCTGGTAGATGTGAAAATAAGAAAAAACACGCTTAACACTAAAATAAAGTCAAAAGAAAAACAAACAACAGAAAAACTAGTCATAGATTTGTTGAGCGATGAATCAACAAAAAACTTGTACTAAAGACGACTAAAGCAAAGGATAGGAAGAAACAAAACCCTAGAAACGGACAAAGTAGATAAAAACAAACATCATGAGAGCAGCTGAAAAAGCCCTAAACAAAAGAAAATGAAACACCAACGTAAAACCAAATAATACTGCCTGGTTCAAAGTAGAAGTAAGGATCCTAGCAGAAGAAAAAAGGCACGCTCACTTACAGTACCGAAGTAAATCAATATCATACGACGATTACCGACGAACAAGAAACAAGATAAACGAAGCAATAAGAAAAATCAAACGGGATTACTGGGAAAAATTTTTAGCTGACATGGAAAACGACCTATATGGAGCACAAAAAAAGTATGGAACATGCTAAGAAATCGAAAAAAACACGTAAACGAATACGTAGGATCACAACAGATGAATAGGAAAAACATTTCACAAATCTGTACAAAAATGGGACGAAGGAGACTAACAACATACGCGAAGAAGAGGAAGAAGAAACTTCACATTACTATGCAATCAGCACTGAAAAAATTCAAAAAACAAAAGACAAACTAGAATACCGTAAGACTCTAGAAAAAGACAAGATTACAAACGAACTAGTCAAATATGAAGGAAACGCACTAACAGAGGAAAAGTACCTTCTTTAATAAAATATTAAAAACAAAATAAGTGCCAGTGCATGCCAATGGGAAGAGATCATAACAACACTCATATTCAAAAAGGGACATAAACAGACACAAATAATTACCGCGGAAAATTAGCTTTCTAAGTGCAGTACAGAAATTGATGACGAAAATCCTGGCGAAGGAAATAGAACACACAGGAAAAAGTGAAGAACACCAGGGCTTTTGACAGAACAGATCCACGGTGGACGCAATATTTATACTACGACAAATAGCCGAAAAATCAATAGAATTTAATAAATCTATATTCATATCTTTTGTTGACCTCCAGCAAGCGTTCGACAAAGTGATGCTTAGGGACGTACTACAGCTACTGAGAGCCAGAGGAGTAAACAGCAATATAATACAGACAATAACAGAACATAACACCTAAAATACAACAATAATAAGAACGGGCAATATGACAACGAATGTTGCGTATCCTACGTAAACGAGTGAGAGAGTCGAGCGTCGGGACGTGCCGAGACCTGCCGAAGCGCGACGACACCCGCGATAGGAAAGCATCGTAATTCAGCGGTAAAACCAAGGAGTGACGAGATCGCTTTGTAAGGGTTGATTCTTTCTTCTAGCACGCGTTCTCCCACCATATCTATTAGGCCAATCATATGCATCGACAGCTACGGTATCTGTCTTTTCGGTGATTGGTCCGCGCATTGTATCGCCCTTTCCTATAACTACATCATTTTCTTGTGTCTAGTCCTATTCTACCACAAGACCTGCGAGGGATTACATCGGAGAGAACTACACTCTTGCGCAATGATTACATCATCGAAGTACTGCGAGCGACAAAGGACAAAGGCAGTCCTACACATGGTCAGAAATTATTCCGCCTTTTGCATACGCATCTCATTACACGATAGCTGCCGATAGGCAAACTTGCTATAAGGCATTCATCGCCGTTGTAAGGATTCATCGTGTATAGATTTCATCCAGGGTTTTTATGCCGCAAGGCTTTTCCCTACGAGCCAAATAAAGCGTACTCTTTAGTACTGACTAGGGCTATAAAATATTTGATTTATTTGTAATTTATAATACTATCCTTATTCCCACAAAATATAAAACTCTCGATAGTCACACGTGACGGCATTTTCAAGTGATAATAAAAAACACTGGAGTACCGATCAAGGTATCGGTCGTTCATCAAAAATAATAATAATAACAATAAGAAGAAGAAGAAGAAGAAGAAAATCTTACCTAATTGTACGGAAAAGTTATATCTATAGAAAAAAGCATTAGCTTACCCCTACTAATAAATCGAAACTCCTAAGTAAAGTCTTCTAAACTTCCTTTGTCGAGCAAAAATGATAATTTTTCCAAGCTTAAAATTATAAATTTAAACGATTATGAAGAACGAAACTTAATTTTTTTGTTGGAAGCACTTATTGATTATTTCTATATATTTTAATACAGAGTTTACCTAAAAATTGGATAAATAAACCAAAGATCTAAACAATAAAAATTTACTTTTAATAGTGTCGTAGTTTGTTTCCTAATTAAAGTCTAACGAATATGTTCGACACCCATTAAAGACGGTATAAATATGCGAGTTCATTCTGCAATAATAAATTATTCGCTTTATTTTTATATGATACGGATTCCCATGTGCGGTTTTATATTTCTTTACCTTTAAGTTTCTTACGTAAGACTCGCACTGACTCGACGTAGTGGAGGGGAGGTCTCTCTCTATTGTTTCTAGCAGTGATCACGTGTTGATCACTAAGTTCAATGCTAATCCAACGCAGTCGTAGCTTACCAAAGTCCAAGAATTGTTACCGTTCTCATTAAAAAGGCGCAAGTAATATACATTCTTATCGTAATTTAATCGTTTGATAAAAACTGGCTAATCCAAAAATGATTTTACAACTACAAATCAGTACAAATTTTGGTATCACTTGAATTTTATATGCAAATAAATATGAGTAAATAGATATTTTATAACTAATATAATTTAAACAACTTTTTTGTAAAACAGATAATTAAGATTTAATGTTTCCAAAGCAAGTCTAACGAATGTACTATAATATATATGTATCAGTATTTAAGGAATTTATATATTTTTCCCGTTTTTAATATTAAGCTAATATATTTATTATATACATATATATGTTTTTTAAGCATATTAATTTAATGCATAAACATTTGGATTTGTTCGGGGTATTTTAGCCATTCTAGGGAATTTATAATTCGCGCTGAATAGTTTTAGCAGATGCGTCGTTAATGGAGTTGCAAAGAAGTGCAAGGCCATACGAGGTGCATACGAGAGCCCCATGACATGCATGGTGAGGATATAGTGCGTTGGGCGATTTGCATCGGAAGAAAACGTAACCACTTCAGATCTGGATATCTTACGATACAGTTCGTTCTTATAAAGAGAGACTTACGCCATATTATTATTCTCCTAAGGTTGCAATTGCGTGCGTTTTCCTCCGACTATTGCGTTTGGGTATATCGGGAAGGTGCGTGTGTGAATTCTAAGTAAAGGTATTGTGCAGGGTGTAAATGGTGTAAAGGTATTGAGCTCTTCGTAAAGGTGATTGGTGAACGACTGACGCCTTGATCGGTATTCCAGTGTTTTTTATTATCGTTCGAAAATGCCGTCACGTGTGAATATTGAGAGAGTTGTTTATTTGTTGGGAATAAGGATAGGAAAAATAAATTAGATCTATTTTTGAGCCCAGCCAGTACTAAAAAGTACACTTTATTTACCTCGTCAGAGAAAAGCCTTTTGGCATAAAAACCCTGGTTGAATTATACACACGATGAATCCTTACAACGATGATGAATGAATAAGAAGAAGCCGACGACACTGAAATCATGAAAGATTTGGGAATACACCGTCTTTTTTTTATTTATAGTAGGAAGAAAAAATGTGGATTAATTTTCTATCAAAAGAATTGAAAAACAAATGCATCTTGCGTGATCTTTCTCGTTGTTCTGCTACGTCGTCCGGGACCGATGCGTTCTTCATGATGTTGAGCTCGTTGAAATGCTCTTGTTGAAATGTCCTTCTCGTAATGCTCTCGTTGATGCGCTTTCTTAAAATGTTCTTTTGGAATGCTCTTTCGTGCTGTTGTTTCAAGGGTTTTTATAGGGAACCGACGATCGTTATCCCTTCTCCAATTGGATGTTTCAATAGCTGCCAGTCTTCCCACATAGTCCATCGATGAAAAAAGTTAACGTTTTTTAGAGAATGTGGCAATAGAAGCTATGCAACGGAAAAGGACTTAGTTTAAGGTGAAGGACTTCGTTTTCTCTTGGTAGGAACGAATGTGTTACTTAGCACGCCGACTTCACTTGAGAGGTCTGCTGATCGAAGGGTTCGTTGTAGCGATACCTCTCGAGTAATTTATGGGTAATTTATGGGTTAGAACGTTATATGTCTTTAAGAAGGTCCTATAAGGTCTCTTCTACGTCTTCGAATACGAATCTCGCGATCCAACATAAAATCGAAAACCCATGCCATACGATTCATTACTAACCGTTGCGTTATGCCGCAACACAAGTCATTGAACATTATGTTACCCACTTCATTAATCAAAAAATCGATTTTTTTTGCATTTTCGGAATGTATATATATTTAAGTATATTCTCTGAAAATTTCAAATTGATCCGGCAAATATTCTTCACTTCATGTAAGCTGCAAACAAACATTTTTAACTATGTGTAAACGTCTCTTTGAAACTTTAAACGCGTTTTTGTCAAAACGGTATTTTCAAAGTCGGTTATTTCGATTTCTCATAAATAACTAAACTGATTTTTCTTGTATTTTTACACAATATTCTTAGATATATTCCTCAGGTATTGACGGCAGGAATAAGATTTAAAAAAATTATTACTATTTTCTTTTTTACAATTTAGAGCGAAAATTTCAGTCAAAAACGAAACATTTTATTCAGATAGACGCCATTTTGTAAAATATCAAAATTTTTTATATTTCTCCCGTTAATACCTGCAATAATCTATTCTTTAAAAGAATCCACCATTTTTTTTTATTTCGAAAATCAAAACCGCCGAAGTGGAGATCACCGCCAAGCGCTTTTTTTTAGAGGACGTTCAGGAAATCATCTACAGGAGCGGTGCACATTAATATTTTTACATGATCGACGCGCTATTGTATTCATAAAGGTAGGCTCTATTTGAATTACCATCACTTATAATTGATAAGTTAGAACTTTTTCTATAAAAATTTCATAAAAAGACGTCTTTTTTGAGCCACGCAACTGCGTATAACCCCTTAAAGTATATCTTTTCTAATTCTTTTATTATTGTGATCCAAACTGTTTTTTCTTGGACTCATTGATTGAAACGTGTTTTTAATTGTTTTTAATATCTCTGTTTTTATTAATTTTGCATATTCATTTGCACACATCATATGTTTTGGTAATGCATATTCTTCATATTCCTCTCTTCTAATTAAGGTTATAGCGATTACGTTTGTTTTCCTACCCTTTGGTGATGCCGCAAATTTTAATGCTTGCTTAAATATTTTCGTCATTGTAAACAGAATTGTCGTTTTTTAAGACAATTTTAATTATTATGTTGATAAATAAACCGAGAGAAAAGTGTTTCTCTGTAGAAAAAGTTATAAATTTAATTAACTGTACATATACGGGTTATCTACAATATAATATATATGATATTACCTGTAAACAAAGAAACGACAATTGAAGTCTTATTGTTTTTGCACATGTGCCTTTTTAAGTATTAGGGGGACCGGAAAGTAATGTCGTTTTCTTACGCTAAATACAAACACATACATTTTTAACGAGTCTTTATTTTTAATCAATGATGTATTCCCCATCATTGTCAATAACCTTTTGCCATCTAGTGAGTAAATTTTCAATCCCTGATCGATAAAAATTAATTGGTTTTTCGGCAAAATATCTAGAGATGGCATTTTGGATATCATCCAAATTTGCAAATGTTTTGCCACTTAAAAAGTGTTGCAGCGCTCGGAATAAGTGGAAATCCGATGGTGCAACATCGGGCGAATATGGTGGATGAGGCAGCACCTCCCACCCCAATTCATTAATTTTTTCTAGAGTTCGCCTTGCGCAGTGCGGTCTTGCATTGTCATGTTGGAGAATGACGCCTTTTCGGTTGACAATCGCTGGCCACTTTTCAATTAAAGATTGATTGACTCGCTGCAATTGTTCGCTGTAGAGGTCTGCAGTAACAGTTTGTCCAGGTTTCAGTAATTCAAAATGAACAATGCCGCGAATACTCCACCAAACACACAAAAGCGCTTTTTTGGGGTGTAAACCTGGCTTAGCAGTACTCCGAGGGATTTCATTTGGAGAGAGCCACTGCCTTTTGCGTTTTGGGTTATCATACAGGACCCATTTCTCATCTCCTGTGATCAAGCGATCAAAAAACGCTTCTGTGTTGTGTCGTTGAAGCAATAAGTTGCATGTGATTGATCGGTTAGCCTTATTCTGTTCGGACAGATTATGCGGGACCCAAACACCTGCTCTGCTTACTTTCCCAATCTGCTTCAAATGTTCTTGGATGGTCGACCAAGGTTGGTTGAGACTGTTTGACAATTCCTCGATCGTCTGACACGGATTTGCTTCCACTTCCGCCCTTAACACGTCGTTGTCTAACGCTGATGGTCTTCCTGATCGATACGAGTCGGAAAGATCAAAATTACCCGATTTGAACTTGGAAAACCACCTTTGGCATTTACGAATGTCCAGTGCATTTGGATAAACATCGCAAATGTTTTTGGTAGCAACTGTTGCGTTATTTCCCTTGCGAAACTCAAAGAGCATGCAATGCCGGATGTGTACCTCTTCTGGTATTTGGCTGGCCATTTTACCCAAAATTACAAAAAAAAATTGTAATTCAATTGTCTATAAGTAAAGAAATCACTATAACCTCACAATGTCTTTGGTACGCCTCTGAACCAAACAATGAGCTGACAAATGACAATCAAGTATTGGCATGCGCAGAAACGACATTACTTTCCGGTCCCCCTAATAATAATTCTATTTTCTCTTTCTTTCTCTCTTCCGGTAATTCTTACTATCACGCTGGCGCATGCAAAACGTGGCACATTGGAACTAAGGAAATCAAAATTTCTTTACATATATTTAATAAATACGTCAACGGCCATAGAGCGGTGACAGCACTAGTTCCTGCTTTGATTATTAAGTCAAGCAGCGCTGAGTACGATAAGTACTTTGATGGGTGAACCGCTTGAGAAAACCGAAGTGCCTTGACGCCAAGACTCCGCCTAGTTAACATCTAGAGTTAGTCCAAAGCCCAGATTAAAGGAGAGGATTCGCAGGGTGAGGCTAGCAACCTACCCTCGGTAAAAACAATAAATCGCTCCTAGAAATAGCAATAAAAAAAACCTATTATAATAGGACAATGTCCTAACAAAATTGGAAGGAAGAAGAAGAAGAAGAAGAATATAATAAATACATTAGCATAATATTAAGAACAGAAAAAATATATTAATTCATTTAATACCAGTACATGTATATAATATAATACATTTGTAAGACTTGCTGCGGGAACATTAAATACTAATTATCTGTTTCACAAAAAAATTGTTTAAATTATGTTAAAAATAATCTATTTATTCTCTATATTTCTGTATATTCTATACACAATTTTTTATTTGTAATGTACTTTAATGATACAAATTTCTATGGAGAAACATGAGATAAGTATCTTATTACTGTGAAATAAAGCTACTTATAACGCTTGAATCGGAAAAATGTAATGTTATAAACTACTGTTATTTGCTGATTTGCTCTAAAATTCGCAAAAATACGTGGAATCTCAAAATGTTTTACCTATAAAAATTTCGTCATATCATAGCATTATTTTGCATAAAATAAAAGTAAAAAGGCAAGCTAAAGCTACGTGGAAGAAAAATAAAACAAGAAGTAATAAAAAATTACTAAACCAATTATCCAAAGTTGTTAATCATAGCATACGGAATCACAACAATGCAGAATTCGAAAGATACCTGACATCACTTTCAATTCACAAAGATACTAATTACTCTCTTTAGAAAACAGCAAAAAGATTTAAAAGACCAGTAAAGTGAATACCAGTCATACGAAATCTTGACGGCTCATAAGCGAAAAACGCAGAAAAACAAGTGGAAACCTTCGCAAGAAATCAAGAAAACATATTCACAGCACACAACTTCAATACTCAAACATACACAGACACTAACGTAAATGTCTTCGGATGCAAAACACAATCTCATGAAAACTTTAATAGCACAACAACTGAAGAAATTAGAATGCTACAATTATAAATAATAATAAGAAAGGCACCAGGTTACTAGGCCAGTCATAAAGGGCCAAACTTCTGAAATTTGGTGACCAAAGGAGAATTTGACCTAAAAGTAATTTGAAGACGATGAATCGAATAGTGCTAATTTTATTGCAATCTGATACCGGGATCTCGAAAAAAAGGGAAAGAAAGGATAAAAATGGGTAAAAAATTGCTTTATCCTAGAATCCAGGCATTTAATCGAAAAAAGTTTCAAACAAAAGTTGTAGAGAATTAAAATATACATAAAATTGTTCTACGGGTTATCTTCGTATTTGCAAAAATAAGCGAGAAATATTGGCAAAAAGTTGGTGAAAATAATTGTAAGAATAGGGAAGCAAGTCCCGCCTCTCAGACGGCTTTTACATACAAGCGGGATAGTGTGCGTGCGATCGTCCGTGTGTACTAATCCACAAACGAAGGATCTTCGGTAATCTTCGGGTCTCTCGGCCTTGAATGCAAGTGCGACTGAAAGAAGATACCGATATTTCTCTCTTTCCATTTTTTCATGCGATAGCGAGTATTGTTTGTTTTTGCCATCGATTGTTGAGCTTTCTGTATACGGGTGCGAGTGAGACAAGAAACTGATATTTCTCTTTTTATATTTTTTCTTTCGGTAGCGAGAATTTTTCGTTTTGGCCATGGAGCGTCGAGCGTTCTGTATATCTATATATATCGGCGTATAAGCGCGGCATTTTTAAATCGAATCTTGATGCTTATGGCACGCCGATTCTTTATTTATTGTCAAAAATAATGAAACTTGAATAAAAAAATAAAATATTTCATTTTAACAGAAACTATTATTATTTAGTTGAGAGTAAAAATAATGAATTAATTTTGTGTCTCGCCATAAAATTAATTAGAATAATTAATTGATATAAATTTTTTATCTCACAAAAATTTTTTTGTGTATCAAATTGAATACGTATTCTCTTTAAGACGAAATTTAAAAATTAAATATTTTTCCTATTTAATTATGTATTTTATAAAATGCTAAATTTCTTTTTTTTTGTCTCGTAAAAATTTATTAGTGTATCAAATTGAATACATATTTGAAAAAGAAGAATCTTATATCTACACATGAAATTAATTCAAGATATACAAGAAAGGATATTCTAAAAACATGGAATTTGTTTTTTGGCTAGACATATATAATTTTAATTCTTTTTTATTATTTAATAAGAAAACAGTAATTCATTCTTATTCATCTTCAAAGTCTTAAGAATTGTACGAAAAAAGTGGAATAGTCGTCAAGTGGTGCGCTAGCATAACTTGTATCGTCTTGGATTCTCATGCCAGTTATTAACGTTCGATTCTTCGTAGGGAAATTATTTTTTTCATAAGTTTTTCTATCCCTAACATGGAGACGGCCAGTGAGTCCCACCTCAGAGTTTTTTCAAGTTTTGCACTAACGATATAAATTTAATTAAGTAATCAACATTATTACGCGAGTAATAAAATTACTAATTATAAATTAAATAATAACTCCGTCTGCATGATTGCTGGGCGGATCGAGATCAGCGATCATGTTGCCGGTCCTAAACCCGGGAAAAGGAGGAAGGTTGTTGGATCAGGTTAGCTCCCTACCGAACGTAAAAAAAAAATTGCGGCTCATAGATACGACACTCTGCCTCGGAATAAGACTGATCCACAGATGACGACTCATGCAAGGAAAAGGACAACGAAAAGGACAACAACAGAAGAATCATCAGAATTGCACGGGATAAGTCACCGATTGGCCGCAGAAGTACGGGGCGCCCACGAAAACGATAGTGCGACAATTTAACAGTGCAATAGCCAGAAAAACGTCGTTACGAAACAGGCAACTTGCCTAAACTAAAGAATGAAGAAGAAGAAGAGAAGAAATTAAATAATATCCAATAAATAACAAAAATTAATTTTTAACGTGCCGAAACGATACATTTTTTAGGATGATATTTACAGGATGAATTTGTAATTTAAGTAATAAATCTTTCTTTATTTGTGCAAGATGTAAGAAAATTTATTGCTTTTAATTTTTTTGTAATAAATTTAATTTTTTTTCTGTATATAATTAGAAATTAGAAAATGTAAAAATAATTTATATAACCTAAGGATAGGTTTCTTTTTTTTATTCAAGTTTCATTATTTTTGACAATAAATAAAGAATAGGCGTGCCATAAGCATCAAGTTTCGATTTAAAAACGCCGCGCTTATACGCCGATATATATAGATATACAGAACGCTCGACGCTCCATGGCCAAAACGAAAAATTCTCGCTACCGAAAGAAAAAATATAAAAAGAGAAATATCAGTTTCTTGTCTCACTCGCACCCGTATACAGAAAGCTCAACAACGATGGCAAAAACAAACAATACTCGCTACGCATGAAAAAATGGAAAGAGAGAAATATCGGTATCTTCTTTCAGTCGCACTTGCATTCAAGGCCGAGAGACCCGAAGATTACCGAAGATCCTTCGTTTGTGGATTAGTACACACGGACGATCGCACGCACACTATCCCGCTTGTGTGTAAAAGCCGACTGAGAGGCGGGACTTGCTTCCCCATTCTTACAATTATTATCACCATATTTTTGCCAATATTTCTCGCTTTTTTTGCAAATACGAAGATAACCTGTACAACATTTTTTTTTATGTATATTTTAATTCTCTACAATTTTTGTTTGAAACTTTTTTCGATTAAATGCCTAGATCTAGGATAAAGCAATTTTTTACCCATTTTTATCCTTTCTTTCCCTTTTTCTCGAGATCCCGCGTATCAGATTGTTACCACCACATTGGCGTCCGTTCCGTCTTTTATCAGCATATTTAAAGAATTTGTCGCAACGGAAAATTTCTGATCGTGTTGACCGATGATAAAGATATCTGAGAACAGATTTCACAGAAAGAAAGAATATTTACTCAGTTAAGAATTGTTCGGACATTCCAAAGAATCATAAAGGGGCACCACTAGTGTAAACCTCCTGAAAAGGTGATTTTTGTGGAATTTTTTTAAAGAAAATACTGCCATAAAATTTTTTAATATTTGGAGGCAATATTTGTGGATTATAATATGTACATAATAAAATTTTTTGATAAAACAATGAAAATTCAGCAAGTTATTGCAATCTTCCAAGGGTCCAAAAACGTAACGACGTTTTTTTTTCTTTTCTGCCTATTGCACTTAAATTGTCGCACCATCGTTTTCGTGGGCGCCCCGTGCTTCTGCGGCCAACCGGTGACTTCCCGTGCAATTCTGACAATTCTTCCGTTGTCCATTCTGTTGATATGTTCGTTCCATTCTTTTTCCTTTTTAGTATCCATTCGTTAATGTTTTCCACTTTGCATGTTCTTCTTATATCTTCACTTCTCTCTCGATCCAGTAGTGTTTTTCCAGCTATTCTGCGCGAACTCTCTTTCGGTTGTCTCTAGTAACTGTTTCGTTTTCGCCGTGTCTGGTCGAGTTTCTGCGGTATGTGACATAATAGGTCTTACCATTGCCTTGTAGATTCTTGCTTTGGTCTCTATGTCATGTTTTTGTTTCGCCATATTGTGTCATTCAAACAACCCGCTATTCTGATGCCTTCATTGTCTGTTCTCTTACCTCTGCTTCAACATCACCATATCCTGAGTTTCTATTCCTAGGTACTTAAATCTCATTTCCTGCTGAATAACCTTCCCTTCAATTTCCAGTTTGCATCTTAACGGTGTCTTTGATGTTGTCATGCATTTAGTTTTCTGGGCCGATATTTTCATTGTTGAATGATTTGGCTATGCAGTTAAATCGGTGTAGTAGACGTTGTAGATCATCCTCATTTTCGGCCACTAATACAGCGTCATCAGCATAGCATAGGATGGTTATTTCTTCACTGCCCATTTTATATCCTTTTAGCAGTCTTACGTTTCTTATTATTTCGTCCATAATGATGTTAAAAAGCAGGGGACTTAGGGAATCCCCTTGTCGGATACCACGACCTGCATCAATCGGTTCAGTCAAGGCGCCATTTATCTTTGCTTGGATCTTATTGTTTCTATAGATGTCCTCTATGGTCTTGATAAGATTGTTCGGAATTTGCCGGTTATAGAGGAGGTTATAACATCCTTTAACTGCACTCGGTCGAATGCCTTTTCCAAATCAATGAAACACATATATGCTGGTCTGTTGTATTCAATTGATTTTTCTGTTATCTGTCTTATGATGAAAACCGCGTCTGTGCACGATCTGCCTGATCTGAATCCCTGTTCGTCTTCTAGATTCGTTAAGCTGTTAATTTTATTCGTTATAATCTTTGTTGTTAGTTTTAATGAAGTGTTAAAAGATTATTCCCCTGTAGTTTGTAGGCAGCTTTTTGTCTCCTTTTTTAAACATAAATAGTTGTACTAGTTCGCCATTCGTCAGGTATTTTGTGTTGGCATAGTATTTTTTGGATTAGGAATGTTATTGTTGTGTGAGACGTTGGCCACCATATTTTAGTAACTCGTTTGGATGCCATCTTGCCCTGAGCTCTTCCTATTCTTTAGTCTTCGAATAGCTGTTTCTACATCACTGGACTCAATTTGTATGTCGCTTTAGTTATTATTTCGGCGTATTTAGTTCCGTTTGAGGTTCTTCTGATTTATAGAGCTCTGTTAGATAGTTAATCCAATTTTTTTGTGATCTGGTTTGTTTCGATCATTTCATTGACCTCTTTCTTTGATTTCTAATAAATCGCCAGATTTGTTTTTGGAGTCCATAGAAGTCACTCTCCATTCTTTTCGAAAAAATCTCCCAATAATGTTGCTTTGTTTGCCTTACTAATGTCGCTGTTTGATTCCGGATTCGTCTATACGTTTCGTATGATTCAGGTGTTCTTAATGTCCTATAGTTAAGGTATGCTATTTTCTTTTTTTTGCATATTTCCTTAATCTCTGGGCGGAACCAAGGAGTTTTGATCATTCTAGCCCGGTTTTTTACAGTTCGTGTTCCCAGGGCTTCATATGCAGCTTCTAAAATGTTAGTTTTTAGTTTCTTCCAGGCCGTGTTTGTATATCTTCTTCTTTTATTGGGTTTATTTCGATTTTCCTTTAACCTGTTCTATAGTTGTTTGGTTGGTAAGTTCCATAGTGACTCGATGTTTATTTTCGATTCTTGAGTTGCTCGGCAAGATTTCTTTGGGGTTTAAACTTCATTCTTATCTTTGCTAATAGCAGGCTATGATCGCTTCCTACATTCGCGGAATTTAACGTCCTGATATCTAATATTTGGTTTGGTTGGACGTATCTGTTGGTAACAATATATCAATTGTAGACCTGAAGCCTCTGGTGTTGCTGTATGTAAATTTATAGTGTTCCTTATGATTGTAAAATGTATTATTAATCCTTAGCTCGTTAAATGTGCATAACTGTGTCATTAGTTCTCCATTGTCATTTAACACGTTTTCGTTGAACCTTTGTTTTATTCCAGGTATTATTTCGTTTCCGATGCGGGCGTAAAATCTCCAAGGATTATCATTTGTTGGTTACTTGGTAATGATCCGACTAAATTTTGTAGTTGGTCGTAGAAGGCTTCTCTTTCTTCTTTTGTTTTATTATCTTCGGGTGCATAAATTGACACTATATTTAATTTTTGATTTTCCGCTTCCATTTTTAAAACCAAGATTCGTGAAGATACGTAGTTACATTCTTGTATGTTATTTTGATACTTCTTAGACACTGCGATGGCTACCCCTTCCTTTGCCCTGATTTGTTTTTCGACTCCACTATAGATCACTAAGTAGTCGTCGTACTGTATTTGTCCTTTGCCTTTCTTTTTGGTTTCTTGTAAGGCGCATATATCGATGTTATTATCTTTCAGTTCTTTCAGGGTTTCTTGATCTTTATTATTTGATGTTCCAGGTAGCCAGACGCATTATGTGTTCTTTTTTCCAATTCGTTGTCTTTTCGTCGTCCTTTTCCTTGCATGTGTGTCATCTGTAGATCAGTCCTATTCCGAGGCAGAGTGTCGGTTCTATGAGCCAATCATTTTTTACATTGGGTAGGGAGCTAACCTGATCCAACAACTTTTCTCTTTTTCCCGGGCTTAGGACCGGCAACATGATCGCTGATCTGCGATCATGCAGGCGGAGTTTGATGATTTTTGGCCTGTTAAAATTACATTCTATATTTGATCGAAAAACTGAAAGTTCTTGGTATGGAGAAACATATAAAAGAAGCTGCAAAAAGAGTCAAATCGATCGGATGATTTGTCTTCAAATTATAACTGCATTAAATTTGAAAAATGTAATTTCGAGATAAAGTTTAAGTTACTGATATTGTACGGGAAGAGTATGTTGTTCCTTAGATGGATGTAACTCAAAAACTATTTGAGATAGACACTTAAAATTTTGTATGTTATTTTTATAGGTATAGCCTATCGAAATATGCAACGACAAAAAAATCGACTTTTCAAAATTTCGCACTAGTGATGTTCCTTAAGCGGGCTGCAACAAGACAGTATGTTTTACAAATAGAGCAATCATAGATATTCATGAACGTTCTAAATTATGTTAAAATGTATCTAATGTATCATTAACAGGTGGTGTTCGGTAATTTTAGTTTAGTATCAGGATATTATTTTATCTCATGTTACACGTTATTTTGTTGTATTTAGATTATTCTATTGTACATAATTGTCTATTTAGATTGTAAGTTTTTATTTTGGAAGGCAGATCTTCCAAGGGGGCCAGCATGTTCCGTCCTTTGTCGGAATATTTAAAGAATTTGTCGCAACGGAAAATTCCTGATCGTGTTGACCGATGATAAACATATCTGAGAATAGGTTTCAAAAAAGAAAGGATATTTACTAAGTTACAGCGGGGTATCGTTCCGTCGACAAGCGTCTGGAGATTTTCGATATCTATCTATAGCTATCGCAATCGGCATTCTATCTCTATTGCTAGAATATGGAAGTGGTAGTTTTTGTCAGCTACTCCTACTTTAAAATCATGCCGGTTCCCTTGGTGGGAAAAAACTTATCATTAGCGAGGGAAGACTGTATTTAGATTATTCTATTGTACATAATAATGTCGTTAGATTGTAAGTTTTTATTTTGGAAGGCAGATCTTCCAAGGGGGCCAGCATGTTCCGTCCTTTGTCGGAATATTTAAAGAATTTGTCGCAACGGAAAATTCCTGATCGTGTTGACCGATGATAAACATATCTGAGAATAGGTTTCACAAAAAAGAAAGGATATTTACTAAGTTTACAGCGGGGTATCGTTCCGTCGACAAGCGTCTGGAGATTTTCGAACTATCTATCTATAGCACGCAATCGGCATTCTATCTCTATTGCTAGAATATGGAAGTGGTAGTTTTTGTCAGCTACTCCTACTTTAAAATCATGCCGGTTCCCTTGGTGGGAAAAAACTTATCATTAGCGAGGGAAGACTGCTGCAATTCGTTTGTTTTTTACAACTGAAGTGTGTTTTTCTGGATACACTCCTTCCGTCCTTAGAACGTGGAAGTAGAAAAGGATAGTATTTTTTTCGAGTAGAGTGAGAAAATTCAGGCACGAAATCGAGCACGGAAGTGCTTAACGCAATATTTGTACTTTAGTAACGTTTGCATTCTATTGGTGATCTGTGGTATTTGTTGGTTCTTCGTTAAAGTAACAATAAATTACACACGTGAGCAAGTTTTTTTTTTATAAGTAATTATGCCTTTTTGTAATGGAAGAGGAAAGAGAAGTTATTTTCGATGAATGCGTGGATGACTTTTCTGACAATTCAATCGACCTTGCCGATTCTGAATCTTCGGACGACAGTACATTATTTATAAGACAACATTTGAGAACGCAACGGCTGATAACTGATTCAGATGAATCAAACGAAGAAGACGGTGTATCGTGATCAGACTCTGATTTAATGAAGACCATAATGAATTTGAAGGGTCTCCGGATCCAAACGTATTTCCCGAAGATACACAGAGCGTCGAGGATATCGTGAAATTATTTATTGGGAATGATTTTTTTGAAATAATTAGCAACGAAACAAACAAATACTACATTCAAAATTGTGATAGAAGGAAAGTAGATAAAAAAAGTGCCAAATTTGTCAGCGTTACGGCAGTCGAACTCAGAAAATGGTTTGGGCTTGTAATCCTCATGGGAATTATAAAAAAAGCAAAGATAGATACACCATCATTTCGCAAAACGATGTCCCGTAACAGATTCAGACAGATATTATCATTTATACATTTTTCCGACAACGATAATAAACCGGATAATGCCGACCGACTTTTTAAAGTGCAACCTATAATTGATTATTTTTCTAAAAATTTGAAGAAAATTATAATCTTGATCAAAACATCTCAATTGATGAAAGAATAATACCATGGCGGGGACGATTACAATTTAAAGTATACGATCCGTCGAAAATTACAAAATATGGCATACTTATTCGGATGCTATGCGATTCAAATACAGGATATATTTCCTCATTTAAAATTTATTCCGGCGCTGGACAGCCTTTACAAAAAACAGTGATAGAACTATTGACACGTTGTTATGGAAAGTGGCATCACCTTTACATGGACAATTATTAGAACAGTGTAGAACTTGCGGAGAATTTACTTGCAAAGAAAATTCGAGTTTGTGGAACGATACGGCGAAATAGAGGATTTCCTGAAAAATTAGAACACGCAAAACTCAATGTGCTTGAAGCTTGCCATCAACGAAAAGGTGAAGTACTCGCCCAATTATAGAAAGCTTCGAAAACCAAAATGATACGAATTATCTCTACGATACATAATGCTACTTTGATTGATACTAAAAAAAAATGCAGAAAAACCAATTGCACAATCAAAAAACCTGAAAGTGTATTGGACTATAATAAATACATGAAGGGAGTGGATCGGGCAGACCAATATCTGAGTTACTACCCTATTTACAGAAAAACTATAAAATGGTCAAGAAAGCTTTCCATATATCTTTTTAATTGCGCATTATTTAATGCATTCAGGATATATAAACATTTCAATATAGAACATAAGAATCTCCGATTTCATGATTTTTTATTGAAAGTGTCTGATGCGTGGGTAAAAGATCATGTTCCTACTCCTGAGCAAAATTCGGAGATCGCTACTACATTGCGTGCGTCTCATCATGATCCATGAATACATAACTTTTAACTTTATTAATTAATTATTTAATTAGTTATTAATAATTAAAACTCAAAAAACGTCATGAAGAGAACTCAAGGTGCAAGCGCACTTTGAAAAAAATAAAAAAGTAAAGTTGGTAAACACAAGCAGGGGATATATTTAAAGTTGATTAATAAATATAATATAAATAAAGATTATATATATAGGTATAGATATAGATTATATATAAATAAAGATATAAATAAAGTTGATTATAAAGCAATCTATTATAAGTTAAGGTATGACAGCCTTTCTTAATTATTTTTTAAGACAGAATTAAAAACTATATTTTTGAAGTCATATAAGTATGTTTATTTAAAAAAACTGGTGTGTGTACTAATGTACGTATGTAAGAAGTTATACTTCTTTGCCGTACCAAAACGAATATAACCTCAATAACCTCAAAGATAACTTCAAAAAAAACTTTAAAGAAAAAAAATAACTTAAAAAAAAGATAATTATTATTATTATTATTATATATATATATAAGAAAGAATAAAAAAATGAAAAAAAAAACATAAAAATATAGATATCAGTTCACACTAAATATAAGAGACATATCGAATTACATCACGCGTCAACAGCCATGGCGCGGTTACAGCATTAGTTCTCGCTCGATCATTTAAGTAAAGCAGCGCAGAGTACGATTAGTATTTGAATGGGTGACCCGCTTGAGAAAAAAGGGGAAGAAGAAAAGAAAAGACAACTTTCATGCCGTATACTTGAAATCGCTTTGCCGCGCGTCGTAAATACCGACAAAATTCATGGTGTCGTTTTTCCAGACGCTCGGAACAAAATCACTCCCCATCACATTTTCCCCAACGCGCCAAAAGAAGTATAACTTCAAAAAGGAACACTTCTTTTAATCTATATGATGGGTATGTTCTGATATAAAAACGAAATAGAACACGGGCGCCCTCTTATTTTTATATCCCATTTGTATACATGGAGTTTGTGTTCCTTGTATAATCTCCGTAGTTGTTCCATTGGAAATCAACTTTAAATATATCCCCTGCAGGTTTACTAACTTTACTTTTTTATTTTTTTCAAAGTGCGCTTGCACCTTGAATTTGTGGTTGCGCATGCGCATAACATATAACCACTTCGTGACGTTTTTTGAGATTTAATTATCAATAACTAATTAAATAATTAATTAAAAGACATAGCAAATATGGATTTCGAATTAGCAGATAGCTAGCAATTAAATGTGTATCTTCATTTTTCTTAGATCTGGAGGTTCTATGTCAACTTTTTTGTGCTGCATGTGGTAAATAGAACTGCACGGGTCAATTGTCATTCATGAGGAAACCTGCCTTACCTACTACTAGGGTCAGTAAACGGATCCGTCGATAAGTAGAAGTCGTAATACCGACTTCGTGCTCCTACAGTACCGACTTTTCTGCTAATTTTTTATTTAAATTTAACTTTCTACTTTTCATTCTTAATGCGTATTGGAATAGTACACGTGCATGGTTACCGTGGGAAAGAATTCCTTTGGCTAAGCAGCAGGCACACGTGCAGTTTAGGGAATTCGCGCTTGATAGTAACTAATACTTTATTCACTTCGGAGAAATCGCGCTTAATAGTAACTAATATTTATTCACTTCCGAGAATAGTAATTGTCAGCACATTCTTCTCCAAGGTTAGCGTTTCGCAGAACGGTGGTTGTTAGTGGAGGAGGCAGTTTGCGTAAGTGGGAGGTACTCCCCACTCTTCCGAATGGGACTCTGCATGGGAAGTTGCGATCGTGCCTGCAGGCAGTCTACCGCATACATTTGAATATTTCGCATCAAAAATTAATCTACCGCTTTGTAAACATTAACTTTGAATTCGAACTTAACCGATATTTACTACTAAGTACTCGAGTTTTACTGCTAAGTTATACTTTACATTCGAGTTTAGCTTTTCGTATTTTTATCTATTAACTTTATAATAATTCGAATAATTCTACTTTTGCTTTGAGACGCGTTCGTATTACGTCGAGAGTTTGTGTATACTTCGTGCAACATGTATGTGTAACTAATTGTGTAACTGAAGCCTTGTTTAAGAATATACTTTTATTTTGCCAAATTTTGAAAGTGTGTTCGAAATAAATATTTAAACTCTTCATCGCACATAAATCTTGTAAACACATTTATTCGACGGCTGGTACTTATCTCCCGAACTCAACGCCAGCGCAACAGGATTTAAGGAGCTTCCGAAATTAGCACGATCAACACCGAGGGAGGAACCATTTTCCGGGGATTCTTTGGAAACCCAGAGCGATATTAACATCAGGGTAAGTTACTATCTCTTACTCGCTTCAAGGGTTAAGATCTTGCCCAGATTCCGGGTAAAGTACTGGCTCTACAGGCTGACCCAAAATAGGGCTTCTCTTCTCTTTGCCGAGTAAACGGCTAGGAAGCAGTGACCTGATCGGAGAAGGTTCTTTTAATCATTATTTTTATTTATTTTTACTAAAATCGTTTTGCACCTCGGTAATCTCCTTCTGGGACGTCACAGGAGGGCAAAATTGGTGGCAGCGGTAGGATTGAAAGAAAAAGGGATCTTAACCTTGCTTGGCTTGAATCCTGAGTGTGGGATCGTAACAATCGTTCGCAAATATAAAATTATTTTATAAAAGTTCAAATAGCATCAGATCGTACACGCGTTAGGCCCGATTCTTCTATATCTCATATATCTCTATATTCTCATATATCAATCAATATTTGATTATTATTTGAATTAATATCTGATTAATATTTAATTATAATTGATATATCAATTAATTGATATAAATTTTTTGCCTCACAACAATTGATTTGTTATCATTTAATTGATATAAATTGTTTGCCTCGCAAAAATTTATTTGTATATCAAATTGTATGGTAATGGTATGCTATCGATATAGTGCGTCCCAGCAATGCTAACTGATTTAAGGTTTAATTCACGTGTAACGGAAAGTAAGGCGCCAATTGCTTCTACTAATATTTCAAATTTTGTAGCGTTCTCGACTTGTTCTTTTATAGGTATTATTATTAGTTTAAATTTTCCAAAGTTTGTTACCCTAGCGCGGGCTAACATTAATTGTTCTAATTTCGAGAGCTGCTTGGTTTTATTCAAAAGTTTGGAACCCTCGTCACACTGTGTATCGCTAAGATCTGTAAAAACTACCAAGTTGTCGCGCCTTAAATGTAGAGAGTCTCATGTTTCTCCCACATTGTCCGTTAACATTCTTAAATGCGCATCTAATCTTATCGACGTGTATGGAGAGAATAATCTATCGTAGTCATCTGAGTCGTCACTGGTGCTCTCGATGTTAGAGTATTCGTCATCTGTTATTGTTATCTTGGACGAGGTCAGTCGCCCAGTCAGCTGTGGAAGGTAACATCGTGTTGAGATCGTCTGTCTCGTCAGCTGTTACGTCGAGATCAAAGTCTTCGTCATCAGCCATTGTAAGTCTGACATTGAACTGAATTGGGCTGTCATTCAAATCGTTCGCATATACAGGGAGCACGCTTTTCGTCTCCGTTGGATTCCGGGATAAAGAATCCGCATTAGCATTCGCAGTGCCGAATTTATACGTGATTTTAAAAGAATAATCGGCTAACTTTAAATTCCATTTTACGAGTCGCGAAGTTGGATCTTTAATTGACTTCAGCGAAACTAACTTATGATCGGTTATCAAAACAAACTCTCTGCCGTACAAATAAGGCCTAAAATAGTTTGTCGCATATACTATTGCCAAAAGTTCTCTTTTAATAGTAGAGTAATTCCTTTTCGTGTGTGTGCTTTATTCAAAATTCGCGAGCAATATCAGACAGGTAGATCCCTCCCAACAGGAACCTGACTCAAGAAGGCGCCAATTGCATAGCCAGATGCGTCTGTTGTTACGTCAGAGGGCAAGGCAAAGTTTGGGTACTGCAAAATTTCTTCCCAGCACAAGGCATCACGTAATAAGCAAAATGCACTTTCTTGGGTACTTTCCCAGCAAAATAAAACATCCTTTTTTAGTAGATATGTTAATGGTTTTGCTACTTTAGAGAAGGCAGGAATACATCTTCTGTAATATCCGGCAAGTCCTAAAAATTGGCGAATTTATTTTGCATTATTCGGACGCGGAAATTCCCTGACAGCTTCTAATTTTTTTGGATCCGGTTTCACACCATTTTCTCCAATGATGTGTCCCAAATAAATTACTTCCCGCCTTAAAAATACGCACTTATCCGGTTGTAATTTCAAATTTGCTTTACGAAGTCCTTGCGCGAGCCTATCAAATTGGATCTTTATCGCCGACGAAGCGATGGGGAGATGCGAGGAGGAGGTTCAGAAAATCGATCATTAATACGAAGAAGAATAGAAAAAATTACTTTATTTCTAGAACAGCTTAGTAAATTTTAGTTGGACGCATGTAAAAGATTGGAGGAACTCGACAAGAGATAGAGCGAAGAGAATTACAGAAAAGGGAGTTGGTACATAGGGAGCGTTGATTAGAGCTAAGGGAAGACGAAATTCACAGGTCTGTAAGTGAAGATTTTGGCAATTTTCGGGGATTTGAACGTATGCGAACTCCGGTAGACTCATTTGTTACAGTTTCTAGAACGCCAATTTATCGCGATTCAGCTCTCCGTGGCTGGTTTAAAGGCGTCAAACATCGTTTACTCCTTTAAGAAAAGATAACGACCTAAAAACGGAAAATGAGCGCTTAAAGCGTGAATTGAAATATTTGAGAGGGGCAGTTGCTGCACCTCGTCCGCCCTCTCCCCCTCTGCGTACCATGCACGCTTCAATAAAACTTCGTGAAATTACGGAAGCAGTACCAAAATTTGATGGTCATAATATTTCAGTTTCTTAATTTGCGAGGACATGTAAAAGGGCTTTTTGACTCGTTGCCCGCAAATTATACTGATGAGACGGAAACTTCGCTTACTAGGCTGCTTATTTTTAAATTAAGCGGTCACGCATACGTCGTTATTGAAAATTTGAAAATAATTAAAGTAGAGCAGCTCATAGAACGGCTGAAAGATGTATTTTTGCCAGCAAATGGCTCAAATTACTATCGCGGACAATTGACTACTGAATTTAAAAGACCAGGGGAGCATGTCTTCGACTATTTTAGACGCGTCCGCGACTTAACGCAATCAATAACTAACAAAGAATCGAAACAGGTGGAGCGTTTGAAACGATCGGTAGAGCGTAAGATAGAGGAAGAAGGCCTCGATGCCATCATTCGCGGACTCCCATATGACTATCGTACTGCGTTGCGATTTTAACGATACAATGATTTAAATTCAGCATTAATTTGTTTACTTCGTATAGATAAACAAATTCAGGATGACGCGAAGAGAACGGCCTCTCCGAGTTTTAAAGGCCGCGTTGCAAATGTAAAGTCAATTAAAGAAATAATAGTTTGCAATAAGCAGGGTCATCGCGAGAATAATTGCTGGCAAAAAACAAAGTATAGTAATTAAAAAAAATTAGATAGGAATTCGCCAAATTCGCCTAATTCGCCAAATTCTCCACCAAAATCGGGAAAACGACGAAATCAGCGTTACAATTATTACCAAAATATAGGACATTGGAAGCACGAGTGTCGGAAATTAAAATTTAATAATGAAAACGAAAGACATAAAATCAGGGAAACGACGAAAAGGGTCCGGTGGCGGACGCACGCCGTTCCCTTTTTCCCAAACCGTGTCCTCGAACTCCGCAACCAACATCGGGATCGTCGCGATCAGACAAGTAAAGTACGAACCGGTTAATAGGGCTCCCTTCGTCGCAGGTACCTCCCAATAGCTGACTGGCACCGTGACGTTAATGATCGACATTGGCGCTGAAATAAATTTGATTAAGGCTAATGTATTATGTACAACGACGAAAACAAACGTTACAGAGACAATACAGTTAACGGGAATTTCTCCAGACGGGCATAGTACCCTTGGTACTGCCAAAATTCGCATATATGGAGAAGACATTAAATTTCACTTGGTCGAAGAAAATTTTCTTGTACAATCAGATGGTATTTTGGGAGCCAAGTTTCTACAATCGAAGTCTGCTACCATTGATTATACTAGCGAATGTCTCAAGTTTCGCAACACGACAATTCCGTTTCCCGCTGACGAAAGTATTTATGTTCCGTCGCGAACATCACAGATTTGCTATTGCTACGTAAAGAATACCGAGGCCAAAGAAGGGTATATCCTTCGCTTACGTCTTTCACCTGGAGTCTATGCTGGTGAAGCCTTGGTGAAAAATGAGAACGGAAAAGCATATTTAAAAATATCAAACACAACTTCGGAATCCGTTTCATTAGCGCAATTCCAAAGTTAGAATTATTGGATTATAGTATCGAAACTCTTTCGAATTGAACATCTAATACCTCTGATCCTATATCCGAAGTTCATAATTCCGATCCATCCGAATACCTGTATGCGATACACACAATTTTTGCCTCCATCTCCGCAAATGCAACTCCGAAAATAGATGCTCCGAAATCTGCATTAACCTTAGCACCCTCTCAAGCGGAATCCGTCAAATCCTTCCTCCGTCTCGAACACCTCAATACGGAAGAGGCAGAGTCTGTTTCAAAATTAATTGCAGCGAACGCCGATGTCTTCCATTTACCAGGCGAAACTCTGGGAAGCACCGATATTTTAAAACACCAGATCACTACGAGTGACAATGTTGCGGTGCACACTAAATAGTATAGATTCCCTCCGGTTCACAAGGAAAAAGTTAGGAGACAGACGTCTGAGTTGTTGAAAGACGGAATAATTAGGCCCTCTTCCTTACTGTACAATGTTCCAATATGGATAGTACCCAAAAAAGCGGATTCCAAGGGAAATGCTAAATAACGGATAGTGATTAATTATCGGAATTTAAATGAAAAAACGGTGAGAGTCGCGTATCCCATACCAAATATAACTGAAATATTGAACCAACTCGACACAGCAAAATACATTTCGACTTTTGACTTGAAATTTGGATTTCACTAAATTAAAATGCAGCCGGATGACCACAAAAAAAACAGCCTTCCTGACCTCGTACGGTTATTTCGAATTTAGCAGAATGCTATTTGGCTTTAAGAACGCTCCAGCAACTTTCCAAAGGTTGATGGATCATGTCTTGACCGGTTTACTGGGCGAGGAAATGTTTATGTATTTGGATGATGTCGTCCTTTACGCAAGGCCACTTGGCGAGCATGAGGCAAAATTTGATAGGCTCGCGCAAGGACTTCGTAAAGCAAATTTGAAATTACAACCGGATAAGTGCGTATTTTTAAGGCGGGAAGTAATTTATTTGGGACACATCATTGGAGAAAATGGTGTGAAACCGGATCCAAAAAAATTAGAAGCTGTCAGGGAATTTCCGCGTCCGAATAATGCAAAATAAATTCGCCAATTTTTAGGACTTGCCGGATATTACAGAAGATGTATTCCTGCCTTCTCTAAAGTAGCAAAACCATTAACATATCTACTAAAAAAGGATGTTTTATTTTGCTGGGAAAGTACCCAAGAAAGTGCATTTTGCTTATTACGTGATGCCTTGTGCTGGGAAGAAATTTTGCAGTACCCAAACTTTGCCTTGCCCTCTGACGTAACAACAGACGCATCTGGCTATGCAATTGGCGCCTTCTTGAGTCAGGTTCCTGTTGGGAGGGATCTACCTGTCTGATATTGCTCGCGAATTTTGAATAAAGCACACACACGAAAAGGAATTACTCTACTATTAAAAGAGAACTTTTGGCAATAGTATATGCGACAAACTATTTTAGGCCTTATTTGTACGGCAGAGAGTTTGTTTTGATAACCGATCATAAGTTAGTTTCGCTGAAGTCAATTAAAGATCCAACTTCGCGACTCGTAAAATGGAATTTAAAGTTAGCCGATTATTCTTTTAAAATCACGTATAAATTCGGCACTGCGAATGCTAATGCGGATTCTTTATCCCGGAATCCAACGGAGACGAAAAGCGTGCTCCCTGTATATGCGAACGATTTGAATGACAGCCCAATTCAGTTCAATGTCAGACTTACAATGGCTGATGACGAAGACTTTGATCTCGACGTAACAGCTGACGAGACAGACGATCTCAACACGATGTTACCTTCCACAGCTGACTGGGCGACTGACCTCGTCCAAGATAACAATAACAGATGACGAATACTCTAACATCGAGAGCACCAGTGACGACTCAGATGACTACGATAGATTATTCTCTCCATACACGTCGATAAGATTAGATGCGCATTTAAGAATGTTAACGGACAATGTGGGAGAAACATGAGACTCTCTACATTTAAGGCGCGACAACTTGGTAGTTTTTACAGATCTTAGCGATACACAGTGTGACGAGGGTTCCAAACTTTTGAATAAAACCAAGCAGCTCTCGAAATTAGAACAATTAATGTTAGCCCGCGCTAGGGTAACAAACTTTGGAAAATTTAAACTAATAATAATACCTATAAAAGAACAAGTCGAGAACGCTACAAAATTTGAAATATTAGTAGAAGCAATTGGCGCCTTACTTTCCGTTACACGTGAATTAAACCTTAAATCAGTTAGCATTGCTGGGACGCACTATATCGATAGCATACCATTACCATACAAATTGATATACAAATAAATTTTTGCGAGGCAAACAATTTATATCAATTAAATGATAACAAATCAATTGTTGTGAGGCAAAAAATTTATATCAATTAATTGATATATCAATTATAATTAAATATTAATCAGATATTAATTCAAATAATAATCAAATATTGATTGATATATGAGAATATAGAGATATATGAGATATAGAAGAATCGGGCCTAACGCGTGTACGATCTGATGCTATTTGAACTTTTATAAAATAATTTTATATTTGCGAACGATTGTTACGATCCCACACTCAGGATTCAAGCCAAGCAAGGTTAAGATCCCTTTTTCTTTCAATCCTACCGCTGCCACCAATTTTGCCCTCCTGTGACGTCCCAGAAGGAGATTACCGAGGTGCAAAACGATTTTAGTAAAAATAAATAAAAATAATGATTAAAAGAACCTTCTCCGATCAGGTCACTGCTTCCTAGCCGTTTACTCGGCAAAGAGAAGAGAAGCCCTATTTTGGGTCAGCCTGTAGAGCCAGTACTTTACCCGGAATCTGGGCAAGATCTTAACCCTTGAAGCGAGTAAGAGATAGTAACTTACCCTGATGTTAATATCGCTCTGGGTTTCCAAAGAATCCCCGGAAAATGGTTCCTCCCTCGGTGTTGATCGTGCTAATTTCGGAAGCTCCTTAAATCCTGTTGCGCTGGCGTTGAGTTCGGGAGATAAGTACCAGCCGTCGAATAAATGTGTTTACAAGATTTATGTGCGATGAAGAGTTTAAATATTTATTTCGAACACACTTTCAAAATTTGGCAAAATAAAAGTATATTCTTAAACAAGGCTTCAGTTACACAATTAGTTACACATACATGTTGCACGAAGTATACACAAACTCTCGACGTAATACGAACGCGTCTCAAAGCAAAAGTAGAATTATTCGAATTATTATAAAGTTAATAGATAAAAATACGAAAAGCTAAACTCGAATGTAAAGTATAACTTAGCAGTAAAACTCGAGTACTTAGTAGTAAATATCGGTTAAGTTCGAATTCAAAGTTAATGTTTACAAAGCGGTAGATTAATTTTTGATGCGAAATATTCAAATGTATGCGGTAGACTGCCTGCAGGCACGATCGCAACTTCCCATGCAGAGTCCCATTCGGAAGAGTGGGGAGTACCTCCCACTTACGCAAACTGCCTCCTCCACTAACAACCACCGTTCTGCGAAACGCTAACCTTGGAGAAGAATGTGCTGACAATTACTATTCTCGGAAGTGAATAAATATTAGTTACTACTAAGCGCGATTTCTCCGAAGTGAATAAAGTATTAGTTACTATCAAGCGCGAATTCCCTAAACTGCACGTGTGCCTGCTGCTTAGCCAAAGGAATTCTTTCCCACGGTAACCATGCACGTGTACTATTCCAATACGCATTAAGAATGAAAAGTAGAAAGTTAAATTTAAATAAAAAATTAGCAGAAAAGTCGGTACTGTAGGAGCACGAAGTCGGTATTACGACTTCTACTTATCGACGGATCCGTTTACTGACCCTAGTAGTAGGTAAGGCAGGTTTCCTCATGAATGACAATTGACCCGTGCAGTTCTATTTACCACATGCAGCACAAAAAAGTTGACATAGAACCTCCAGATCTAAGAAAAATGAAGATACACATTTAATTGCTAGCTATCTGCTAATTCGAAATCCATATTTGCTATGTCTTTTAATTAATTATTTAATTAGTTATTGATAATTAAATCTCAAAAAACGTCACGAAGTGGTTATATGTTATGCGCATGCGCAACCACAAATTCAAGGTGCAAGCGCACTTTGAAAAAAATAAAAAAGTAAAGTTAGTAAACCTGCAGGGGATATATTTAAAGTTGATTTCCAATGGAACAACTACGGAGATTATACAAGGAACACAAACTCCATGTATACAAATGGGATATAAAAATAAGAGGGCGCCCGTGTTCTATTTCGTTTTTATATCAGAACATACCCATCATATAGATTAAAAGAAGTGTTCCTTTTTGAAGTTATACTTCTTTTGGCGCGTTGGGGAAAATGTGATGGGGAGTGATTTTGTTCCGAGCGTCTGGAAAAACGACACCATGAATTTTGTCGGTATTTACGACGCGCGGCAAAGCGATTTCAAGTATACGGCATGAAAGTTGTCTTCTTTTCTTCTTCCCCTTTTTTTCTCAAGCGGGTCACCCATTCAAATACTAATCGTACTCTGCGCTGCTTTACTTAAATGATCGAGCGAGAACTAATGCTGTAACCGCGCCATGGCTGTTGACGCGTGATGTAATTCGATATATGTCTCTTATATTTAGTGTGAACTGATATCTATATTTTTATATTTTTTTTTTCATTTTTTTATTCTTTCTTATATATATATATATATATAATAATAATAATAATTATCTTTTTTTTAAGTTATTTTTTTTCTTTAAAGTTTTTTTTTGAAGTTATCTTTGAGGTTATTGAGGTTATATTCGTTTTGGTACGGCAAAGAAGTATAACTTCTTACATACGTACATTAGTACACACACCAGTTTTTTTAAATAAACATACTTATATGACTTCAAAAATATAGTTTTTAATTCTGTCTTAAAAAATAATTAAGAAAGGCTGTCATACCTTAACTTATAATAGATTGCTTTATAATCAACTTTATTTATATCTTTATTTATATATAATCTATATCTATACCTATATATATAATCTTTATTTATATTATATTTATTAATCAACTTTAAATATATCCCCTGCTTGTGTTTACCAACTTTACTTTTTTATTTTTTTCAAAGTGCGCTTGCACCTTGAGTTCTCTTCATGACGTTTTTTGAGTTTTAATTATTAATAACTAATTAAATAATTAATTAATAAAGTTAAAAGTTATGTATTCATGGATCATGATGAGACGCACGCAATGTAGTAGCGATCTCCGAATTTTGCTCAGGAGTAGGAACATGATCTTTTACCCACGCATCAGACACTTTCAATAAAAAATCATGAAATCGGAGATTCTTATGTTCTATATTGAAATGTTTATATATCCTGAATGCATTAAATAATGCGCAATTAAAAAGATATATGGAAAGCTTTCTTGACCATTTTATAGTTTTTCTGTAAATAGGGTAGTAACTCAGATATTGGTCTGCCCGATCCACTCCCTTCATGTATTTATTATAGTCCAATACACTTTCAGGTTTTTTGATTGTGCAATTGGTTTTTCTGCATTTTTTTTTAGTATCAATCAAAGTAGCATTATGTATCGTAGAGATAATTCGTATCATTTTGGTTTTCGAAGCTTTCTATAATTGGGCGAGTACTTCACCTTTTCGTTGATGGCAAGCTTCAAGCACATTGAGTTTTGCGTGTTCTAATTTTTCAGGAAATCCTCTATTTCGCCGTATCGTTCCACAAACTCGAATTTTCTTTGCAAGTAAATTCTCCGCAAGTTCTACACTGTTGTAATAATTGTCCATGTAAAGGTGATGCCACTTTCCATAACAACGTGTCAATAGTTCTATCACTGTTTTTTGTAAAGGCTGTCCAGCGCCGGAATAAATTTTAAATGAGGAAATATATCCTGTATTTGAATCGCATAGCATCCGAATAAGTATGCCATATTTTGTAATTTTCGACGGATCGTATACTTTAAATTGTAATCGTCCCCGCCATGGTATTATTCTTTCATCAATTGAGATGTTTTGATCAAGATTATAATTTTCTTCAAAATTTTTAGAAAAATAATCAATTATAGGTTGCACTTTAAAAAGTCGGTCGGCATTATCCGGTTTATTATCGTTGTCGGAAAAATGTATAAATGATAATATCTGTCTGAATCTGTTACGGGACATCGTTTTGCGAAATGATGGTGTATCTATCTTTGCTTTTTTTATAATTCCCATGAGGATTACAAGCCCAAACCATTTTCTGAGTTCGACTGCCGTAACGCTGACAAATTTGGCACTTTTTTTATCTACTTTCCTTCTATCACAATTTTGAATGTAGTATTTGTTTGTTTCGTTGCTAATTATTTCAAAAAAATCATTCCCAATAAATAATTTCACGATATCCTCGACGCTCTGTGTATCTTCGGGAAATACGTTTGGATCCGGAGACCCTTCAAATTCATTATTGGTCTTCATTAAATCAGAGTCTGATCACGATACACCGTCTTCTTCGTTTGATTCATCTGAATCAGTTATCAGCCGTTGCGTTCTCAAATGTTGTCTTATAAATAATGTACTGTCGTCCGAAGATTCAGAATCGGCAAGGTCGATTGAATTGTCAGAAAAGTCATCCACGCATTCATCGAAAATAACTTCTCTTTCCTCTTCCATTACAAAAAGGCATAATTACTTATAAAAAAAAAACTTGCTCACGTGTGTAATTTATTGTTACTTTAACGAAGAACCAACAAATACCACAGATCACCAATAGAATGCAAACGTTACTAAAGTACAAATATTGCGTTAAGCACTTCCGTGCTCGATTTCGTGCCTGAATTTTCTCACTCTACTCGAAAAAAAATACTATCCTTTTCTACTTCCACGTTCTAAGGACGGAAGGAGTGTATCCAGAAAAACACACTTCAGTTGTAATAAAACAAACGAATTGCAGCAGTCTTCCCTCGCTAATGATAAGTTTTTTCCCACCAAGGGAACCGGCATGATTTTAAAGTAGGAGTAGCTGACAAAAACTACCACTTCCATATTCTAGCAATAGAGATAGAATGCCGATTGCGATAGCTATAGATAGATATCGAAAATCTCCAGACGCTTGTCGACGGAACGATACCCCGCTGTAAACTTAGTAAATATCCTTTCTTTTTTGTGAAACCTATTCTCAGATATGTTTATCATCGGTCAACACGATCAGGAATTTTCCGTTGCGACAAATTCTTTAAATATTCCGACAAAGGACGGAACATGCTGGCCCCCTTGGAAGATCTGCCTTCCAAAATAAAAACTTACAATCTAACGACATTATTATGTACAATAGAATAATCTAAATACAACAAATATAACGTGTAACATGAGATAAAATAATATCCTGATACTAAACTAAAATTACCGAACACCACCTGTTAATGATACATTAGATACATTTTAACATAATTTATGAACGTTCATGAATATCTATGATTGCTCTATTTGTAAAACATACTGTCTTGTTGCAGCCCGCTTAAGGAACATCACTAGTGCGAAATTTTGAAAAGTCGATTTTTTTGTCGTTGCATATTTCGATAGGCTATACCTATAAAAATAACATACAAAAATTTTAAGTGTCTATCTCAAATAGTTTTTGAGTTACATCCATCTAAGGAACAACATACTCTTCCCGTACAATATCAGTAACTTAAACTTTATCTCGAAATTACATTTTTCAAATTTAATGCAGTTATAATTTGAAGACAAATCATCCGATCGATTTGACTCTTTTTGCAGCTTCTTTTATATATGTTTCTCCATACCAAGAACTTTCAGTTTTTCGATCAAATATAGAATGTAATTTTAACAGGCCAAAAATCATCAAACTCCGCCTGCATGATCGCAGATCAGCGATCATGTTGCCGGTCCTAAGCCCGGGAAAAAGAGAAAAGTTGTTGGATCAGGTTAGCTCCCTACCCAATGTAAAAAAATGATTATGGCTCATAGAACCGACACTCTGCCTCGGAATAGGACTGATCTACAGATGACAACACATGCAAGGAAAAGGACGACGAAAAAGACAACGAATTGGAAAAAAGAACACATAATGCGTCTGGCTACCTGGAACATCAAATAATAAAGATCAAGAAACCCTGAAAGAACTGAAAGATAATAACATCGATATATGCGCCTTACAAGAAACCAAAAAGAAAGGCAAAGGACAAATACAGTACGACGACTACTTAGTGATCTATAGTGGAGTCGAAAAACAAATCAGGGCAAAGGAAGGGGTAGCCATCGCAGTGTCTAAGAAGTATCAAAATAACATACAAGAATGTAACTACGTATCTTCACGAATCTTGGTTTTAAAAATGGAAGCGGAAAATCAAAAATTAAATATAGTGTCAATTTATGCACCCGAAGATAATAAAACAAAAGAAGAAAGAGAAGCCTTCTACGACCAACTACAAAATTTAGTCGGATCATTACCAAGTAACCACCAAATGATAATCCTTGGAGATTTTAACGCCCGCGTCGGAAACGAAATAATACCTGGAATAAAACAAAGGTTCAACGAAAACGTGTTAAATGACAATGGAGAACTAATGACACAGTTATGCACATTTAACGAGCTAAGGATTAATAATACATTTTACAATCATAAGGAACACTATAAATTTACATACAGCAACACCAGAGGCTTCAGGTCTACAATTGATTATATTGTTACCAACAGATACGTCCAACCAAACCAAATATTAGATATCAGGACGTTAAATTCCGCGAATGTAGGAAGCGATCATAGCCTGCTATTAGCAAAGATAAGAATGAAGTTTAAACCCCAAAGAAATCTTTCCCGAGCAACTCAAGAATCGAAAATAAACATCGAGTCACTATGGAAGTTACCAACCAAACAACTATATGAGAACAGGTTAAAGGATAAAATCGAAATAAACCCAATAAAAGAAGAAGATAATACAAACACGGCCTGGAAGAAACTAAAAACTAACATTTTAGAAGCTGCATATGAAGCCCTGGGAACACGAACTGTAAAAAACCGGGCTAGAATGATCAAAACTCCTTGGTTCCGCCCAGAGATTAAGGAAATATGCAAAAAAAAGAAAATAGCATACCTTAACTATAGGACATTAAGAACACCTGAATCATACGAAACGTATAGACGAATCCGGAATCAAACAGCGACATTAGTAAGGCAAACAAAGCAACATTATTGGGAGATTTTTTCGAAAAGAATGGAGAGTGACTTCTATGGACTCCAAAAACAAATCTGGCGATTTATTAGAAATCAAAGAAAAGAGGTCAATGAAATGATCGAAACAAACCAGATCACAAAAGAAAATTGGATTAACTATCTAACAGAGCTCTATAAATCAGAAGAACCTCAAACGGAACTAAATACGCCAGAAATAATAACTAAAAGCGACATACAAATTGAGTCCAGTGATGTAGAAACAGCTATTCGAAGACTAAAGAATAGGAAGAGCTCAGGGCAAGATGGCATCCCAAACGAGTTACTAAAATATGGTGGCCAACGTCTCACACAACAATTAACATTCCTAATCCAAAAAATACTATGCCAACACAAAATATCTGACGAATGGCGAACTAGTACAACTATAGTTATGTTTAAAAATGGAGACAAAAAGCTGCCTACAAACTACAGGGGAATAAATCTTTTGAACACTTCATTAAAACTAACAACAAAGATTATAACGAATAAAATTAACAGCTTAACGAATCTAGAAGACGAACAACAGGGATTCAGATCAGGCAGATCGTGCACAGACGCGGTTTTCATCATAAGACAGATAACAGAAAAATCAATTGAATACAACAGACCAGCATATATGTGTTTCATTGATTTGGAAAAGGCATTCGACCGAGTGCATTCGATCACCAACATCTATTTTCATATACCTGTTAAAAAAAAAAATGTTAACTGTAATTCAAGGATAAACTTTTCTTTTATTATTTTCGTAAGATGTGAAAAAATTTATTATTTCTAATTTTTTTGTAATAAATAATTTTGTCTTTCCTGTATATATATAAATATTAATAAATATAAAAAAAATTAGAAAACAGATAAAAAAAAATTATTGAAAAAAACTTCCCCCACGGAGGATTAAGCACTTATTAACGACGCGAGAAGCGAGAACGCTACTATAGAGTCTATTGCGCCACTTGATATATGATCAAGATTAACAAAATATAAACATATATATAATACAACAAAAGTCGAAACTTTAAAACCTTTTTTCTCAAAAAATGACTGCGCATTTTAAAAAAACTCTTTACAACGATAACACCCTAAAAGTAAACTACTAATATACCAAAGCTCGTTAAGATCTGTGGGGGTCCTAGTGTAAAGTCCCCTTGTTAGAAGGTGAAAAAAAGTACCCAAAAACCAAAGTAAAAAAACCAAAAAGTACCAAAAAAAATTTTTCATCATCCCGAAGAGATCGTGGATTTGCTTACAAAGAAATCGGCCCTTTTTTTCGTTGGCGAAATCTATATTCAGTGGTATGGACCGCAATATACTTGGCAAATCTTTCTAAATATAGGCTGAAAAGGGCATACAGTGGACGATTCTATAGTCTGAGAGTACCTTTAAATCGGGAAGATTGCTAGAAAATTTTTTCAATAAAATACGAAAAAATTCTTAGGCAGCGCTAAAGTAATACCTAAATACTCGAAAAAATTTCACTTCAAGGATCGCAACGATCTTTCTTCGCAGGAAAAAACATCGAATTCTACGCGAAAAGTACCCAAAAAATGTTGGAAATCAAAGTTGATTCATCTTCTTGAGGAGTTCGTGGCCTTGCCTACAAAGAAATCGGCGCATTTTTTCGTTCGCAAAATCTTTATTTAGTTGTATGAACTGCAATATTTTTAGCAAATCTTTCGAAATAAAGGCTGAAGAGAGCATACTGTGGATAATTTTGTAATCTTAGAGCAACTGTATATCGGAAAGCTTGCTAGAAGATTTTTTCAATGAAATACGAAAAAATCCTTAATAAGCGAAAAAAAAATTACCAAAAATTCGAAGAAATTTCAATAATAGGATCGCAACGAACTTTTTTCGGCGAAAAAACATAGAACTTTACTCAATTAGTGCTCGAAACATGTCGAAAATCGATGATTTTTCATCTTCCCGCAGAGTTCGTGGATTTGCGTACAAGGAAATCGGTCCTTTTTTTCGATCGCGAAATCTATATTCAGTAGTATGGAGCTCAATATTCTTGGCAAATCTTTCGAAATATAGGCTGAAAAGGGCATACAGTTGACGATTCTATAGTCTGAGAGCAGTTACAGATCGGGAAGCTTGCTAGAAAATTTTTTCGATAAAATACGAAAAAATTCTCAGGCAGCGAAAAAAATTACCCGAAAACTCGAAAAAATTTCACTCACAGAATCGCAACAATCTTTTTTCGGCGAAATAAAATCGAATTCTTCACGAAAAGTGCTCAAAAAATGTCGAAAATCGATGATTTTTTATCTTCCCGAAGATATGGTGGTTTTGCCTACAAAGAAATCGGCCCTTTTTTTCGTTCGCGAAATCTATATTCTGTGTTATGAAGCGCAATATTCTTGGCAAATCTTTCGAAATAAGGCTGAAAAGGGCATACAGTTTACGATTCTATAGTCTAAGAGAAGATACAGATCGGGAAGCTTGCTAGATAATTTTTTCAATAAAATACAAAAAAATTATCATGCAGTGAAAAAAAAGTACCCAAAAACTCGAGAAAATTTTACTCACAGGATCACAACGATCTTTTTTGGTGAAAGAATATCGAATTCTAAACGTAAAGTGCTCAAAACATGTGGAAAATCGATGATTTTTCATCTTTCCGAAGAGTTCGTGGATTTGCTTACAAAGAAATCGGCCCTTTTCTTCGATCGCGAAATTTATATTCAGAGGTATGGACCGCAATATTCCTCATCAAATCTTTCGAAATATAGGCTGAAAAGGGCATACAGTTGACGATTCTATAGTCTGAGAGCAGATACAGATCGGGAAGCTTGCTAGAAAATTTTTTCAATAAAATACAAAAAAATTCTCTGGCAGCGAAAGAAAAGTACCCAAAAACTCGAAAATATTAAACTCCCAGGATCGCAACGAACTTTTTTCGGCGAAAAAGCATAGAATTTTACGCAAAAAGTTCTCAAAACATTTCTAAGATCGATGATTTTTCATCTTCCCGAAGAGTTCGTGGATTTGCATACTAAAAAATCAGCCCTTTTTTTCGTTCGCGAAATTTATATTCAGTTGTATGGACCGCAATATTTTTTCCAAATCTTTCGAAATATTGGCTGAAAAGGGCATACAGTTGACGATTCTAGAGTCTAAGAGCAGATACAGATCGGGAAGATTGCTAGAAAATTTTATCAATAAAATACGAAAAAATTGTAAGGCAGCGAAAAGAAGTACCCAAAAACTCGAAAATATTTAACTCCCAGGATCGCAACGATCTTCTTTCGGTGAAAGAACATTAAATTTTACAAAAAAAAGCTCAAAACATGTCGAAAATCGATTATTTTTCATCTTCCCGAAGAGTTGGTGGTATTGCCTACAAAGAAATCGGACATTTTCTTCGTTCGCGAAATTTATATTTAGTTGTATGGACCGCAATATTTTTTGCAAATTTTTCGAAATATTAAAAGAGCTTTAAAATGACCATGTTATAACATTTTAGAATTTTTTAGTTTTCGAGTTATTAACGTTTTTGTGTACAAAGTACTTCTTCTTTTTTAGACACCCTATTTATTTTAAATACTTTTGCTTAACATCATGTTGTTGGGCATTAAAAGAGCTTTAAAATGGCTATTTTAAAACATTTTAAAATAAGTAAGTCTTTGAGAAATTATAGTTTATGTGTACAGATACTTTCTTTTTTTTAGAAAACCTATAAGTTTTAAATATTTGAGTTTTAAATCAGGTTTTAGAGCATTAAAAAAGCTTTAAAATGACCATGTTATATCATTTTAGAATTTTTTAGTTTTCGATATATTAACGTTTTTGTGTACAAACTACTTCTTTTTTATTAGACACCATATGTACTTTAAATACTTTTGCTTAAAAGCATGTTGTCGTGCATTAAAAGAGCTTAAAAATAGATATTTTAAAACATTTAAAAATAAGCAAGTCTTTGAGAAATTAAAGTTTATGTGTACAGCTTCTTTCTATTTTTTTAGAAAACCTATGTATACTAAATACTTATGTTTAGCATAAGATTTTAGATCATTTTAATAGTTTCAAAAGGACAATATTAAAACATTTTAAAATTTGTTTTTTTTGAGTAATAGAAGTTTTTGTTTACAGGTTCCTTCATTATTTCTTAAAACCCTATATATCTTAAATACATAAGATTTGAAGTAGATTGTAGAGCATTAAAAGAGCTTTAAAATGACTATGATATAACATTTTAGAATTTGTTAGTTTTCGAGTTATTAACGTTTTTGTGTACAAAGTATTTCTTTTTTATTAGACACCCTATGTATTTTAAATACTTTTGCTTAACATCATGTTGTTGGGCATTAAAAGAGCTTTATAATGGCTATTTTAGAATATTTTAAAATTAGTAAGTATTTGAGAAATTATAGTTTATGTTTACAGCTTCTTTCTTTTTTATAGAAAACCTTTTAAATTTTAAAAACTTAAGTTTAGCATAAGATTGTAGAGCATTTCAAAAGCTTTAAAATGACAATATTAACACTTCTTAAAATTTTCGTGTTTTCGAGTAATTGAAGTTTTTGTGTACAAATTCCTTCTTTTTTTTAAAAAACCCTATATATTTTAAGTACTTAAGTTTTAAATTATATTGTAGAGCATTAAAAGAGCTTTAAAATGACCATGTTATAACATTTTAGAATTTGTTAGTTTTCGAGTTATTAAAGTTTTTTTGTACAAATTACTTCTTTTTTTTAGACACCCTATGTATTTTAAATACTTTTGCTTAACATCATGTTGTTAGTCATTAAAAACTATAAAAACTGCTATTTTAAAACATTTTGAAATAGGTTAGTCTTTGCGAAATTGAAGTTTACTTGTACAGCTTTTTCTTTTTTTTTAGAAAACCTATGTATAATAAATACTAATGTTTAGCATAAGATTTTAGAGCATTTTAAGAGCTTTAAAATGACAATATTAAAATATTTTAAAATTTGCTATGTTCGAAAATTGCGCCTCTCAAATTAGATGACAGCACCTCTCGGATAGCATGATTAAGACGCCGCCTGTTATCATCAAGAAGAAGACATATCGATTGTTCTTATTGATCAAGGGATCACGCCACTTAACGTGTAAATAGATCATTGGTCCCTTGTGGCGTCATCCTCTGCGTGTTATTCTCTTATTGGTTTTGTTGTTCTCTCTTCCTAGCGTGGAACGCGCTAATTGGTGTATCGTTTTTTTTCTATCTTCCGCTATTTTCCTCGACTCGAACCGGAAAGTGGCGTGGTCCAGGTAGAATCGTTTAATAAGTTAATCTGTGCGGACGTACTTTTCGAAATCAAAAATAATTGTGCATCATCTCCTTAGACTACATCTCGCTTTCTTCTCATCTCCAAACGTTCCATCTCTCATCGTTCCATCTCATCTAATTCTTTTTCTTTTCTTTTTTCAACGAGGCCAGCCTTGTGTTGGGTCTTTCTCACTGATCATCTCTTAACACTATCTTTCACTTTCATTAACGAAATATCAGGTAATCTATTAACCTCTGACCTCTCATTCTTGTATTACTCGTTTTATTAATTTATCCATTCTCATATTAAATTTATTATTACCTTGCTAACGACTTCTCGTACTACGTGCTTCCGGCACACGTGGCGTGATATCCGGTACATGTGGCGTAGTCCATACATTACTATTTATTAAATCATATTATAATTCTGCTATCTCTATTTCTTTTGTTCACAAATTTTCAATAAATCTCGTTACATACAAACTCTACCAGAAATTAAAATAATACAGTCCACTTGCCTATTTCGTCCGTCTATTATCCTTGTTCTTAATACTATTCGATCTTTCTCTTCGCTCATCTCTATCCCAACAAGTTATTTCTCGAACATGCTATTTTTCGAGTAATTGAAGTTTTTGTGTACAGGTTCCTTCTTTATTTTAAAACCCTATATATTTTAAATACTTTAGTTTTAAATCAGGTTGTAGAGCATTGAAAGAGCTTTAAAATGACAATGTTATAACATTTTAAAAATTGTTAGTTTTCGAGATATTAACATATTTGTGTACAAAGTTCTTCTTTTTTTTTAGACACCAAAAGTATTTTAAATACTTTTGCTTAACATCATGTTTTTAGGCATTAAGAGAGCTTTAAAATTGCTATTTTAAATCATTTTAAAATTAGTTACTGTTTGAGAAATTAAAGTTTATGTGTACAGCTTTTTCTTTTTTTTTTTTAAAACCTATGTATATTAAATACATATGTTTAGCATAAGATTTTAGAGCATTATAACAGATTTAAAATGACAATATTAAAACATGTAAAAATTTCCTTTTTTTCGAGTAATTGAAGTTTTTGTGTACAGGTTCCTTCTTTATTTTTTAAAAGTGTTGAGGAAATAATTAAAAAAAAATAATGAGAAGGGTACCGAGCACCTTACAGTTGCCGTGGTCAGAGTTTCAATAATTATGTGACAAAATAGGTTGTGGCCACGTGTTGCCGTAATGAGTTTTCTGAGAAGTCTATTGTATAGTGAGAAGACTGATGAGCCGTATGGATTGTATTAATCCGGTGAGAAGACTTTAGAGATTGTATTAATCTCTTGAGAACCTGAGTAACGGAACGAGCTCAATAATGAAAAATTGAGAAGACCTTTGAACACGTCGTAACCGTTTTAGTAATTTGAATGTACTGAGATGGCTGCCGAAAAAGCCGGCGTTACGATGATTCTTCTAGGGAATGCTAGGAAAAGATACGTGTCTTCATCACGCAACAACTGTCACGTGGCGTCGTCTGATTTGAATGCTTATTCCCGAACAAAAAGCATACATATTTTAAATACTTAAGTTTTTAATCAGGTTGTAGAGCATTAAACGAGCTTAGAAAAGACCATGTTATAACATTTTAAAATTTGGTAGTTTTTAAGTAATTAAAGTTTTTGTGTACAGATTCCTTATTTTTTTTTAAAAACCCTATATATTTTAAATACTTTTGCTTAAAATCATGTTGTTGGTCATTAAAAGAGCTTTAAAATTGCTATTTTAAGTCATTTTAATATTAGTGACTATGTGGGAAATTAAAGTTTATGTATACACCTTCTTTCTATTTTTTGGTAACCTTTTAGGTTTTAAAAACTTAAGTTCAGCATAAGATTGTAGAGTATTTTAAAAGCTTTAAATTGACAATATTAACACATTTTAAAATTTTCGTGTTTTCGAGTAATTGAAGTTTTTGTGTACAGGTTCCTTCTTTATTTTAAAACCCTATATATTTTAAATACTTAAGTTTTAAATCTGGTTGTAGAGCATTGAAAAAGCTTTAAAATGACCATGGTGTATGATTTTAGAAATTGTTAGTTTTCGAGTAATTAAAGTTTTGTTTACAAAGTTCTTCTTCTTTTTTAGACACCCTATGTATTTAAAATACTTTTGCTTAACATCATGTTGTTGGGCATTAAAAGAGCTATAATATGGATATTTTAAAATATTTTGAAATAGGTTAGTCTTTGAGAAATTATAGTTTATGTGTACAGATCCTTTCTATGTTTTAAAAAACTTATAAGTTTTAAATATTTAGGTTTTAAATCAAGTTGTAGAGCTTTTCAAGAGCTTTAAAATGACAATATAAACACATTTTAAAATTTTCGTTTTTTCGAGTAATTGATGATTTTGTTTACAGATTCCTTTTTATTTTAAAAAACTCTATATATTTTAAATACATAAGTTTTAAATTAGATCGTAGAGCATTAAAAGAGCTTTAGAATGATCATGGTGTAACATTTTAGAATTTGTAAGCTTTCGAGTAATTAAAGTTTTGTGTACAAAGTTCTTCTTCTTTTTTAGACACTCTATGTATTTTAAATACTTTTTCTTAACATTATTTTATTGGGCATTAAAAAAGCTTAAAAATAGCTATTCTAAAACATTTTGAAAAATGTTAGTCCTTGAGAATATAAAGTTTATGTGTACAGCTTTTTCTTTTTTTTTTTAAAACCTATGTATATTAAATACTTATGTTTAGCATAAGATTTTAGAGCATTATAATAGCTTTAAAATGAACATGTTATAACATTTTAAAGTGAGTTGATTTTTGAGTAAATAATGTTTATGTGTACAAAGTTCTTCTTCTTTTTTAGACACCCTATGTATTTTAAATACTTTTGCTTAACATAATGTTGTTAGGCCTTAAAAGAGCTTTAAAATTGCTATTTTAAATCATTTTATAATAAGTGACTCTTTGGGAAATTAAAGTTTATGTATATAACCTCTTTCTTTTTCTTGGTAAACTTTAAAGTTTAAAATACTGAAGTTTAACATAAGATTGTAGAGCATTTTAAGAGCTTTAAAATGACAATATTAACACATTTTAAAATTTTCGTGTTGTTGAGTAATTAAAGTTTTTGTGTACAGGTTCCTTCTTTATTTTAAAACCCTATATATTTTAAATACTTAAGTTTTAAATCAGGTTGTAGAGCATTAAAAACCTTTAAAATGTCTAAGTTATAACATTTTAGAATTTGTTAGTTTTCGAGATATTAACGTTTTTGTGTACAAAGTACTTCTTTTTTATTAGATACCCTATGTATTTTAAATACTTTTAATTTACAGCATATTGTTGGGCATTAAGAAAGCTTAAAAATGGCTATTTTAAAACATTCTTAAAAAGGTTAGTCTGTGAGAAATTAAAGTTTATGCGTACAGCTATTTCTTTTTTTTTTTAAACCTATGTATAATAAATACTTATGTTTAGCATAAGATTTTAGAGCATTATAAGAGCTTTAAAATTACAATATTAAAACATTTTAAAATTTGCTATTTTTCGAGTAATTGAAGTTTTTGTGTACAGGTTTCTTCTTCATTTTTAAAACCCTATATAATTTAAATCGTTAAGTTTTAAATCAGGTTGTAGAGCATTGAAAGAGCTTTAAAATGACCATGTTATAACATTTCAAATTTGGTAATTTTTTAGTAATCAATGTTTTTGTGTAGAGATTCCTGATTTTTTTTAAAAACCCTATATATTTTTAATACTTTTGCTTAACATCATGTTGTTAGGCATTAAAAGTGCTTTAAAATTGCTATTTTAAATCATTTTAAAATTAGTGACTTTTTGAGAAATTAAAGTTTATGTATATACTCTTTTTTTTTTTCGGTAAACTTTTAAGTTTAAAATACTTAAGTTTATCATAAGATTCTAGAGCATTTTAAGAGCTTTAAAATGACAATATTAACGCATTTTAAAATTTTCGTGTTTTCGGGTAATTGAAGTTTTTGTGTACAGATTCTATCTTTATTTTTAAATCCTATATATTTTAAATACTTAAGTTTAAAATCTGGTTTTAGAGCATTAAAAAAGCTTTAAAATGACAATGTTATAACATTTAAGAATTTGTTAGTTTTCGAGTTATTAACGTTTTTGTGTACAAAGTACTTCTTTTTTATTAGATACCCTATGTATTTTAAATACTTTTAATTTACAGCATATTGTTGGGCATTAAGAGAGCTTAAAAATGGCTATTTTAAAACATTCTGAAAAAGGTTAGACTGTGAGAAATTAAAGTTTATGTGTACAGCTTTTTCTTTTTTTTTTAAAACCTATGTATATTAAATACTTATGTTTTGCATAAGATTTTAGAGCATTATAAGAGTTTTAAAATGACAATATTATAACATTTTAAAATTTGCTATTTTTCGAGTAATTAAAGTTTTTGTGTACAGGTTCCTTCTTTATTTTTAAAACCCTATATATTTTAAATACTTAAGTTTTAAATCAGGTTTTAGAGCATTGAAAGAGCTTTAAGATGACCATGTTATACCATTTTAAAATTTGTTAGTTTTCGAGTAATTGAAGTTTTCGTGTACAAAGTTCTCCTTTTTTTTTAGACACCTTAAGTATTTTAAATAATTTTGCTTAACATCTTGTTGTTAGGCATTAAAAGAGCTTTAAAATTGCTATTTTAAATCATTTTAAAATAAGTGACTATTTGGGAAATTAAAGTTTATGTATATAACTTCTTTCTTTTTTTTGGTAAAATTTTAAGTTTTAAATACTTAAGTATAACATAAGATTGTAGAGCATTTTAAGAGCTTTAAAATGACAATATTACAAATTTTAAAATTTTCGTGTTTTCGAGTAATTGAAGTATTGTGTAAAAATTTCTTCTTTTTTTAAAAATCGTATATATTTTAAATACTTAAGTTTTAAATCAGGTTGTAAGGCATTAAGAGAGCTTTAAAATGACAATATTAAAACATTTTAAAATTTGCTTTTTTTGAGTAATTGAAGTTTTTGTTTACAGATTCCTTCTTTTTTTTAAAAAACTCTATATATTTTAAATACTTAAGTTTTAAATCAGGTTGTAGAGCATTGAAAGAGCTTTAAAATGACAATGTTATAACATTTTAAAATTTGTTAGTTTTCGAGATATTAAAATATTTGTGTACAAAGTTCTTCTTTTTTTTTAGACACTATATGTATTTTAAATACTTTTGCTTAACATCATGTTTTTAGGCATTAAGAGAGCTTTAAAATTGCTATTTTAATCATTTTAAAATTAGTTACTGTTTGAGAAATTAAAGTTTATGTGTACAGCTTTTTCTTTTTTTTTTTTAAAACCTATGTATATTAAATACATATGTTTAGCATAAGATTTTAGAGTATTATAACAGATTTAAAATGACAATATTAAACATGTAAAAATTTCCTTTTTTCGAGTAATTGAAGTTTTGTGTACAGGTTCCTTCTTTATTTTTTAAAAGTGTTGAGGAAATAATTAAAAAAAATAATGAGAAGGGTACCGAGCACCTTACAGTTGCCGTGGTCAGAGTTTCAATAATTATGTGACAAAATAGGTTGTGGCCACGTGTTGTCGTAATGAGTTTTCTGAGAAGTCTATTGTATAGTGAGAAGACTGATGAGCCGTATGGATTGTATTAATTCGGTGAGAAGACTTTAGAGATTGTATTAATCTCTTGAGATCCTGAGTAACGGAACGACCTCAATAATGAAAAATTGAGAAGACCTTTGAACACGTCGTAACCGTTTTAGAAATTTGAATGTACTGAGATGGCTGCAGAAAAAGCCGGCGTTACGATGATTCTTCTAGGGAATGGTGGGAAAAGATACGTGTCTTCATCACGCCACAACTGTCACGTGGCGTCGTCTGATTTGAATGCTTACTCCCGAACATTCCGCCCGCCATCAGCAACAGGGTTGATGATGAGTTCGAAGTCCCTTTGTTTATTCACTGGAAGCACGGCGAGCTTGGCGATCGGCCTGGTGAGTGTGGTGGTTGCCGTTTTGAGAGACACCACCCTGGTGAGACCGTCTTCCCCTGGCAACAGCTTGAGTACTCTGGCCATGGGCCATTTTCCTGGAGGCAACCGCTCATCTGTGAGCAGAACTAGAGAGCAGAATTGTATGTTGTTGTGAGGGTGCCTCCACTTTGAGATGGCTTGCAATCGCTGTAAGTATTGAGTTGACCACAAGCGCCAGAACTGCTGCATCCGCTGTTGGATTAATTGCCATCGGGACAGCCGATTGACCGAGACGTCTAGAAGTGAGTGTTCGGGGACCGCATTGAGAGCGGTCCCAATGAGAAAATGACCTGGGGTGAGCACTGTCGTGTCCTCAGGGTCATCGCTGAGTGGTTCAAGAGGTCTTGAGTTGAGAATGTCTTCTATTTGAGTGAAGAGCGTGGATGCTTCCTCGAAAGTGAGTAATTTATCTCCGACCGTGAGCTCGACGTGGAACTTCAATGATTTGACTGCCGCTTCCCACTTACCACCCATGTGAGTCGCGGCTGGAGGTTTAAAGTGCCACTGTGTGTTGTCTTGCGCCAGTAGAGCGGAGAACTTGAGATGTCCAGGTGAGCTGTCAGTGAAGGATCGCTTGAGTTGCGCCTCTGCGCCCAAAAAATTGGTTCCGCAATCGGAATAGAGAGCGGATGGAGTCCCGCGTCTTGAGGTGAATCTTCGGTACGTTGAGATGAACCCTTCCGAAGTGTAGTCGGAGACCACCTCAAGGTGAGTAGCCGATGTTGTGAGACAAACAATCACGCAGATCCATCCTTTGTACGTTTTTGCCCCGCGGCCTCGCCATGTTTTGAGCGTGAGTGGTCCAGCGTAGTCGATCCCCGTGTGTGAGAAGGGGCGTGATGGTGTGACACGCGCCAGAGGTAGTTGGCCCATCAGCTGCTGGGCACGGATCCCTCTGTGGCGAGCACACATCACACACCTGAGAATATGAGATTTTACTGGGGCTCGACCACCGACGATCCAATAGAGCTGTCTGATAAGTGCTAGAGTTGTCTGAGTTTCTCCATGCATCGTCTTTTTGTGAGCGTGAGCAATGATAAGTTCTGAGAGTCTTGAGGTCCGGGGAAGGATCTCAGGATGTTTCGTGTCATACGAGAGCTCTGATCTTCTGAGACGACCGCCCACTCTGAGCACACCTTCATTGTCGATAAAGGCGGTTAGTCGGCTGAGTGGGTGTGAGCTTGGCAAGTGAGATTGTCGTCTGAGCAGAGCGAGTTCATCCTGGAAGTATGCTGCCTGAGTTGCCTTGACCCAAAAGAGTCGTGAGTCTTCCAGATCTGCAGCTGAGATGAGAATTGCTGGAGTTGAGTCAATCCTCCGTGAGAGTTTCTTGATTGCTCTGCGACAGAGTGAGGTGACCCAAAGTAACTTGTTGAGTGTCGAGAGCTTGTAAATGAGATCCCAGTGATATTCAGGAATGGACCGTACTGAGTGATGTGCAACACTTGCCCGAGTTTCCTGAGCACATATATCATCTGGAGCTTCATCAGGTTGAGCAGGCCATGAGTCATCCGAGTGAGTCATCCATGGTGGTCCCGTCCACCATAGTGTGTGTTCTTCAAGCTGATCTGTGGTTATTCCACGCGATGCACAGTGAGCTGGATTTGAGGTGCCTGGTACATGCCTCCAATGAGCAGTCTTTGTGAGATCCTGTATCTTGCTTACGCGGTTGCGCACGTAATCCTTCCATTTGGAAGGGTGAGCCTTGATCCATTTGAGTGTCACTTGAGAGTCCGTCCACAAATGTATGTTTGTAACAGTCATGTTTAAAGTAGCGTAATCATGATTAATTAGCGTGAAGAGTAGCAGCGCTGCTGAGAGTTCTAGCCTCGGGATGGTTAGTTGTTTGAGTGGAGCGACCTTTGTTTTTGAGCAGACGAATGAGACGTTGGCGCCAGTGGACGGTTAGTTGGCGATCAAATACACAACGGCTCCCATTGCGAATTGAGATGCATCAGCGAGTCCGTGCAGTTCAACCGTTGACTGAGCAAACGTGTTGAAACACCGCGGGATTGAGAGTCTGGCCAGACTGGTGAGATCCTGTCTGATGCTGAGCCATTGAGTTGTGAGTGGTTCTGAAAGTGCGTCGTCCCAGTTGAGAGTGTGCAACCAAAGATATTGAAGAAAAATCTTTGCTCTGATGATAACTGGTGACGCGAATCCCAATGGATCAAATATTTGTGCTACTTCTGATAAGACGAGGCGTTTTGAGAATCTGTTGAGATGAGTTGGCGAGATGGCTGAAAAGTTGAAAGTATCTTCCTGAGATGACCAGCGTATTCCCAGGATTTTGGTGTCGCAACCGTCATATGAGATGTCTGAGTCCTTGCCACTTTTAGAAGGGAGCTCCGCCAATAGCTGACTAGATGTGGAATGCCACTTATCCAGTGGGAAGCCGCCCGCGTGGCACAGCCGTATGAGTTGATGAGCAGTCTGAATCAGGTCTTCTACTGAATCTGCTCCCCCGAAAATATCATCGACGTATCGACCGTGAGTGATTGGTTCCACAGCGAGTGGGTAACTTAACCTTCATCTTCCACTAGTTGAAGCAGAGTTCTTACTGCCAAGAACGGAGCTGACTTGGTTCCATATGTAACCGTGGTGAGTTGGAAGTGAGATTCCTTGAGCTGTTCGTCTACCCACAATATTCGTTGGAGATCCCAATCGTCTGAGTGTATCTTGATCTGTCGATACATCTTCGTGATATCCGTGGCGAACAGATATTTACGGCGGCGTATCCAGATGAGCAGGTCGAAGAGATTGAGCATCAAATTTGGACCAGCGTGCATGAGATCATTGAGAGAGCATCCCGTGGAGGTTGTGCTTGAGCCGTTGAAGACCACTCGGAGCTTAGTGGTTGAGCTGTCTGGTTTGAGAACTCCGTGATGCGGCAGATAGTAGTGTGGTCTTCTGTCTGTTGAGTTGTCTACGAGTTTGGTCATGTAACCAGCCTCCTCGTACTCTCTCATGAACTGCATGTACCGTTGCTGATATAAATGATCTCTGCGAAACCGGGTGAGTGTTCGTTGTAAACATGCGTGAGCAGTGTGTTGAGAATCGCCCAAGAGCTTCGGAGAAGAGTTGAGAGGTATCCTGACGATGTAACGCCCTGTCAGGTCTCTCGCATGAGTCGTCTTGAAGTGGTGTTCACACTCCAGTTCCTCAGGGGTGAGTTGACCGTCATTTACGGTTGACTGAGTGAATAGTCGCGAAACTTCGGACACACTACGATAAAGTGATCCTGTCCACAACAATCACATGGATACGTTGAGCGGGACTGAGTTGACTGAGTAGACTGAGCTGACTGTTGAGACGGCTGAGTGACAGGTTTAGGAGAGTTAGCTCGGGGCTGTTGAGATGCCTGATAGACAACGACGCGCTTGGGCACCGGTGTCTTCGACGCGTAGAGTTGAGCTGTCGTATGGATCGCGTTCTCCATTATGTTTTCTAGCGTGCGAGCCTGAGCCAAGAGAAATTCCGTGAGCTGACTAAGTGATGGGAACTCATCGGTAGATGTTAATGATGTTTCCCATTTCTCGCGCGTGTCTCGGTCGTGCAGCCCACTGGCGAGCGTCACTAAGAGACACACATCAGTGCTGGCATGCTTGAGTGCCTGAGTCGTCTCGTTGATGATATTGAGCAACTTCGTTAGTGAGCTGGCCTGCCGCTTTTGCATGGGTTTCAGGTTGAGCAGTCTCTCGAGCTGGGCCTTAATTATGAGTCGCCTGTTCTCAAACCGGTTGTTGAGAAGTGACCATGCTGCGGCATAGGATGAGTGGTCTGGCATGAGATTCAGGATGAGCTCTGACGCATCACCCTGCATTGCGGCCTTGAGATACTGGAATTTCTCGAGGTCGCTGAGATCTAATCGACTCCCGATGACCGAGATGAACATGGCCTTGAAATCTGGCCATTTGCGCGCGTGACAGGCATGATCAAGATGATGAGACTTTCTTATGAGCGGTCTAGCAGATGAACAAACCGAATAGTACACGCACTACACGCGTGGGAGAGAGTGAGTCGACACTATACCTCACGGCGCGCGAACGCGAGAGAGTGAGTGATAGAGGGCGATAATCTCGTTGAGCACTACACGAGCGAGCAAGAGAGAAGAAACTAGCTTCGCAACGCACGAATTGCGAGCGAGCGAGAGAGTTATCACTAGATTCGCACTAACGCGAGCGAGCAAGAGATGGCGATAATCTCGCTGAGTACAATGCGAGCGATCACGAGAAGACACTAGGTTCGCAACGCACGAACGCGAGTGAGCGAGAGAGATGGCGCTAATCTTGATGAGCAATACACGAGTGACCAAGAGAGAAGACACTAGCTTCGTAGCGCACGAATCGCGAGCGAGCAAGAGAGCTGTCGCTAGATTCGCACTAACGCGAGCGAGCAAGAGATGGCGATAATCTCGCTGAGTACGATCGTAACGGAGCGAGTGAGATGGCACTATCCTCGCTTTGCACGAACGCGAGAAAGACTTCCGCTAAAGACGCGCACGAGATACAGTGAGACGGCAATATACCGCGCAGCGCACGAACGTGAGCGAGGAAAAGAGACGGCACTACACGCACTTTACACTATTTCGTATAATTGGCAATTGTAAGTATTCCCGATCCGGCTCGAAGGACCAAATGTTGAGGAAATGAATTAAAAATTAGAATGAGAAGGGTAACGAGCAGCTTACAGTTGCCGTGGTCAGAGTTTCAATAATTATGTGACAAGATAGGTGGTGGCCACGTGTTGCCGTAATGAGTTTTCTGAGAAGTCTATTGTATAGTGAGAAGACTGATTAGCCGTATGGATTGTATTAATCCGGTGAGAAGACTTTAGAGATTGTATTAATCTCTTGAGATCCTGAGTAACGGAACGAGCTCAATAATGAAAAATTGAGAAGACCTTTGAACACGTCGTAACCGTTTTAGAAATTCGAATGTACTGAGATGGCTGCCGAAAAAGCCGGCGTTACGATGATTCTTCTAGGGAATGCTGGGAAAAGATACGTGTCTTCATCACGCAACAACTGTCACGTGGCGTCGTCTGATTTGAATGCTTATTCCCGAACAAAAAGCATACATATTTTAAATACTTAAGTTTTTAATCAGGTTGTAGAGCATTAAAAGAGCTTTAAAATGACCATGTTATAACATTTTAAAATTTGGTAGTTTTTAAGTAATTAAAGTTTTTGTGTACAGATTCCTTATTTTTTTGTAAAAACCCTATATATTTTAAATACTTTTGCTTAAAATCATGTTGTTGGTCATTAAAAGAGCTTTAAAATTGCTATTTTAAGTCATTTTAATATTAGTGACTATGTGGGAAATTAAAGTTTATGTATACACCTTCTTTCTATTTTTTGGTAACCTTTTAGGTTTTAAAAACTTAAGTTCAGCATAAGATTGTAGAGTATTTTAAAAGCTTTAATTTGACAATATTAACACATTTTAAAATTTTCGTGTTTTCGAGTAATTGAAGTTATTGTGTACAAATTTCTTCTTTTTTTTAAAAATCGTATATATTTTAAATACTTAAGTTTTAAATCAGGTTGTAAGGCATTAAGAGAGCTTTAAAATGACAATATTAAAAATTTTTAAAATTTGCTTTTTTGCGAGTAATTGAAGTTTTTGTTTACGGATTCCTTCTTTTTTTTTAAAAACCCTATATATTTTAAATACTTAAGTTTTAAATCAGGTTTTAGAGCATTAAAAAAGCTTTAAAACGACAATGGTATAACATTTAAGAATTTGTTAGTTTTCGAGTTATTAACGTTTTTGTGTACAAAGTACTTCTTTTTTATTAGACCCTATGTATTTTAAATACTTTTGCTTAACATCATGTTATTGGGCTATAAAAAAGCTTAAAAATAGCTATTTAAAAAACATTTTGAAAAATGTTAGTCTTTTAGAAATTAAAGTTTATGTGTACAGCTTTTTCTTTTTTTTTTTTAAAACCTATGTATATTAAATACTTCATGTTTAGCATAAGATTTTAGAGCATTATAAGAGCTTTAAAATGACAATA